>NC_141419.1:4177254-4682254 GCF_034619465.1 Leptosomus discolor
GGCTCTGGGAGGAGAGAGGAGAGCCATGGTTAGCATCGAGGATGCAGCAGTGGCAGGAGGAGGATGGGGGACGAAGAGGAGCCGGGGGGTCCCCTCAATCCCACGCACGGCAGGGCTGCCCTCAGCCAAGCAGGCAGGCAGCAGGCAGCGAGCCCTGCCAGCCCAGGCAGGAACAATCCACGGGCAGGAAGAGAGAAGCGCCGAGCATCCGCCGGCTTCACCCGCATCCCAGGAGCCGCTTCCAACAGGAAAAAATACCAGAGCTGGTCACCTTATCTTTCCGAGCGCAGGGACAGCAGAACAAAGCCCGTGTGCAGGAGAGCTGGCGAGCTGCCCCGGCCGGGCCCATGCGTGGTGGCAGCAGGGCAGGGGCTGGGGGGTGTTTTGGGGTCTCCGTGCCGTACTCCCTGCAGCCAGGCTGAGCTCGGTGACCTGGGAGGGAAGGTACCTCTCCTGCTCGATGCGTGGGGGACGTGGAGCAAAGGGGCTTTTATCAGCCCTGGGGTGTGACGGCTCTTGCTCAGCTGGACCTGAGCTGAGTCCAGGCTGTGAATCTGGCGGTGGAGGTGGGTGCCAGGGGAAGGGGGTCTGGAGCCTGAGCTGGGGGCTGTAAATACCCAGCGCAGCTGGTTTCCCTGAGCAGAAGGGGTCTGAACGGCCAGGAGGAGCCACCCCATTGCTAGCAGCCTCCCCGGGTGACAGCGGGGACATGGGGCTGGGCAGAGCAGGGCTCAGGAGAGAGCAAACAACCTGAGAGCCTTCTGCCCACACACCTCCGACACCACACCCACCCCTGGTGTACAGATGGGGAAACTGAGGCACGCGGTTTATCTGGTCCTGTGCTCCCAAGGGATGAGCTCCCCAGCCTCTCCCAGTGCTGGGCAGAGCTCTGCAGTTGTTTAGGGGAAGGTGCCCCTGGCGTGCGGTCCCGTCACCCACTGGCTTCGCCCCAGCAGTGCCAGCGTGCCCAGGATGCGACTACCCGTGCCGTTGGTCCTGCACGCTCCCCAGCCCAGCCCCGCTGGCAGGATCCGTGCCCAGCCGCTGGGCTCGGCAGCTGGAGGATGCTCTCACTCACCGGAGCCCACACAGGGAGGCAGGGATGGGATGCAGGGATGCTCCGGTCTCACTCAGCTCCTGCCGCTCTGGCTGCTGGCAGCAAACTGAACCCAGAGCCGGCAGGAGCCTCATATAGAGGATGAGGAAGAGGAAGAGCCACCCCATTAACCCCTGCCAGCCCAGCCCCATCAGCAGGAGCCCACCCTGCCACAGCCTTCACACCCCGGAGCCCTGCTCCTGCCCAGCCAGCATTAACCCTCCTCCTCCTGCAGCTCCAGCTCACCTCTGCCGCTCTCCTCCTCCCTCTGCCTCCTTACAGGAGCCTGGCCGGTATTTCGGGATCCACCGCAGAGATCTCTACCTCCTCCCAGGCAGGACTGAGTCTCTCTGTCCCCCCCAGCACACTGGCCATCAGGAATGGGACAGGAAAACCACTCTGGCAGCTTCTTCTACATCCACCCCAAGATGCTGGGTGCAGGTCAGGAGCAGGAGCCCACCAGGATCCCCTTCCCCAGGATCCTGCCCGGGCTGGTGGGGGAGAAGGAGGGAGAAAGGGTCCTTCGGGCACCTTCTCCGCTGGTGGCGAAAGGGTCAAAGCCAGCCCGGTTCCTGCCTCCTCTTCCCCCCGGGAAGGGCTGTAAATCGCAGGAAGCCACAACAGGCTGGAGCTAGCCCAGGGGTTATTTTTATCGCTGCTCTCTCCCCTTCCCGAGGGCCTAACGCTCCTGTGGGGGCAGCCCCTGGCCCCCCTCCATCCCCAATGCCTGCCTGGGGGTGCTGTGAATGCAGCAGACAGGGGCTAAGGACATGCTGCACCCCAAGCTGGGCTCCCAGCACCTCGGAGCGGGGTCACAGAAAGCCCCCAGTGCTCCCCAGGGACCCACCAGCTCCTTCGATCCCTCTCGCAGCCAGTATGGACGGAGAGCTGGGGTCCAGCCCAGCCCAGGCTGCTTGCAGGGACTCAGGGGAGCAGGAGGTTCCAGTGGGGACAAAGCCATGGCATTCATCCCAGGACCCGCAGGCCAGGGCGCTCTGTCCCTGGATGAGAGGGGACCCCGAGCACTGCTGGCCCCCACCCCAGTTCCTTCCTGCTGCTCGGGAACTGGGGCTGGGTTAGCATCCAGCATCTCCCTGCACAACAGCACCGGTGCCAGGAAGGGGCCGGGGCCAGGACTCCTGGGCTGAGGAAAACGGAGGCTGAGCAGGATGAGAAGGGCCAGGGTTTGTCCGAGCTCTGCCAGCACCGGAAAAAAATCCCAATGAAAGTGAGGAAGGGACAAACTACCTATTTTATTCTAATAAACCTGGAGAGGAGCAACACAGGCAGCTGTGCTTCCAGCAGCACTTGGGCTCTGTGTGCAGGATGCGGCTGTGCCAGAGCAAGTCCGACCGGCTCCAGAGGAAGATGGGGAAAAGGACAAGGGAGAGTAATGGAGAAAGCCGTGTCAGCCCTGGGATCTGCCCCAGGGTTCCCACATTCCAGAAGGGCAGCCAACAGGACCTTATTTTTGACTCCAGGCAACGTGAATCACTGTTTATTAAGACAGGTTTCCTTTTCCGAGCTGGGATCCCAACAGCCATTCGGGTAAAGACACAAGTGAGTAAGAGCAGCCTTGGATCCACCTTTCTCTGGCAGATGCAGGGTGTTCCCATGGGATGCTCTTACCAAACGCCTGCCCCTGCTCCAGGGCAACTGCCCTCCTCTCCAGCTCCACCTTGAAGAACCTGCCAGGCACTTACTGGCAGATTCCCTCTGGGATACAAAAAGGGATGATTTGAGTGGCCCTTCCTGGCATCAACATCCCACTCCTGCTTTCCCCGGGAAGGTGATGGGGTTTTTGTCACTTCAACTTCTGGGAAGGGATTTACCCAATTAATCAGCCTCTTGTGAACGCACCAGGTGGATTTTCTCAGTCACGGGATTCTCAAAGTCCCTTGTTTTTATTTAAGGTTATTCAGAGCTCTCACAACTTGCTTTCTGCTTTTTCAATGAGGCTCTGCTTCCCTCCCCTCCCGGCTCACCGGGAAGCGACCACAGTGCCAGGTAAGCAAAGCAACCCTGGGCAAAACCCAGACACAGCTGGGGCCAGGTACGGAAACTTCCAGCCCTTGCAGTGGGTGAGAAATTCCGAGAAAGCCCTCAAAGGTCACAAACCTGAGAGCACAGACCCTCCCTCCATTATCTTTCAGAGCATGCCTAGCTCCCAATTAAACAGCCCTGCTCCCTGCCAGCCCTTTCTCCCTCCTGGCTCGTGGTAAGGGGAACACGACCCCCTCAGCCATACTAATTACCTCCCCCCCTCACAACCCACACATCAGGCTTGCGGAGCAGCAGCGGAGCAGCACGGCCAGCGCAGGGCTCCGATGGATCTGGGCAAGCAAGCAGGGGAAGCCAGAGGCTGCCATGCCTTCAGGCAGCAGAAAAGCTGCAGCCAGCCGGGTCCCATTCCGACCTTTCCGGATGCATTTTCTCCCATAAAAATTTATTTAAAAATGAAAAAAAAAAAATCACTTCAACTGCACCATGACCAGGTGCAGACAGGACCGCAGGACCTGGTAGCCCAGTCATCTGTTTCTCCTTGCTGGTTTACTTTCACAACCCACAAAAGCCCTTGCTGGTCTGAGGTCCATGCCTGGCGAGCAGCCCACGGGAGCTGGGTGGCTGCAAGCCAGGGCAGGCCCAGGGTGCAGGCGCTTTCCTTCAGGAGGGGGCAGGAGTGGAAGGCTCGCTTTACCAGTTTAAAAATATCAAGGGCTCAAACGGGCACGAATAAATCTGAAACCAACACCTAATCTAAGGCAGCCGCCCACAAGTTGGTGCAAGTAGGAACCAGAGAGCAGCTGGGCCCAGGAGAGGACACTGAGGCTCCCGTGGATGTTCATACCCCCACCATGGCGGCTTCAAACCCCACGGCAGGTGATGGCTGGCTCTGCTGGCTGTCCGGTGTCTGCAAAGCGAAAACAGGGCAGTACTGGGACCACAGGGACAAACGGGAAAGGCAAAGAGAGATGGAAGGAGCTGCCAGGACTGAGGGAATGTGATGAGCACCTGGGCTGAACCCACCACCTTCTGCGAGGGACCTGCAAAGGTTTTTAGGTTGCATCTGCTTTCAGCTCAAACCCCAGAGATTAAAGGGGCCTCTGAGCATTTTTAATTCTAGCAGGGGCTCTCCCTTTGCCCTCTCCAGGAGGACACAAAGCAAGTGTCCCCCCAGCACACTTTACCTCCTGGAGCGTGGGATGGGAGCTGGGCACATGGGGCTGCCCCAAAGAGGGCGGCCGCAGCTCCAACCGCCGCCTGTGGGCTCAGCCCCACGGCTCAGCCCAGCCCGCCGCACCGAGGCTGCTCCTCATGCAACTGCCTTCTGCTTCCAAATAATCTGGAAATTCATCTGGGAATGAAGGGATTTAACAAGAACATGGCCTGTCGCAGCGATGCAGTGGTGGTGCTGGCTCATCCTTCAGGTCAGTCGGCTTCTCCTTGCTTTGCTCGTTCTGCTTGTAAGAGTGTGCGGGCTCAGACTCCCCCCAAAACACCTACAGAGCTGGTGAACAGAGACCTGCAGCAGCTCGGTCTTGTATTTCCACCTCCCACCCCTCCCCGAACGCTCTGGATGGTTTGTGGCATTTCAGATACGTCCCTCTTCCCCCACACAAGAACAGAAATTGCACTTTGCATAAATGGCTTCCCAGCCCCTCGGACCACAAGGGAAATGAAACAGTCGATGCTCAGCAGCGCCCATTAAACAGAGTTTGTGTTTAACCCTTCCTAACTAGTTCTCTGTGGGACAACTCCTTGTGTTCACCACTCAAACCACCAATAAAGATTAAAACCACTTAACGCCCGACACCCAGTCAGAAGGATTCAGGGGACATCGATGAAGCAAAGGGAAAAGCAACACAAAACGTCGCCCGGCCGTGCCGCCCGCAGTCCAAAGGCCACCTGAGCGTCTCTGCTCAGCCAGCCACTGCAGGGGGGTTGAAAAAGAAAAAAAAAGTTGTTTCTCTGAAGCGAGGGCAGCCTTCCAAGGGGCGGGAGCCGAGACAGGACCTTATCTCAACCACAAAGCAACATCTGCCATTACGCTGCAGTTTGCGCGGGGGCCGCGATTGGCTGCCTTGAAGGAAAACTCCCTCTTTTTTTTCTTTTGTTTTTCAATATTCAAACCAACACAAAACGAAAATACACACGAGGCGAGTTCCCAAGCCCGGCGCTGCAGAGCAGGGATTGCCCAGCCAAGCCCTGCCCGAGCAAACAGGACAGGCAAGCTGGAGCCCAAGGCCTCAGCATCCTGCAGAACAAGGAAAATAAAGCAGAAGTTGGGTTACTCGAGCTGAGATGCAGCCTCAGCTACACCTAATTTCTGCACCAGGGCATTTCCTTGGAGATTTTTTTTTTTTCCCCTGCTCTATGGACTAGATATATTTCAAGTCTGTAGGTTAAGTTTTCTTCATTGTGTGGGGGAGGAATTCAGCTTGTGTCTATATTTAAAATTGCCAGTCTTACAACTCATCAAATATGTATGACTTTCTCCTTTAATTAAGGTGCTTATCCTTTAATAAAAAAATAATCCAAATTTCAATCCCTTTTTCTTTTGCAACGACTGCATTGGCTTACCGATTTAACCACACAGCTCCTGCCAGGTGGGGAATCCTCCCATTTCTGGCACCAGGATAAGCAGGAATCCACAGGCCACGACGCAAGCGCACAGCCTGCAGGAGATGACTGGGCCCGGGTTTGTTGTGCGGGTAAGAAATGGCAAGACAAGACAATTTACAGCATTTCCAGTTTGCACTATTCCCACTCCCAGTCTGCACAACCCTTTGTTCCAGAGCGCTGTTAATTAAAACATGCAAATAACTACTAAATTTGTGTCATGTATAAGTAACCCTCACCTTTATTTCTCAGGTTTCTCAGGGCATGTGAAACCAGGAGGCCACTGTCCCTCACAAACCTCCAGACCGTTTACACCGGGTTCAGCCCCAGGAGCTGCTCGGCCACCTGCCCCCTCCACCAGCTCCAGTCGGAGCCAGCAGGGCTCGGCCCACGCGCGCAGGAGGGACACGCAGCAGAGCACAGGTTCACCAGGCTGCCCTCTGCACGGGGGGGGACAACAAGGCTCACCCAGAGAGCGAGGGCTGGCAGCTCTCTGGGTGAAATCCTACTCTGGCACACGTGGGAACTAGAAGGGAAAGGCTCGCTTCAGCGCGTGTCAAGTGCCCAGGAGAGCGGCAGCATCTATTTGCAGCCTCAAAAATCCAGTAGGTCCAGTAGCAGGGTAAGCAGAGCCCACCAGAGATCTCCTTCCAGCTCAGGGTGGTACTCCGTCTGCTTGTAGCAACAACTTCAAGTACACACTGGAGGCAAGAACGCTGCTTTCAGCCTTTAATCCCCCCTTTGAAAATGAAGCACACCCACAAGAGCACCCCTCTTCATTGTTAAAGGGCTCGGCCAAAGCCGCAGGGTCCTCACGGACGTGGCTCACCTCGCCTGCTCCAGGAGCCAGCTCCGTTTTCCCATCCCATCTGCCCTCGCCCTGTCAAGTCCTCCAGCACACACTACCCATCAGTGGAAGCTCGGCACTGCCGCTACTCACAGAAGATGAGCAGCACAGCTACCAGCCAACCTAGCATCTTTTACGAGCCTAGGACCACTTGTGGCATGACTGTGATGAAGCCCTGCAGCTCACTTCTGCCCTAGCACAGCAAACAAACCCTTCTGCAGCTCTGCTGACAGCGAGGTGACCTTGCGCTGACTGAGAAGAAAGCATTCCTCTGTAGAAAGTTCAAAAACTTCATCGAAATTCAGATTTTATTTCCAAAACAGTCATGAACTTAATAAATTACACAATTTTCCTCATTATAAATTCTCCATAAAATATATTTTACAGTTTTTAAAGAAAGATTTGGAAAAAAAAAAAAAAATCTTTTCTGAGTGCTGAAAAGTATCTTGACTTTGTGTCACGCTGGTGAATAACTGTAGCTGCCACAACAATTTGATTTATCAAAGGTTTTACAACAAAGACCTCAGACAACAAAAAAAAACAAAAAAAAACCCAAATCAAACACAACACAGACCTCGAGGACTACCACTCAGTGTTAACCAAGCACCATGAGAGGGATTTCAGGTACCCCCACCCCTTAAAGTGGCAATCAGTGCAAAGAAACACTTTGGGAGACAAATAAAGCCACCAGCCCGTGCCATTCCCTAGCACTCGTTCCTGCACTGTGGGCAGGCAGCACATTTGGTGCTCACCCTTCGAAACAGTTCAGCGAAGAACCAGGTGGTTTGCAGAACGCCTCACGGGTAAGCAGGAATATCCTGTAGCAGATTCATGCTTTAAGATAATGTAGTTGATTCTGACTTTTGGGAGGGCAGGAGAGAGGAGGAAGTTAGCAATGTATTTTTAAATGCTCTCAAGTTTAACATGGAAAAAAATACAGAATCGTAGAATGGTTTGGGTTGGAAAGGGACCTTCAGGATCACCTAGTCCAAGCCCCTCTTAAAACTTCCCTCATCGAATGACCACGCTGAAATGCAAGTACTGCGACACAGCGTTGGCACAGACAGAGCGAGGTTTGTTTTCCTCCTTTCAGGAACAAGCTGAGGCTTCAATTGTACAGAACCCAGTTCAAGTACAAGAACAAACAGATCTCCACTTCCAGGACACACGAATAAATAGATCTCTCCTCACTCCCAGATAAGCTCCAAGTCTTCTTTTACAGACTAAGCTGCCTGCCAACTCACACTGCAGCGAGGCGCTCTGCTGTCGCCGGGAACGGCGCCTTCTGAAAGTTACTTCTACCAATAAACATGGTTTTGGGACAGCATTTGTCTGAGAATCGCTGCTTAGACGACTTGCCTTACGTGATAAAGGGAAGCAAAACCAAGAATTAAGGACTAATTCTGGGCAACTCCGCCAGCTCTGACAGCACCAGGAAAGAACCACCTGTAGTCTGTAGAGCCTCACAGGTCTGGTAGAGTCAGAAGCCCTCGCTTTTGGAAGAGCAAAAAACCGATATTTTGTTTGTGCCAATTATCCACACTCGGGCAGAATAAACCCAGACTGATCAGAACTGCTCTCGCAGCACTCGGAGGGCACAGCATCCCAGAAGGAAATACTTACAGCGGTTTTCAAGTAAGATTTGGGAAAAAATAAAACATTAAATTGATTTCATTATGAAAAATGGCCTTTGTTGCAGCTTTAAAGGCAATTTTTTAAGACTCTACTTTTTCCAAAAGGTCAGATTGATGAGAAAGGTCACGGTCCTGCACCCAAAAGAACACAGCGTTATGCCATCACAAAGCAGCTTCTGTCTGCCCTGCAGTGTCAGGTGGCCCCAGCGAAACCTCTCTGAGCAGATCTATCTGCTTCTGCGCAGCAAGAGCTGGGGATAAGCAGCCTTTCTGCTACTCCAAAGCTTTCCATCCTACCATCCATGCTTTTAAATACATATTACTTCTTTAAAAGGAGGAAAACAAACCAAAAAGTCGGCCACGGTTGCCACACAAATCGGAGAGACCTTTCACACGCTGGTTACGGAGTTTTCTCTCATATTCAAGAACAGGTTTGTTTTACAAGACAAATAGTCACCCCTTTATCTCCTCATCACTGCCAGATTAGAGGCAGTGCCAGAAAGGAAGAGGCCATGACCAGTATTACTGGTTAGATGCAGTTAACAGGACAACTGTGCTGCCACCGTACCTTGAAGAATCTTAAAAAGCATCACTCCACGCCGCTGGATTCCCTCATCCATGAAAGCCCACAGTGCTCTGCTGTTACAAACCCCCAAGGTGCTATTGCATTATAGATACAAGAGCAGAGAGCACGTTGTGAAACTGTAGATTAACTTATTAATAAAGTACTTGATTACTAGAAGAAAGGAAAATCGAATGATTAACGAACTAGCCAACATGCTAGCACCTGATTGCATACGTTTTTGACTCCCTCGGTGACAAGCTCATTAAGCTGTGCGTGCTAAGCTTGGCCATGTCAGCACTTTCAAAGCTGCTGATGCCCTTGCATTGCATTTTTTTGCCTACAAAGTCAAGTCTCAGACCTTATCTTTGACATTAGATAACAAAAATAAATAATAAAAGTTATTCAGGCCTGGAGAAGAAGGAATGCTCCTCATCTATCTTCTTCACCCAGTTTTCTAGCAGACCCCAATCATTCAGACCCACAGCAAATAATTTAAGAAAAGTGGCAGACACTCCCAATCACTCGTATACATAAATATATACACAGAATTACTTTACAAAGCCTGGAGATTTGCACTGCCAGCATGCAAATCTCTTTTTTTTTTTTCCATAAGAGTTCCTAATACTGACATAGGAAACTGGAATGTACGAAATACTCCATGACATAGTGCTGGGAATCGAGTCTCAGCTCTGAAGACATCCCACCGCCAGCGTACGCACACGAACATCGCCACATCCCACACTTGCAGGTCACATCCAGGTATTATACACATCAACGCATCGTTACACAACGGCCAACTCGACATTCGTGTCACTTGTGAAACTCAAGAGAGAGATTCGTTTGGTAGAAACTACACCCTGCAAGTTCGAGTTCAGGCTCGTTCCTTTTACTGCCATCAAGTTGCACCATCGCTCGGAAGCAGCTCTGCGGAGAGAGACACGGCTCGGCGGGTCACGTGTCCCAGCTGCTGTCTTTAAAAGCTATGTTGACTAATCGCAGCTCCAGTTCGAAAGCATCGGGTCGGTCCTGCGGGTTGGCAGCCAGCATTTCCTTGATCAGCTGTTTCATTCGGGCGTTCATGGATTTTTTCTTGACGGGGATGAGCAGTTCCATTTTCGGGTTTTCTAGAAGCGCCTCTCCAACAGGCACGATCGCTGTCCCCTGCCTGACGTAGCTCCCCAGCAGTTCCTTCTTCGTTTCCGTGTCTATGAACGTGATTCTTTCCAGCATTGCCCAGATTATAATCCCCAAGGCAAAGATGTCTGCTTTGGCAGTGTAGTAGCCTTCCCAGACTTCGGGGGCCATATAGAAGTCGGTCCCACACGCAGTTGATAGAAAACACTTATTTACGTTGACTGGTTCCTCGGGATTCTGTCCTGAGGCTGAACATACTTTGCTCAGCCCAAAATCAGCTATTTTCAGGGTAGGCTCCAAGTCACCCGCATCCACGCTGCTCTGAGATATCAGAATATTGTCGGGTTTGAGATCACGGTGAATGATCTGGTTTTTGTGCAGGAAGGCCAGTGCGCTGCTGAGCTGAAGCATGAAACTGGTGTTGGTCTTGCGGTTCGGCTTTCGGGACAGCAGATACTCATTCATGTCTCCTCCATCACAGAAATCCATTACAAACCAGAGGTAATAAGCACTTCTGGGGTCAAAGACTATTTCTCCTTTTAGTGAGGTCTCTACGAGCTGCAACAAGGAAAAGAAATGTCATAACTACCTGCTGATCACACGAATGTAAAGCTACGATGGAAAAAATGCATGAAGTTGGATCTTCCTCTTGATAACCCAGAGCGCAAGATATTGCAACTGGCAAAAACAAGACTATGTGACATTTATGATGTTAAAAAAAAAAAAAAAAAAAATCACAATATATTTGACAGCCTCCTTGCTTTCGCGCATGCAAAGCCTATCTAAGTTGACGCTCCTGCCCAGAAGCCAGAGCTAGACCCAGATAACAGTATTTTGAAAGATACCAAGTGGCCATTGCACCCCCATCAGTTCCAGCTGGACAGTGTCCCACCCCAACAAAGCCTGTCCCACCCATGCTGCTGACAACTCGAATGTATAAACAAAGTCTCCACAAGTAGCCCCGTGCTGTGCCTGGGGGCTATAATTCCTCCTCCGCTGACGAAGCGGCACCACAACCGATTTTTAAAGACTGTTCCCCATTCCTTACGCGTGAACGTGTTCCAGCGAGCGCTAACACAGGATTCCTCAGCTCCAGAGAAGGCTAATCCACAGGCACAGCCGAGCAGCTGCTGCACACAACACCTTTCCCACCATCCTGACCCACGAGCTGTTTCCTAGTGTACAAGCAGCGAGTAGCTGGAGCAGCCAGTTCCAATACCGGCTTCACACGAAACGCACAGTAAAAACCAGCCATCGGTTTTACTAATCCTGGTTACACAACTACACATTTGCCTCTTCAGCTCCTCTGGGGTGGCTCTCAGGACGCTCTGGAAGGTAAGTCTTGCAAAGTCTAGCAGTTAACCAATGTATACTAATCCAAACACCGCTGCTACAGGCTTTCAGAAATTAAGATCACTATCAATATTTAGAAAGGCATTTTAAAATGCTTTTAAAAAGTGACCTTTCCCACCCAAGAGCAAAATTACTAGCAACTTACAGCTATCTTTAATTGCTAGCACAACTAGTACCCAAACTGCACCAACTTCAAACAGTAAATCCATGTTAGAACTAGAAAACTACGTATTCAGGGTTTACAGTCAGTAACGGTGAGATTAAGGTATCGCAGGACAGCAGGGAGCCTCCCTTGGCAAGCCAGCACCACCGCACAGCTCTCCCCTCCACACGGCTTCACAGCAGCTCTACTCACACCTCAGCCCAGAGCGTTAAGACAACAACATCCACCACCACGTCTGTGACGGTGGCAAAGCACCACCAGACCGGGCTGGTTCAGGACTGGCTTTACTGACCCGGTTCAGCTGACATCAGCTAAGCATTTGCCCCAAAGCCCTCCAGGAGACACCATCACCCCCTCCCCGGCCAGCCTCCTCGCACGTCGCACCCGTTCCGCTCTGTAATGTAATATCACCTGGGGTGGGGAGAGGACAGGAGAGGGCAAGCCAAGGGAGATCTGATTTTCTCTATTTTAGCATGTGCTAAATCCCAGCCTCTTTAGAGTCAGCCCAGCTCTGCCCTTTGCTCCTCTCTGGAGCAGGAAAACAACCTGTAGTGCTCGCGCCCGACGCGGGCGAGACCTACAGGCCGTGCTGTTAACAGGCACTGCCCTCAAAACCCAACGCTGCAGGTGATCTGGAAGCTTTCCCTCACCTCACCGTTCCACCCTGCCTTTTTTTTTTAGCTCCTCCCTGTACAGCTGTCCGCAAGTTCAATGCCATCTCTCACAGATCCACTAACAACTAGGAAGGTAAGGCACTAATTTCTCCCACATGAGCTGGCCTGTATTATTTTACCCTAACCCCTTCATGAAAGCAGGTCAGTAACAACTACCAAGCTACAGCAAGTTCACAAAGGCAAGAATCCTCCTTCTCAGGCTCACACAGCACTCGGCACAATGGGATCCGGACAGCCGTGAAGGGTTGTCAGAGGAACGTTCACCAACAAAAGGCCCTACATTAGACATGCAAGACTGACAACAATAAAAACTGAAATGATTAAAGCTGACTAGGGATAACACAATAAACACTGAGCAGGCTACTGACTTTTTACATCGGAGACACAAATTTCTGCCAGGAGATGATTTATAGTTGGGGCAGCTTCTTGACAAGGGAACGAATCAGATGATCTTTCAAAGTCTTTCCAGAGATGCTTTTTCTTCAAAAATATGCAACTTCAAACTTAAAGGCGACTTAAAGGCCACATTAAGGCCACATTCGGTAGTCACACAGGGGAAGCGATACTTATTCCCTTATTTACGATACTCCTACCTCTCTGAGGAGATTAATAGTTATTTATTCAAAAAAGAAAACGGCTCGCCACATGCTACTGATTGCTTATTATTTCTGAAAGAATTTTAAGTGTTGGCTTCCTAAATCAAGACGGTTACTTCCTCTTCCAAGGACATTAAGAAATTCTTCAGCGCTCTGTCCCAAGACATTAGTACGTGTCCGCTCATTAACCCTGCAGCAGGGCTTCTATCAAGCGCCTGCACCTCCCTTCCGCTTTACCTGTGGCGTTTCCTCAAGTTATCAAAGCAGATTTGCATTAAATAAAAAAAATCCCAGAGTCTTTTAGAGTGGCATGGCTTCAAATTACAAGACACAGGTGATTGTTCAATAGATACGTTGTTTTAAAGATATATAATAATTTGTGGGTGTCAACAATGCAAACAATACCCTCTCCTCGCTGAGCATACCTCAGAAAAAGAATGACCTTAGCTACCCACCTCCTTCCCTCCCAGCTACACATCCATATTAATTACTTCCACCCCATTACCTCAGCTTCATGTACCTGTAAATAAAGGGAGGAACTGGAGCCATGGGACATCTTCTGCACCATACCATCTTTCTGCAAGATGCACTCCTCCAGGTGAATGACGTTGGGATGCTGGCTCTTGATACTGCTAAGTGCCCAGAACTCACGCAGAGCTAGTTCCACGTTCTCTGGAGCATGGCACCGAATCTTTTTCACTGCGACCCGTGCAGAGGTCTTCCTGACGACTGCTTCGTACACCACACCATAACTGCCACGACCAACCTCCCGTATTAGATCGTACTTAGGCTGGCTACTCACCATCTTCAAGATCAAGGGTTCTGGGGAAGGGGGAAAAACCCACAGAACTAAAACTTATGAACAAGAACTGGGCTGTATTTTCCCCCATATGGCCTCGTGCGGCAATACCAGGCCCACCAAAACCCTGCAATTAACAGGCCGGCGCCGCCGAGCGTTACGCTGAACGCAACGCTGCATTTGAGTGCTAGAACATTCCAGAAGCTGCTCAGTAAACCTATACCTGTTGCCACGGACTAGTGAAATTACATCATTTTGGTGGGGTTATTAAGATTTCCGATACAGCCCAGTTTTCAAGGTGGCAACAATTCAAACCTAGACTTGCACTGGGCCGAGACAGGACTATTGCGTACGCTCCTGCTCCTTTCTTTCAGTGTCTTCCAGGAACATCTGCGGGAATAACAGTACGGTATCATGCCCTCCATCCACGCTGGGATAGCTGAGAAGAGGTTCTAGTTGAAGCCTGTGATTGGGCAGTAACAGATTTAATTAACACTGCCTTTTATGGAGGTGACCGCGTCAGTACATGTTTCTGTTGTAATTTAATAATTGAAATTCCTTTACTGATACTAAGACAAGAGGATGCTTCAGATTGCTTCTAATTTATGTTTTACTAAGATTTTTCACCTAGTCCCCTCTGAACGAGGAGCCTACAGTAAGAAAAAGTTAAAAAGGGTAACTGAATGCAAGAAGCTTGTACTCAGCATCTAACTTTCACTTTTGCTCAGTGGGGCAAGGACAAAAGTTAAGATATTGCTCTACAAGTAGAACAAGACACACACACACACAAAAAAAAAAAAAAAAAGCCACCAAACTCTGCTACAGGTTATGACCCTCCCTGCAACACTTCCCTGCAAGATTACAAACCAAAAAACACCAACACCACCTTCACACAAAACAACCGAAATGGGACACTGACTATAGACAGAAAAAAAAAAAAAAGCTTGGCTAGCCAATTATCACTGGTCAAACAGAATGAAACACAAAAATAATAAAAAAATTCACAGCTAGTATATCAGAACTAAAGTAGTTTGTAAGACTGCCAGTGATAAATGTCATTCTCTATGTCAGTAAACCAGGCAATAAAGGCCACATCAAAACAGCCTGTTATTAGTAGCAAGCTTTCAATTATTTCCACTGTTTTAGGTACTTTTTTTTTTTTTTTTTTAGAAAAAGAAAAAAAGAAAGAGAGAGAAAAAGAGGTATCATCAGTCTCAGGGCAATACTATACAAACATTTTAACCTTTCAGCAAAGTTCTGTGATAAATATTGACAAGAACATTTTGAACTGAAGCGTGATGTGCCCAAGGAACACGTTACCATGAGATTCTGCTCACAAGGCATATTGAGCCTGCACCTGTAGCATGGCTGAGGAACAGATTAAGGCTATAGCCTGCACGGTCTGATGGGCCAACAGCCCCTCCCACGCAGGGGAGAAGAGCAGGATCTGTAACCTCACCAGTGGCCAAATATTTCCTGAGAAAAAGATTGCGTTGCTCAAACACGATCACATCAAGTTCCAAATGAGCAGAAAACATCCCCCCCGTGTTGACAGTCGCTCAGCTGTGTGCTGTTACCAGAGAGGATCTGTCATTCTGCTACACGTTGGGGCTGCTACCTGCCCTCCTTCACCCCCACAGCAGGCTAGGCTGGTCTGGAAGTGCCACGGAGGTTTATTGCCTAACCCGAGGAGAAGAGCCGCCCGCTCCCCAGGGCAGTGACCGGGGCAGCTCCTGCCCAGCTGCAGGGCCCTGGCAGCAGGGCCGGGCACAGGCCAGGCAGCGCAAGGCAAACAGGCCGGGCCTGCCCCCTGCTCCCTCCTGCAGGCCTGGCAGCCGGCATCTCCCAGGGGAAGCGCTTTCCCTCCCTGGCTGCCTCGTTAGCAGCAACGACTACGGAATAAAATAAATCACCTCCCCCCTCCTCTTCGCCCTGCTCCTCCAGGGAGGCCCTACAAGCGGCTCTCACACCTGCACCGAGGGGAACCTTGCTGCAGAGGCAACGCTCGCTCCGGCCGGAGGCCGAGGGGAGGCTCTCACCCTGTCAGCCGCTGTCTGAGGGGGGGGGGGGGGCCCGCCCTGCTGGTCCCTAGCCACCTCGGCAGGTAACCTGGGCCACCTCACAGCGTACAGGTCCCCACCCGTGTGGGCCGCCCATTATGACGCGTCAAAGGGGAGAGGGGGGGGGGCGACAGCCCGGACCCGCTCCCCGCCGAGCCGAGCCAAGCCGGGCCAGGCTAGGCCGAGCCGAGCCGAGCCGAGCCGGGCGCCGCGTTACCTCAGCGCCGCCGCCACCGCGCTGCCTCCGCCCGGCCGCCATTATACCGCTCCCCCTCCCTTGCGCCGCCGCCGCCACGGCCCCGCGACAGCCACGCCCCCTCCCGGCGCCGCCGCTGCGCCCTCTGATTGGCCGGCGGCGAGCAGAGAAAAGGGGAGGGGGGGGGGGAGCGGGGGAGCGCGCGCCCCTCCGCGGCGGGGTTGCGCCGCGCGCGTGTGCCGTTCCCGCCCTGCCCCGGCGGCGCGCGCGGCCGTTGCAGCCGCCCGGTGCGAGGCGACGCGCGGGCGCTTTGTGCGTCCCCTCCGCCTTCCCGCCAACCACCGGCCCCTCTCGGCCCTGCCCTGTGCCTCCACCCCCACGTTGCAATAACGGCCCTCCTCTCTTTTTTTTTTTTTGGGGGGTGTTTATTTGTCATTTTCGTTTATTACTTTATTGCTTGGCATGGAGAAATACAAAACCGCCACGGTCCCTCGCGCCTCCGCTTGCGCGCTGGCCGTGTGACAGTGGCACAAAGCAGAGAGCTGTCCCTCCTCCCTGTGCTCCGCGCTCTGCCATTGCCCGCTTTCCTCTGCAGGGCTGCAGGCCACCCCACCCCACCGCCCCCACGCACCGGAGTTGGGGGGCACAGGGCTCCCGTCACGGCCCCCGCTGCCTCCTCAACCCATCGCCACGGGGCCACCCGCTGCTCGGAGCCCTGCAGAGACCAAGCGGAGGCCATTCGGATATACCCCCACCACAGCACGGTGCTCCCACACCTCTCCCGGGTGAACTGGGTGAGCCTGGCGGTGATTAGTGGGGGCCCAGCCTAAGCTGCCCCAAGCCAATTAGGGGCCCGCGAGCCCCTTGTGGGTTTTGAAAGCTGATTAGGGCATTACAACCCCTCCATTCCCGTGAATCCCCTTAATCGAGTCCAGAAGCAATTAGTCAATCAATGCCATCCCCAGGCAGGGCCAGCTCGGGGGTGTGGGGATGAGGTGCACATCTGGGTGTCCCACTTTTGGCTCCGATGGGTGGCTGACCCCAGCACTGCCCTCTTCAGCCCTGCTTCCACGCCAATTCCTCCCTGGAAGAGCCCCAAGTGCCGAAACGGGGGACAGTTGTGCAAGATGTGCTTGGCCGTTCCCAGCACAGTCACTTGGTCGGCATGTGAACCGGCCCGGAAGGAGCACCCAAAACAGCTGTGGGGCTGCTCGGCTCCGGGGGGGGCTGGCTCCAGCAAAAACGGGTTCTGTGCACCCATGCACCCCTGTACGTGTGCATCCATGTACCCCTGCATCCATGTACCCATGCATCCATGCACCCCTGCACTTGTGCACCTGTGTATACCTGCGCTCATGCATCCATGTAACCCTGCACCCATGTACCCATGATCCCTGTGTGCCCCTGCACCCATTTACCCTTGCATCCATGCACCCCTGCACTTGTGCACCCATGTACCCCTGCACCCACATACCCAATGGTCCCTGTGTGCCCCTGCACCTCTGCAGCCATGCACCCCTGCATCCAGGTACTGTTGCACCCATGCACCCCTGCACTTGTGCACCCATGTACCCCTGCACCCATGTACCCATGGTCCCTGTGTGCCCCTGCACCTCTGCAGCCATGCACCCCTGCATCCAGGTACCCCTGCACCCACGTACCCATGGTCCCTATGTGCCCCTGCACCTCTGCAGCCATGCACCCCTGCACCCAGGTACCCCTGCACCCATGCACCCCTGCACTTGTGCACCCATGTACCCACGTACCCATGTACCCAATGGTCCCTGTGTGCCCCTGCACCTCTGCAGCCATGCACCCCTGCACCCAGGTACCCCTGCACCCATGCACCCCTGCACTTGTGCACCCATGTACCCACGTACCCATGGTCCCTGTGTGCCCCTGCACCTCTGCAGCCATGCACCCACACACCCAGGTACCCCTGCACCCACATACCCCGGCACTCGTGCACCCCTGCACCCCAGCACTCCTCCCCTCCTGCCCGCAGTCGCTGTGGGCGCAGCAGCAACCACCATCCCGCCCCACCCTGTCCCCCCGCCAGCGTGACCCGTAGGTGACGGCGCTATAATTACCCCTCTCTCCTCGTGCGGCTGCCAATATTTACAGGTCTCGCTGGGGATGGGTGCTGGCATTTGGCACAACACCCTGTTTATCGCCGCACCAGCTGGGCACCGTGCACCCAGGCTGTTTTCCCCGGCGGGTGCAGGTCCCGAGGGGCTGCGCTCGGCCGCTCCCCCCCCCAGCTGTTTCTGGGTCAGGTTTTGCAATCGTGCAGAGGGGTCGGCTGGGCCACGGCCGTGCAGGCCAGCATGGGAAGCAGCCCTCCCCATGGCTGCCCCTGCGTCTGGGGGTATGGAAATCCAGGGAGCAGCCCTCCCCATGGCTGCCCCTGCATCTGGGGGTATGGAAATCCAGGGAGCAGCCCTCCCCATGGCTGCCCCTGCGTCTGGGGGTATGGAAATCCAGGGAGCAGCCCTCCCCATGGCTGCCCCTGCATCTGGAGGTATGGAAAACCGGGGAGCAGCCCTCCCCATGGCTGCCACTGCATCTGGGGGTATGGAAAACCGGGGAGCAGCCCTCCCCATGGCTGCCCCTGCATCTGGGAGTATGGAAAACTGGGGAGCAGCCCTCCCCACGGCTGCCCCTGCATCTGGGGGTATGGAAAACTGGGGAGCAGCCCTCCCCACGGCTGCCCCTGCGTCTGGGGGTATGGAAAACCGGGGAGCAGCCCTCCCCACGGCTGCCCCTGCATCTGGGGGTATGGAAAACCCCCCAGCCCCTGCCTGGGGAGGGAAGGGGTACACGTGCTGGGCATGGGGGCTGCATCTCCCTGGTGCTGCCTCTCCTCTCCAAGCACAGCCTGAGGACCCACTGCATGTTTGCACCCTAGAAGCGGTCGCATTTTGGGGGTGCAAAGGGAGATGCTCCATATAAGCCACCCCTTGCTGCTGCTGGCTCTGGCTCTGCCCCATTCCTGGCACCATCACGTTGTCTTAATGACCCTGGGGCTGCTTTTTGCCCCTCCTCGCCCCCACCCTGATGCCATTGTGGGGCCCAGCGCCAGGATCCGGCCACACTGCCCCTCGTGGCGTGTGGCCATTTGTCCCTGGGGTGAAGCCTGGCCCTGTTTACCCCCGAGCTCTGGTTTCGGTGTGCCGGCAGCCATGGCACGGGTGGGCAGGGCCTCCCGAACAGCCTGTCCCCATCTTGTTTACCGCGACGGGCGGCATCCTGATGGCTCAGTCCCATGTGACAGGTGCTGCTGCTTCCCCAGACACCCGACCCCATGTTGGGATTTGGCTCCTCGTGACCGGGGAGCGACTTATAAATAGCGAGGCGAGGGGTGCTGCCGGCAGTTGAGAGCGGGTGAGAGGAGAGCGCCGTTGTGCCGATGGATTTCCAAGCCAGCATCCTACGGGATGGCAGCCCCATGGAGAGCCTGGAGAAGCAGCTCATCTGCCCCATCTGCCTGGAGATGTTCAGCAAGCCGGTGGTGATCCTGCCCTGCCAGCACAACCTCTGCCGCAAGTGTGCCAACGACGTCTTCCAGGTGAGAGCAGGGTCCCTGAGACCCTTCCCTACACCCTGCCTGGGCTGGAGGTCACCGGGATGCTTGTCGTGCTCTGGGGATGCTCATGGACCCCCCGACGTTCATCTCCCCCTCCCAGGCCGCCAACCCGTACTGGCAGAGCCGAGGCAGCGTGATTTCGGGGGGCCGGTTCCGGTGCCCGTCGTGCCGCCATGAGGTGTTGCTGGACCGTCACGGCGTCTACGGGCTGCAGAGGAACCTGCTGGTGGAGAACATCATCGACATCTACAAGCAGGAGTGCTCCAGGTAGGCACGGGTGGGTGGCTGTGGCTGATTGCTTGTGCCTTGCCCTGGCGGGGACGCGGGGACATGGGGACGTGGCGTTATCCACCTCCAGAGCCCCAGCACCATCGTTGAGATTGCAGCTGGGTAAGAAATCGGGGGGCTTTTCCGTTGGCTCAATGGTCCCCAATCTAAATCTTCCTCCCCTGACCCAAATCTTCCCACCCCCGACCCAAATCCAGAGCAGTTTGCGTCTCTGGGCAGCTCAGGGGGATGGTGGGTCTCTGGAGGTGGGGGGAGCGGCAGGTCCTGCCGCCCCCCTGCCACGCTCTGCAGCTGGAATGTTTGGTGGGAGATAAGAGGTGTGGGGGACAAATCCAGGCTCTGCTCGTGACAGCAGGCACTGCTGGCTGATAAGGGGCAGAGGGACAGTTTGAGGGGGGGGTCACTCAGTAAAAGCGTGCAATTGGGAGGGGGGGACATGGAGGGGTCACAGGTTCTCGAGGCAGAGCAGTGGCCCCAGCCAAATTCCCTGAACTGCTGTAAATATTGTTTGAGAGCCATGGGGACAGGGACGATGGCACGTGGCAGGTGGCTGCGGCTGCTGGGGGGGGGCTTGGGGGACCAGCCCTGTCTTTGCTTTAGAGTGGGTTGGCTTGTCCCCACGTCCCTCCTTGCTGCAAAGGGGATGATTCAGCTGCAGACCCTGGCTGGGACCTGCCGGGGGTTTCTGGGTGCCCCCGCCCCAGCTGGGTGACAGCAATAGATCCCAGCAGCCCAAGGCTAAAATTAGGCTCTTGTGCAGCGTCCCTGGAGCGCAGCCCTGGGCCCCACCACCCACTGCCATGCCCAGTACCACGCTGGTTTAAACTGGGGCTTACTGGGCTTGGGGCTTACAGAGACACAGAGGTCGGTGGCTCCTGAAGGCGCAAATGTGGGGTTATGCCAGGATCTGGCCTCTTTCCAGGGGACCTGATTTTGGGATGACTGTGCAGCATCAGTGGGGACATGACCTTAGTAGGGATGATGCTGCAAGGGGGATGCCACCATGGTGGGGATGATGTTGCAATGGGGACATCATCACGGCAGGGATGTCACCGCAACGGGGACATCACCCCAATGGGGATGTCACCATAACGGGGACCTCACGGCGGCCGTGCTGCTCTCTCCAGCAGGCCACTGAAGAAGGGGGAGCACCCCATGTGCAAGGAGCACGAGGACGAGCGGATCAACATCTACTGCGTCACCTGCGAGGTCCCCACCTGCTCCATGTGCAAAGTCTTCGGTGCCCACAAGGACTGCGAGGTCGCCCCCCTGCAAACCATCTTCCAGGGCCAGAAGGTGCCGTGGGGGGGGGGGGTGACAACGGGGGGGCCACAGGGGACATGGCTGGTCCCGGGGAGATGTGCTGAGCTGGAGCGGCCACAAATACCACCGGGAGCTGCTCATGGGGTATTAATAGCCCCCGGGTGACTTCGCCCAGGAGACAGCCTATATTTAGAGTGGCCGTGGCTTGTGGGGGACGCAGGGGAGCAGAGCTGTGGCTGGGCAACGTCCAGCCTGTCGCCACGTCAGGATGGGAGATGTCCCCGTCCCTGTCCCCGCTGGGGTTCAAGCTGTTTCTGTCTGTCCACCCCTGCCCAGACTGAGCTGAACAACTGCATCTCCATGCTGGTGGCGGGGAACGACCGGATCCAGACGATCATCTCCCAGCTGGAGGACTCGTGCCGGAGCACCGAGGTGAGGGAAGGGGGAAAAGGAGCCCTCTGAAACTGGGGGTGCAACCTCAGCCAGGGGCCATGTGGGAGGGAGCTGGAGCCCACAGAGCAGGGAAGCCCCTGGGATGCTGCTAGTGCTGAGGGACACACAGGTGACATCCCTTGCCCCACGTCCCCGCAGGAGAACAGCGAGGCGGCCAAGCGGGAGCTGTGTGCTCGCTTCGACACCTTGGCAGCGCTGCTGGAGGAGAAGAAGTCGGAGCTGCTGCAGCGCATCACCCAAGAGCAGGGCGACAAGACGGGCTTCATCCAGGGCCTCATCCGCCAGTACAAGGAGCAGCTGGAGAAATCAAGCCGGCTGGTGGAGACGGCCATCCAGGCGATGGAGGAGACCGGGGGCGCCGCCTTCCTCATGGTGAGACCCCCAAACCTCCCCCTTGCTGGTGCCCACATGGGGTCCCACCAGCTCGGGGACGTCCTGGAGGCTGTCACACGGCTCCACTGACCTCTCCTCTTGCTCCCCGCAGAACGCCAAGCAGCTCATTAAAACGTAAGTGCCCAAATCAGGGAAAATTCAGCCATCCCCAGTCCCTGTCTCACAGCTGGGCAGGATTTGGCCACGGGGCACCCAAGTGGTGAGCGTGGGGATGCCTCGACCCCCTGCCCCGGTGCCCCGTGGTCCCCCAGCTCAGCGAGGGGACAGGGGGACACACGACCGTGCTCTCCCTGCCCAGGATCGTGGAGGCGTCCAAGGGTGGCCGGCTGGAAAAGATCGAGCATGGCTACGAGAGCATGGATGCCTTCTCGGTGAGCCTGGACCACCTCACCGAGGCCGTCCACGCCTTGGACTTCAACCCTGGTAATTCAGCCCCTGACCCCCTGATGCCCCTTTACCAACTACCACCGACTTGGTGGCCCCCATTGGCTTTCCCGGTGGCCCCGCAGTGACGTTTGGCCACCTGTTTGCAGCCGAGGAAGAAGAGGAGTACTTTGATGGGGAGGAAGAAGAGGTGGAGGAGGATGTGGCACCCGAGACAACGGTGATGGGTAAGGGGTGGCACGGCTGAGCCCACCTGCCCAGGACCCTCAAGCAACCACGGGGGAGCTATGGGGCCTTGGACCCCCCTCGACCCCTTCATCCTCTCCCCCTGGCAGCTCCCCAGTAGCCGCAGCGAGGTTGCCGGTGCAGGAGAAAGCCGCGGGCGCAGGATGTCCGGCGATGGGACTCGGGACGGGGGGGGGACACACCGCAGGGGCTGGTGGCCTTGTGAGCCGATGCCTGCTCCAGCATGGGACACTTTTCTATACGGGTGCAAACAGAACAATTCCGCACGTTTTATATCTTCCTTGTTTTGTATATAATTGTCACGGATTTGAATTTTGTGTATTTTGTAAAGAAAATTGGTGTTTTGGGTGGTTTTTTTTTCCTTGCCTCTCATTGTCGGCTTGCCAGCCCCACGATGGGCACCGGGGATGTGGGTGGGTTTGCCAGGCCAGTGCCACCACTGGTGTCCCTGCCAGTGCCCAGCATGGCAGAGGGACATCTCCAGGTCCAACACTTCATTTTCATCCTCATTAGCACCTCTGGCAGCACTGGCAGCCTGTGCCTGGCCGCCTGCCTGGGGATGTGACAGGTCATCACCTGGCAGGATTTATCTCCTGGCGATGGGGTGCCCTGGGGTCAGCTCCCCCCTTCCCTGGGCTGGGGGATGTGGCAGAGGGGGTGAGGATGCTCTGGGCTGTGCCTCGGCATTGAGCTGCTGGTTTGCTGCCAGCTGAGCTCACACAACTGCAAAAATATACCACGACTATAAAAATATACCATGAATGCAAAAATATACCATGAATGCAAAATTATTCCACAAATGCTTCTCTCCTGCAAAAACATAAGCCTGGCTCGGTGCCTGGCCCAGGGGAAACTGAGGCAGTGCCTGCAGCGGTGCTCTGGGCTGTGCCACAATTGCAATTAACCCCAGGGCAATTAGCTCTGCTCCCCGGGGCGGTGGGCAGGACTCACTGCTGTGCATGGTGGGTCTGTTCCCGGGCTTATCTGTCACATGGCTGCTCAGCGGCTGGATCTAAACTGGGGGGGGCTGAGGGTCCCCCCAGAGTGGGGATGGGGGGGTCACCAGGTGCTTTTACTGGGGGCACAGGGGGATAATCCATCCTCCCCCCCCCCCTTCGCCTCGGTGGGCTGCATCCGTGTCCTGGTGCGCAGTTCCTGGCAGGGGTGCCCATGGGGTGGGGGTGGGGGTCCCAGAGCAATCGCCCCCCCCCCCCAACAGCAGCCCCCCAGGCTGTGAGGTGAGCAAGCCCACCCTGGGGCAGGCGGCCGCAGGCGCTTTGCAGCCGGCCTGTCCCTCCCTCCCTCCGGCCAGACTTTGCACACGAGTCCCCGACACTTCACACGGGCCGAGGCCACCAGCTGCCACCAGCCACGGCCACCACTCACCGGGGTCACCCACCCTGGCCCCCTGTCTCGGAGGAGGATGGCAGCCGGCGAGGAGAAACAGCATCTACTGAGCGAGGGCGCAGGCGGGTAGGGGGGTACCCGAGGTGGGGGGGGGTGGGGGGGGGCTGGGGGTGTAGTGTCCCCTCTTCCCAGTGGGGCTCCCAGGTGGGGTCCCCTGGGGGTGCCTGGGCAGGGAAGGGGATTGGGGGGATTAGTATTTAGGGTCCAACCTGCTCCCCAAAATTGTCTCGGCCCCCCCCCACTCCGGGTGCCGACCACCCCTCTCGCTGGCAGGTCCTACCTGGGGGCTGCACAAAAGAACGGACACAACTCGGTGCAGGGACAGGCGCCCGCCCTGGAGCTGGGGGCACGGCGCAGCCGGCACTGCCACACGCGGGGGGCCACTGGCCACCCTGGCCAGCAGCAGCGGGCACGCAGGAAGCTCTACCTGGCTGCTGGCATCTGCCTCGTCTTCATGGTGGGGGAAGCCGTGGGTGAGTGGTGGGTGCAGGGTCTGGCTGGGGTGGTCCCCATGGGGGGAGCCCCGAGTAGCCACCCGCAGCTCCTCTTGTCCTGACTCCCCTCTCTGGGTGCAATCAGGGTGCAGGCAGGGCTCCCCATTGCTTTTCGGTGGGTCAAAGTGCCCAATGGGGCCCCCACTGCAGCGTGGGGTGACTTGGTCTGTGCCTGGCTCGGGGCGCCCCCCCCCACGCCCCCCCCGCCCCCGATGCCACCCCAATGTCCCCACTGGCCCCTCTCCGCAGGCGGGTACCTGGCGCACAGCCTGGCCATCCTGACGGACGCAGCCCACCTCCTGACGGACTTCGCCAGCATCATGATCAGCCTTTTTGCACTCTGGGTGTCCTCACGCCCCCCCACCAAAACCATGAACTTCGGCTGGCACCGGGCAGGTAACGGGGTGGCACAAACCCCGGGGCTGCTGTCTCGGGACCCCAGGGAGCACTCAGAGCATCCCAGGGTGTCCTCCCTATGGGGACCAGGTGCCTTGGGGAGCCCTGGGGGGCACTGGGAGCCCTGGCAAAGCCCCAGCACCATGTGTACAGGTGGGGCAGGGCAGAGGCACCGCCGTCCCCTTGCAAGGAGCAACTCCAGGGGTGGGTGCTGGATGCCCACCCTGAGCCCTGCTGCTGCCAGGGGGGGGACCGGGAGGGTGCTCAGGCTTCACATGGTGGTGAAGTGGCAATGTGGGGTGGGGGGGGGGGCTCTCCACAGAGATCCTGGGGGCCCTGCTCTCCGTGCTCTCCATCTGGGTGGTGACGGGTGTCCTGGTCTACCTGGCGGCTCAGCGCCTGCTCTCGGACGACTACGACATCGAGGGTGGCGTCATGCTCATCACCTCTGCCTGCGCCGTGGCCGTCAACATTGTGTACGTACGGCTGGCTCTTGCTCTCCCCGGGTGTCCCCAACCCCGTGCCCAGTGGCCCCCGGGGATGTTACCGCTTCCCTGCCCGCAGGATGGGGGTGGCTCTGCACCAGACGGGGCACGGGCACAGCCATGGGGCGGCTGGTGAGCAGCCCAACGCCAGCGTCCGCGCTGCCTTTGTCCACGTCGTGGGGGATCTGCTGCAGAGCGTAGGCGTCCTCATCGCATCCTACATCATCTTCTTTAAGGTCTGGGTGGTCACAGGGGCAAAGGGGATGGCGGGGATGGGGACACAGGGACAGCGGCTTCAGCCAGCCCTGGCCAGGCACAGGGGCAAGACAGAGGGGACCGTGTCCCCTCCCCACTGGTGCCGATGGGGATTCGGGGTGGGGTGACGGTGTCAGAAGGGCCTCACCCTCTCCCACTCCCTCCAGCCCCAGTACAAGTACGTGGATCCCATCTGCACCTTCCTCTTCTCCGCGCTGGTTCTGGGGACGACGCTGTCGATCCTCCGCGACGTCCTCCTCGTCCTCATGGAGGGTAGGGACCCACCGGGGGTGGCGGGTCTGGGCTGCAGACCCACCCACAGCTGCGGTGGGCCCCATCCCTCCAGCGCCTGCGGCTCTCCCTCCCCAGGCACCCCAAAAGGGATGGATTTCAACGCCGTACGGGAGACACTGCTGGGGGTGGCGGGGGTGGAGGCCGTGCACAGCCTCCACATCTGGGCGCTGACGGCGGCGCAGCCACTGCTCTCGGTGCACATCGCCATCAGTGAGTGTCGCTCCCAGGGGAAGCGATGGAGGGGGGACGGAGGGATTCGGGGATCACCCACACCCCGACATCCCTTCCCTTGCTCCTTGCAGACTCGGGTGCCAGCGCACAGGAGGTGTTGGAGGAGGCCAGCTCCCGGCTGCAGGGCACCTTCCACTTCCACACCACCACCATCCAGGTGGAGAGCTACTCCGAGGAGATGCAGGACTGCCGGGAGTGCCAGCCCCCCCGCGACTGAGCACCCCCTGGCAGCCCCCTCGTGTTCTGGGGGGGACTTTTTATGCGTGGAAAATAAAATGGAGCAAAGGGCTGGGTGCGTGCGGGGCGGGGGGAACGATGTTGGGACTGGTGGCGCCAGGGTGTTATCTTGGGTGTCTGCTGGGAGTGAAGGCAGCAAGGACAGACTGAGGGCTGCGGCGGCCAGAGGAGAGCAGCTGTTGGGAGCCAGCAGCCTTAATTTTCCCTATTTCTATTCAGCTGGGGGGAAAGGCAGCTGAAACGACCCTTCTCCCTTCTTCACGGAGCGCTGCGAGGCAATGGGGTGCTGGGGTGCCCGGGGGCTGAGGGGGGACCCATCCGAGCCTGGGGGAGGAAGGACGCACTCACCCTGCTCTCGCCTCTTATCGCTCCTCTGTTTGCCCTTGGAAAGCCAAAGGACTCGCCCTCCCTGCGGGGCTGCGCCTTGGGGGTGGCCACATGTGTAGCCGGGTGCCACACGGGTTATTCCCAGGGTGCCCAGGCGGCCGCCGATGGCAGAAGCACCGGCGCACCAAACCACCGGTGCTCCCATGGCTCCCCGCCGGGCACAGCCTGCTCCCCTGCATCATCCTACAGCCACCAGCCAGACTCTGCCTCTCCACCCACCTTTATTGTACTGGTAAAACCCAATAACTGGTAAAACCCAACAACGAGTAAAACCCCGTCAGCAGCAACCGCCTGCTCCGGGAGGGCTCCGTGCACCAGGAATGGAGCACCTGGGGCCAGCCCCGACCACAGCCCCCGGCAGCCCTCAGGGTTTCTCCAAGCGCGGGTATTTCTTGCGCAGGACGGAGACCTGGTCCTTGAAGAGGACAGGGTCGAGGCGCAGCTGGGAGGACACGAGGGGCATGTAGCCGAACCAGTCTGCCAACTGGTTGAGGCAGTCCTGCCGCTGGGAGAAACGCCGGCCGCTGGCTACCCCTGCCGTGCCCTTCGCCTTGGCAGGAGGGGAGCATGGTGGTGAGGGGCTCCGCTCCCCAGCCGGGGGGGTCCCTGCATCCCCATCCTTGCTCCCTACCTGCTGGGGCACGGTCTCCTTGTGCTGCTTCCACTGGGTGACCTTGATGGGAGGCAGCTTGGTGACAGCAGCCACGAGGATGTTCATCAGGATGTCCTCGCAGGCAGCCAGGCCGTCCACCAGCTCCCGCAGCCCCGCTGGCAGGTACTCCGTGAAGAGGTTGTGATAATACCTGCGGGAGGGCGTGAGGCGGGGGGGCAGGTTATGGCCGAGCCCCCCCACCCCGCTGGCCTCTCCCCGGTCGGGTACCTGTGGTAGAAGGCAGCAGTGGTGAGGATGATGGAGAGCTCGTTGGTCCACTTGGACGTGTAGCCCCAGCGCCTCTGCTCGGGGTCCCAGAAGTGGCTCCGTGCGGGGAAGCCCACGATGCGCTGGGGGAAGCTGCGCCACACCACGAAGGCGAAGTCCACCTGGGGCAGGATGGAGGACGGTGTCATCTGGCTGCGGGGACCCATGGGAAGGGGTTCACCATCACCCCTGGGGTGTGGGGGACATGGGGACAGCAGACACCGCTCCCTGCCAGCCCCACGGTGCCCACTGAGCATCCTTCCCGGCTCGGCATGGGGCTTGCCCCAGCTCCACGGGGCCGGGGACCGCAGCACCCACGGCCTCACCTCGCTGGTTGAGAGGCTGGTGTGCTCGTCCAGGCTCAGCACGGCGTCCGTCTGGATGGCCGCGTAGGGGAAGAAGCGGTCGCTGAGCTACCAAGGGGAATAATCGGGTTGGGATGTGCCATGGGGCGGATGCCCCAGCTCCCTGCCCGCGTCCCGGCTCCTCTCACCTTCCCCCTGCCCTGGATGATGGTCAGAGGCACGGTGGTCTGCGGCCATTTCCCACTCGGCGGTGGTGGCTTCTCGCAGCTCCACAACACCAGGATCTGCAGAGGGAAGGACCAGCGTGTCCGTGGCTGGGCTGACCCTTTGGGGTGCGTTGCTGCATCGGTGTTCGCAGGGCAGCCAGGGCTGACCCCCCTCCCAGCACCGCAGCGGGATCTGCTCTGACCCAGCTCACCCCAAAAACATCTCACCATGGTTTGGACCACAATAAACCCACGGGTGGTCCCACCTCTGCCCCAGCAGGCTGACACCACCAGCCACCCTCGCCCTTCCCAGCCCACAGGACCCTGCCCCGTCTCTCCCGCTGCATCCCCGAGCAGCGTGGGGCTCAGCTCCCCCAACCTGGGCACAGTACTGGGACGCAGAGACAGCTTGGATGAGCCTGAGGATGGGCTGGGATGGGGACCCCGTCGGCGAGACGGCCCGGATGAAAGCGGTGAACTTCTCAGAGGGGCTGGAGCCTGAAAAAAGGGGTCCAGAGGACAGGTGTTGTGGCATGCACTGAGTTTGCCGTGCTCAGCCAGGGCAGGCTGAGGGTCCTACCGTGCTGCAGGTAGTAGAAAGGAAAGTCCCCGAGGTGGGTGGAGAAGTCTGGCAGAGCCAGGAGCCCCCCAGGCAGCGTGTTCCAGAGAAAGCGGGAGCGGGAGCGGTGCGGGAGCAGCCGATCCTTGATGATCTGCCAGAAGGCAGAGAGATGCTCTCAGTATCCCAGTTGTGACCCCGGGGACTGAGTGGGGGAGTTTGGGGCTGCGGGGAGCTCACCTCCAGCGTGGTGTGCACGATCTTGTCGACCGAGGAGAAGTACGCCTCCCACAGGAACTGGGTCTGCTGCTGGAAAGCCAGCACCCGCTCCGGGTGGATGCAGCGGACGGCAGAGGGGATCTGCGGCGACAGGGGGGCAGCTGTTTTCTCACCTCGTCCCCCTCCTCAGCCCCCCCTGGCAGGGTTACTTCGCCTCCACCACCTCCATGCCATCCCAAGGGATGCTCCGCAGTCAGCCACCGCCCCACTGCGGTTCTGCCACCTCCTCTCCCTGGAGCAGGATCTGGTCCAGGACCCTCCAAGGGCTTTGGGGAGATGCTCAGCACCCCCCCTCCCCCAAAATGAACGATGCCCCAGGGCTGTGGCTAGGATGGGACCCCCACTCCGGGCTGGATGAGACCCTCCTGCATCCACCCGCAGGAAGGCTGCCCGACTCAGTTGCAGAGGTTTCACCCCCAAATATGCCGGGGGGGGTGTCCCCTGTGTCTGGCGTGGGGCAGGATCCAGCCACCGTACCTGCAGCAGCAGCCTCTCATTGCCCACGACAGCAGCTTTGCCCCAGTCGATGGCCTCGGCGAAGGGCAGCTCCCAGCCATCACTCAGCAGCACGGGGATGCAGGCGGCCTGTGGTGGGACCCACACGGGCTGAGACAGAGCCCCCAGACCCCAGGGAGGGGGATCCCTATCCCCCTGCCCGCCCAGTACCTGCAGCGCCTCCAGGAATCGGAAGGAGCCCAAGCGCCTGCCCCGGGGCACGATGCAGAAGGTGGAGTTGTGCAGCAGCTCCTGGTAGTCAAACCTGGGATGGGAGATGGGGTGGGAGTCAGGAACACATCCCCACCCAGGAGCATCTCAGGGGTTCTTGCTGGCACCCAGCAAGGCCGAGTATCCCTCCAGGGGGGTGTGGGGCCAACCCAGGGTAGTGTTAGGATTGATCAGGGCTGATTTTGGCTCCAGATTGCCCCGGCTCTGCGGTGCCAGAGGAGCAGAGATACCCTGGGTGATGGAGGGATGTGTCCACATCCAGAAAGGGAACCTGTGGCAGAGCCAGGAACCAAATTTGGCTCGAAGTGAGGGGTCAGGACAGAACCCCGGTGCCTAGGCAGCACTTGGCTTTCCATGGTGTTACCCAGCTCCCTCTGTACGCCTGTCAAGAAACCAAAGCCAGCACCCGAACCCTCGAGCCCGAAACTGCGGCAACTCCTCTGCTGTGCCCAGACTTGCCGGGCAGGACCAGCCCCACTTGCCCTGGCACCGTTTTGGCGGGGGCAGAGGGCTGGCTCCCCGCAGGGGTGCAGCCAGCGTGCCCTCCCTCCCTGGGCCGGGCTCACGCCGTGGGGCTATGAAAGCCCCTTCTGTGCGTCCGGTGGGGAGAGGCGCGTCCGCTGCCGGGTCCCTGCGACCGCGCCGGAAAATCCAATATTGACTTTAGGTCGGGACAGACCCCGTTTGTTCCTGCCCGCAGGGAAGGAGGGACGGGGCAGTCGGGTCCTGGATGGGCCAGGGGGGACACGCACGGTCCAGCCTGGGGTGGGGGGGCTGTGAGGCCAAAGGGCTGCTTGAAATGTGGTGGTCCCCTGGGGGAAGGGTCTCCTCGTGATGGGGACATGGGGCTGGTGCCAGCCTGGTATTGAGGACGTGTCCCTTCCATGGGTGCTGGAGCACCCTGGAGCATCCCGACGACCTGGGATGTGGGAAATCAGCCCTAACGCCAAGGCAAAGTTTTATGATCAATACCTGCCTCAAGCTGAACCACCCCAATGTCCACAGTGGATGATGAAAACCCCGTTAGTGCACCCTGCCTCGTTAACACCCCAGCTCCTGCCTGAGCAACCTGCCAGAGGGGTGAGGGCGGCTCAAACAGGGCCCAGACACCCCCCTCCCACCCCACCCCCCCAATGAAACCACAGCAGCGACAGCCACATCCCTGGAGATGGGCACTGCCAGCACTCACCCTGGGAGCAGCCCCACTGCCACCCGCTCCTCGGAGACCCCCAACCCAACCGTGACCCCCAGCACCTCCGCAGGGCTGTTCCCCCTGCCAGCGCTGGGTGGGCAGCAGGATGCGTCCCTGAGGGGGGCAGAGTGGCTGCAGGCTGCCTCCCCTCGCAAGCGGCCACCGTGGGGAGGCTGGCGCCGGCCGGGCTGCGGGGCCAAAACCTCCCGATGGAAATACTTCGCTCCTGACGCGTTGCGGTTTCCGAGTAATCACGCCGTCAGGGCTTCCTTGTTTTGTTAGGAGCCGGGACGTGCGCCCGCCGTGCTCCCTCTGCCTGGCCCCTCCGTAGCTCCGGCCAGGCACGATGCCACCGGGGGACCCGCTGGCTCCAGTGAGCCTTTCCCAACCCGCTTTGATTGCTTTAAACCCGGGGCAGCCCGCAGCCGGGCTGGACCACGGCGCTGCTACAAGCCGCCCTTTATCCGGGCACAGAACCGGTTTGTTTTAGGCAGCTCCCTCCCAGGTGCGAGGAGGGTGATGGCGCCCCCAGCAAGGCCTTCCTCTGCTCCCTGGGCCGCCCTCTGCCACCCTGGCACCCGCTGCCCTGAACAAACGGGGATGTCCCCAATGCACGGGGCGAACAGGGCAGCTGGGGGGGGTGTGTCTCACTTTGCCAACCGTCATGTGTCCACTCCCCACTGGCCCATCCCCATCATCACTCTGCCCAGGTCTGGGGACATCTCCCGGGGCAGGAGGGCATAAATCCCCCACACAAGGTCAGGCAGAGCTGGCCTGGCGCGATGGAGACACTGACGGCTTTTTGCTCAGGTGTCCCATGGGGACGAGCAGGATGGTGGAGGCTCGGGGTCCTCCGCTGCCCTGTGCCACGTGTTCCCTGTCTATCTGCTGCCTAAAGCCGTCCCGGGCGAGGTGTAAATCTCCTTGTACTTGCCAACAGCATTAGGGGATTACTTGGAGCGGGTGGGAGGAGGATTTCCCATCCCACTGCCCCTCGGCACAGCGCGGGGCTGACCTTGGGCCCTGTGTCCCACCAGCCTGCGGCATCTCTTACCTGCGATGCCTCATCCCCAAAAAGGCTCCACTGCAGGGGCTGACCCTGCTGGGCTGGTGGCATCCACGGGACAGGGCCACACGGTGCTCCAGCCACCCCAAAGCCCCGGCTAATCCCGACACCCGCAGCACCCCGGCTCCACTTTTACCTCCCGGCACCTCCTAAGACGCTTTGAGGATGATGCCCAACGTGGCCTCTCCCCATCTGCTCTCCGGCCGGGTGGCTGCGGGATGTCCCCAGGCAGCGGGACGGGGACCTGTGCATCGCCAGTGAGATGGGGTCTGTGCTTACCAGCCCTGGACCAGGCAGCTGGTGACGGGTCCCACGCAGCAGAACAGGGATGTGAGGAGCTGGCGTGCGTCCCCCCAGCATGGAAACCCCTCAAACTCCCAGAAATTTTCCCCCTCAATTTTTCCACCAAGGTCCATGTCACACTTCTGCCGCCATCCCCATTTGTGAGGGGGGACACAGGGGGACTCCCCACCCCACCACGTCCAGGTGAGCTCGGGGCTGCCCACACACCAGGATGCCCAAGGACCTGCCAGTTTTCTGGAATTTTTAGCGGAGCTGGTGGGGAAGGGGGGGGATGTTTTGGGCTCATCTCCAAAAGAAACGTTTATGTTAGGGGCAGGCAGGAGGGGGGAGAAGAAAAGCATCATTCATCAGCGCTAGGAAAAAGGGAAATCGTATTAGAGGCGGCCGCCGTGATTGCAGATAAGAGCTGCTCTCGCCAGATTACTCGAACTTTAATACAGAACAGGAAAGCCCTGAACAACCAGCGCCTCGCTCCCCACTATGGAAATGAAACCCTGATTTCAGAAAAGCCCCAAACTTTCCTCTCTCCCCATATCTAGAGGTCCAGCCACCACAGACAAGCACGGCTGCACCCTGCGGAGGGGCAGGAATATTTGTGGGGTGTGTCCCCCCCACCAGACCCCCCTTTCCCACCCCATCTCCAACTCACTTTTCGTAGTCGACGTTATCCTTGTCGCAGCGCGTGTCCTTGTGCTTCTCCCAGTCCTTGCCGTGCTTGCAGGTGGTGAGCGAGATGATGTCCTTCCCGTTGTGGATGTGGTGCAGCGCGTTCCTGGTGCCGGAGCCGATGCCGGTCAGGTACCGCTTCCCCTTGAACACCAACAAGTATTTCTTTTTGGGGGGGATCGAGTCCTGATACAACCACCCCCTCTCCCCGCCGCGCTGCGGGTGGTCCTTGGAGAAGAGAGGGATGGAGATGTCAAAGCCGGGCCTGAAGCTCTCGGTGTAGAAGCTGGCTTTGGCCAGGATGGCCTGGCCGATGTCAAAGCCCAGGTCCTCGGTGTAATTGGGCCACGTGCCCGAGTAGAGGTTGAAGATGAGATGGTTACGGCCGCCATTCCAGAGCGGGAAGCCGCGGATTTTCTCATCGACGTTACGGACGTACTGACCCGAGAGATGGTCGCGGTCCAGTGTGTCGATGCTGAGGATGAAGAGACAAGCTTCCTCAGGGTTCGGGGTGTAGTAGCGAGACCGTTCGATGGAGGTGAGGATTTTGCTGTAACTCTCCGAGAGGGGCTGGTCCTTCTCCCGAGGGTAGATGAAGACTTTGAAGCCATGCTTCTCGCACCTGGAGAAGTCGAAGCAGGTTTCCATCCGGCATCTGCTGTTCTTGTAGACACTCAGCCGTGCCGCCCGCCGCTCCCGAGGTGATGGCAGCGAGGGGTCCCCATCGCTCTGGAGCTCCTCGGGGTTTGCAAAGCTTTTGAGGAGGGACCGATCCGTCCAGTGGGGCCAGTTCCTCTGGGCTTCGGCTTTCCTCCCGGAAAAGAAAGCGAAACGGCGCAGCTGGTCTCCTCCAAAGAAGAAAAGCAGGAGCCAAGAGGCAAGGAAAGTCAGGAAAATGTATTTCTTCCTGGTCTGCATAGGTTCATGAGCAGCCCTGGCTCCTCATCAGGCTTGGACGGGCACCAGAGTCCGGCCAAAAGGCCGATGTCCCAAACCCCAAGCGGGCGGTGGGATGGCTCCTGGCTCCCAGGTATCGTCCCGTGGCCCTTGCAGCCCGTGGGAGCGTGGATGAACCCCACGGTCCTCTTGCTGCCCCCTCCAACCAGGGCTGCGCTGCCTTTTTGGGGCTGTCCCTCTCTCCGGTTGCGGAGCTCGGTGAAGCAGGGTCCCGCTCCCTTCTCTCCCGAGCAGTGTTTACTTCGCTGGGCCCCCGTGCCGCGACAATGACATTTCCATCGCCGCTTGGCCCCGCTTCAAATCCCTGGAGAAGGGGAGAGGTCGCGCCGTCGCCGTCCTGCCGCCGCCAACCTTGTCACCGCAACAAGCGGCTCCCCACGTCCCTGCGGTGGGGGACACCCCCCCCCTTTCCCCAGACCCCTCCTGGGAATAAAACCTCCCGCTCCCTCCGAACCCCCCCCATCTCTCCCCAACCTGCTCCTTCCCCCTCTCTAAGCCCTGTTCCTCCGTTACCTTTGGGGACACGCAGCACCGGGTGGGTTTCGGGCCGCCGTGCCCCGAAGTCTCGTTACACGGTACTCCGCGGCTCCGGGCTGCATCCCCGGCCGGGGAAGGCGGCGGAGCGGCCCCCGGGCCGCCCTGCCGGGCTCTCCCCGCCCGCCACGCAGCGTTCCCGGTGCGCGGCCGCACGGAGGAGCCGCTGCCGCTGCGGGAGGCTCCGCGCAGCCCCGTTCCCGGGGGATCCCCGCCTCCGCTCGCCCGTCCCGGCGGGGTGAGCCTGGCTGGGGGTGTGTGTCCTCGCTCCCTTGTCACCTTGTCCGTCTGTCCCTACGTTGGGCTGGCAAGTCCCCGTGTCGAACCCCCCCCCCAGCTGCCTTCACCCCTCGAGGGTGCTTGTCCGCCTGCCTCCGTGTCAGGCCGCCTGTCCCCCGTCCGTCTGTCTGTCTGTGTGTGCGTCCCCCCCCGGGGCTGGTTGTCCCCTGTCCGTCCCCACCGCGGGGCTGGCTGTCCCCCTGTCCCCTTGCCTGCCCGTCTCTTCCCCGCTCAGCGCCCGGCCCCGCTGCCCGGCCGGTCCCCGCAGTCCATCACCCCCCGCGGTCCATCACCCCCCGCTCCGTGTCCTCCCCCCCCGCCCCGCTCCGTGTCCCCCCCCCGCTCTGTGTCCCCCCCCGCTCCGTGTCCCCCCCGCCCGCATCTGTTTCACCGCGTCCACTTCCCACCGTCGCAACATTTACCCTTAGCCCCGCCCACCCTCCCTCCCATTGGCCCCCCGCTCCCCCGTGGGCGTGGCCCGCACCGGCCAGCGGGCGCGCCCCGCGGAGCCCCCCCCCCCCCGCTCCACGCCGGCGGCGCCTTCCCATTGGCCGCTCCCCGCCGCCCGAGAGCACCCACGTGGGATAGGGGTTCCCCGCGCGCCACGGGGGGTGTACCGGGGGACGGGTGGGGGAGGCCCGGGGCTCCGCAGGGTCCCTGCGCCGCCCGCCCGCGGTGGGACCCCGGGTCACGGAGGCGTCCGGTGCCGGCGAGCTCCGAGAGCGGGGGCCCGTCCCGCTGGTCTCGGGTGCGGCTGCCTTCAGCCCACCCCCCCAAGCTGAAGGCCACAGCTGGGGCCACCTCCACCAGCGACACCCTTGGGCTCCGGTGTCACCTGCAAGCTCCACGGACTCCCGGGCTCCAGTGACACCCCTGGACACCCGCGACCCCCGCGGTCCCAGCACGGTGCGGGAAGGACAAGCCCTTCTGCACCCTAAGTCAAACCCGGCTCATAAACCCAGTCGTGCCCAGGAGCGGGGCCCATGGCACAAAGCCGGTGGTGGACTGTGAGGTTCACCCTCCCACAGGGCAGAGATGGGGGTCCCAGCCTGGCCTGACCCCCCCAAACCAGCCGTCGGCTGTGAGAACCCTTGATGGGGTGGCTGGAGCGGGAGCCGAGTTAATCCCGTTAAAGAAAGCCCCAGAGCCCAACGGGGGCGGGGGGGAACATGGGCAAAGCCAACGAGCCCCCAGTGCTCCCCCAGCGACACCCACATAACTGGGACCTCAGGGGTTTACCTACGGGGAGACCCCCACACCCCTGTCCCACAGGGCTCGACCGGAGGCGGGAGCGAGATGGTGCCAAGCAAGGACTCGCCACTTTGAGCGGCACCCACCATCTCCAGCCAGGACCCTCTCCTGGGGGTGCCTTTGCAACCGGGGGCAATGTGGGGGTGCAGAGCCCCACCGTGGGGAGCCAAACGTGGGCTGGAGGAGGCAGCCAGGGCAGGTTGGGGCTCGCCTCTCCCACCCTGTCCCGGCATCCCCGGCTGCACCAGTCACCCTCCACCCTGCCCCGCCATCCGGGCAAGCTGGGACGCGACGGGGCGCTGGATCCCATCCACGGGTGTAACAACCTGGCCGGCCTCAGCCCGCGGGCCTCTGGGCAGGACGGGTGCTAGTCACGAGGCAGGGTGCCACCAGCCCCAGCTGGGCATATTGGGGTGGCTGGTGGATGTGGGCTGGGGTCCCCTCTCCCTGTCCCAGCAGCCAGGTGGGACACAGGGAACAGCCTCAGGGTCCCATTCGGTGCTCAGCCTGTGCCTCAATTTCCCTGTGCTCCCGGCAGACCAGGCTGGGGAGCCTGGCGTGGGGCTGTGTGCGTGGCAGCTTCGTGTGGATGTTTTTTACCAAATCTTTGGATATTTATTTGCCGGGCCTGGCTGGCTCAGCCCCGCGAGGGCTTAATCCCCGGCCGCAGAGGGGATTACTGTGGGTCCAGGGCCGCTTTAGCTGCAGAAAGCGGATTAACCGAAGGACAGGGAACATGGGGACGGGCACCGGGAGCCCCGGGGCACCTCTGGGGCTCTGGAGGGGACATGGGGACAGTCCCCAGCCTCGGGGGGTGGGAACAGGGACAGGACAGCCCTGGGGTCAGGGTGCTGCCCATGGGCACGGCCCCCCACAGCCCCCCAGGGAAGGGACGCTGTTGCAACTGGGGGGACTGGGGTTGTGCCCCGCACTGGGGGCACCGGGAGGCGTGGTTTGCACTGGTGGGACTGGGAGCTGTGGTTTTGCATTGGGAACTGTGATGATGCACTGGGAGTTATGTCCTGTACTGGTGGCTACTGGGAGCTGTAGTCCACGCGAACGGGTGGCACTGCGAGCTGTGGTGCAGGGCACACTGGTGCTTGCTGGGAGCTGTGACCCCGTGCACTGGTGAGTGCGCGGGGGACTGGGGAGGGGGGGAATGGGGGATAGTGGGTTGCTCCGGGAGGGGTGCTGGGAGCTGGGGGGCACAGAGGGAAACTGGGAGCTGGGGGAGCCCTGGGAGCTTGGGGAGTGGCGGGGGGGGGGGGGGGGGGGCGGGCATTGGGAGCTGGGGGGGTGGGCTCTGGAAGCTGCGATGGTAACTGGAGGCGCTGGGGGGAGCACTGGAGGCTGCGGAGAGGGTTCTGGGAGACGGGCCCTGGGAAGCACTGGGATCTGTAGTTCTGTTGGAGGTACTGGGAAGTGTAGTCCGGCGGCCCCAGCGCATACTGGGAGGTGTAGTGCCAAACCAGAGCTATACTGGGAGTTGTCGTTTCACAGCCCCGGCTCTGCTGGGAACTGTAGTTCTGCACTGAGGGGTTGTGGGGTGCACGGTGGCTCCCGTGGGTGCTGTGGGCTGGCAGCCGGCCATGTCAGCCCCGCACTGACCCCTCGCTCGCACATCCCCTCTGCCACCCCAGCTCTGCAGTGTCTGGCCGTGCTGCCTCCCCCCAGCCCTCAGCGTCCCCCGGGGCGCAGTGGGGGGACGGGGACAGCTGCCCCTCTGCAGGGTGGCCATGGGGCAGCTCTCGCTGAGCCCCACTTGCCCCATCAGGCACCAACCAGCCGTCAGCCCCACCATCCCGCTCCGGCAGCGCCCGGGAGAGAAACCATGGGGCTTCATCCCTGAGCGGCTCCCATGGGAATTCGGAGGGTCGGAGTCGGGGTCCCCCAGGCAGAGGACGGACGCTGACCCCGTGCCTCTGCCTAGGCTTGGCCGCAGCAGCATGGGGGTGACACAGTCGCTGGCGCTACCCGTGGGGAAGGGACCTCACCACGTGGGCTGCGCGGACGTCATGGTGGGCCACACGTGGCAGGTACGCAACGGGGACAGGGACAGGCTTCCACACCCAGCAGGGTGGCTGCAGCCAGCTGGCTTTTGCAAGAGCCGAGCTCACCGACGACATGGCCACCTGTGCTGTCCCCACCGTGTCCCCTTCCCTTCCCTTCTCTCCCCCAGGGGCTCTTCTTCCGTCTCTTCTACCCCTGCCTGCCCCGGGCAGGGGCTGAACGGCCGCTCTGGATCCCCCGCTACGAGTACTGCGGCGGGCTGGCCGACTTCATGCGCCGCAGCCGGCGCTGGTGCGCGCCCCTGCTCAGCGTCGCCATCGGTAAGGGGGTGGTGGGCACCACGTCCCCCCCTTCTGCTCCCCCGTTCCTTAGGGACCCACTCCCTTAGCGGGGTTCGAGGCCACCAAGCCCATCCCCTGTGCTTGGGGCAGCTGGGTGGATGCTACAGGCAGGGACGGAGTTGAGCAGGGACCCTGCTGCCCGTGTCCCTCCCTTTTTTTTTGGGGGGGGGTGTGTTTCTCTTCCCCACAGGCTCCTGCCGAGTGCCGGTGAGCTGGAACGGGCCGTTCAAGCCCTGCAGCAGCGGGTACCCACTGATCATCTTCTCCCATGGCCTGGGAGCCTTTCGGTAGGATGAGCCCCGAGCGGGGCTGGGGGCGCTGAGCCCTTGCTCAGGGACAGAGCCGGGATGGGGACACGGGTGTCCTGGTCCCCCCACGGCCCCTCTCGGACCTGCCTCGCCTTGGCACCACAGTCCTGACCCCGCTCCCCCCCCCCGGCTCCCTGGCAGGACCCTGTACTCCTCGGTCTGCTCGGAGCTGGCGTCCTGGGGCTTTGCGGTGGCGGCGCTGGAGCACAGGTGGGTGCCACGGTCCCCACCGAATTCGGTAGCCGTGGCGTTGTGCCTGGGGAGCCGCCGGTGCCCCCCGTGATGCCACTGCCTGCCCTCCCGCTGCTGCAGGGACCATTCTGCCTCCGCGACGTATTTCTGCACGGCAGAGGGTGGGAGAGAGGAGTGGATCCCTTACCGACGGGTGCCCCAAGGGCAGAAGGAGTTTTACTTCCGAAACAAGCAGGTACCAAGGTGGGGGGGGTCAAGGGTGGGCAGCGGGGAGGCGTGAAAACCCTCCTGCAAGCAGAGCTGCTCCCGCCATCCCTGGGGTCTTCATCTCCTGCCCTTCCCAAACCCGTACAGCCACGATGCTGGGGCTGAGCTTTCCCCTCACAAGCTGAGAAAAATCTGTGCAACCTGTTTATCTCTCTTTGGTGGGGTCCCTCTGTCTGGCTCCAGCTGACCCCAGCAGGAGCCAGGCTGGGCTCTGCCACATCCCTGGATGCTTAATGTCACCCGTACCCCAGGGAGAAACGGGCTTTCTGCCCAGCCCAGTGCCGTGGGCTGGCAGGGCTCCGGACCGGCTGCTGGGCTTGTTCATGCTCTAATTTTTGTCTCTCCGGGATTACCCCGGACAGCTGCTTGCTGAGGAGCAGGAAGGTCTCCTGCTGAGCCAGGTTCCCTCCTGCTCATTTCTGTCTCATTTAAAAGGACAACATCGAGTCAAGATTTTCTTAGAAAAGCTCTCTAGGAAACATAGTGGTTGGAGGTGCTTTTGACAGTCTTAATTCACCTCCCAGCCTCTTATTTTTTGAGTATGCTCTGTCTTATGGCACTTTGCACAAACAAGGGAAACAGTTTTCCTATAAATATGAACCCATGAGCATAAATGTTGAGGGTGAATGAGAAATAATTTATAAACGGAGGGAAATGGTTGTCAGGTCAGCCTCACTTATGGCATGTTCTGTGATAGAGGGAGCAGAGGGAAGCAGAGAGAGGCTTTCATCTGAGTTTTTTGTCACTTGTCACCTCAGGGGAAGGTCTTTAAATGTGCATGGCCAACAGTGTTTGTGGAGCAGAGGACGTAGTCCCAGAGTGGCTCCAGGTCAGGGCTTCCTCCCCCCAGATCAGCAGTTTGGGCTTTTGAGCAGCTCCTGGATGGTGCCCTTGAGCTGGGTTTCAGGTTGACATCCAGGTTTGCTCCTGGCAGCTGGGGTGGGACGAGGGGAGTCTGGGCTCCCCACGGGTGTTTGCACTGGCGGATGGCTCCGGCAGGCTTGGCCGGGGGGTGGCTGGCGAGGAAACCGGGCTCTCCCTCCCCTGCACGCCCCGCTGCTTCCTCCCCCGAGCAGAGGAGGTCTTTTGCTCATCTCCAGCCGTCTGTGCTATCAGATTAACTGAATTAAAAACAAACAAAAAAAGAAACCATTCCAATAACTTCACTTCATCCCTGCGGGAGCCGCTGTGGCGCAGCCTCTCGCTTGCTTTTACGTTTGCCGTCATTCAGGGAAAGCCCCGTCGGGTCCGAGCGCTGCGGTTTTGGAGGGATGAGCGTGGGTGGATGTCGGAGGGGGAGGATCTGGCCCTAAACTTGCCGGGTGGAAGAGCTGGGTTAACCAGGGAAGGGGCAACTCTTGCTCCCAGGTTCATCAGAGAGCAGAGGAATGTGTGCGAGCGCTCCGGCTCTTCGAGGACATCAGCAGCGGTAAATCTGTCCCGAACGTCCTTCCCCAGGACTTTGATCTCTCCGTGCTGAAGGTATCTGGGTCTGTCTGCACTGAAGGACCAGCCAGGGGGATTGGTTGGCTGATGGGGAGGTCCGGGTGCCCTTTGCTGGCAGGATCAGCCTTTGTTGCGTGAGGCTTTTCCTTCTGGGACAAGCAGGGTCTGTGCAGAGCCACAGCCTTCCACGCCTCGGCGTCTTGGTGCCTCTCTTCTCCTTTTTCTCCACTGTGCATGCCGGGGAAGCCGGGTCCCATCGTACCGGTGGTGCAAACGGGACATGTCGTCCCTTGCGGAGGGCAGAGCAGGGGGGCTTTGCTGATGTTCTTCCCTTGGCTTTTTCTTCCCTGATTAGGGACTTTCTGCGGTGAGGTTTGGGCACAGGCTCCTCAGCTTTCTCCCTTTTGCAGGACAGCGTTGATCTGACCAAAGTCGCCGTCATGGGCCATTCCTTCGGCGGGGTGACAGCGGTGCTGGCCTTGGTGAAAGAGCCCAGCTTCAGGTAAGCTGCAGCAGGGATGAGGAGCTGTGGGAAGCTCTGGGGGCACGTGGCTCATCCCGGTGGGAAGGGAAGCCGTGGCGTGGGTGGCAGCGCTGGGCATCCGTCCTGCTGCAGGTGTGCGGTGGCTCTCGACGCCTGGATGTTCCCCCTGGAGAACGCGCTGTACCCGGAGGTGCCCAAGCCCGTGCTCTTCATCAACACCGAGAAGTTCCAGACGCCAGAAAGCATTGCCAAAATGAAGAGGTTGAGCTCTAGAAACAGCCAGACGAAGATTATAACCATCCTGTGAGTCAGGGGCTGGGGGCACCCACCCGCCGGTACCCTCCTGGGAACACCTACGAGCTGTGTCCCAGCAGGAGGACCCCTCCCCAGCTCCCACAGATGCAGATCCCTTCCCTGTCCTAGGGGATCCGTGCACCAGAGCCAGACCGACTTCACCTTTCTCACTGGGAAGCTCATCAACCGCATCTTCGGCACGAGGGGGACACTTGACCCCTACAAGGGTCTGGACATCACCAGCCGGGCGGCTCTGGCCTTCCTGCAAAGGCATCTCAGTACGGCACGGGGTGAAGGGCGTGTTGGCCGGGGGTCTCGGGAGGGCGTGAGAGCTCCACCGCTTGCAGGGGGCTGCGGGGCGGCCGCTGCCTCCCTGGGCTTGGGTTTGGTGCTTCCCACCCCGTTGCACAAAGCAAAGGGGTCCGATGGCTGCTCCTCCTTGACGCCTGGAGCCGGGCTGAGAATCGCTGTAGTAACCCCGACACCATCTCTGCCCCGTGCAGACCTGGAAGAGGAGTTCGATCGGTGGGACGACCTCCTCGAAGGCATCGGAGACTCGGTGGTTCCAGAAGCGCCGTTCTGCCGCCCCAACCTGTAGCCCCGCTCCGAGGTCGCTGGCAGGAGCCGGGTACCGGGAAAGCAGCTGCTTCTTGTCCAAAATGAGCCGTGCAGGAGCCAACGAGGGCAGGAGGACCCACGGGGAGAGCAGGACCTGGGGACCGTGCTGGTAGGATGTCTGGTGGCCGGGGTGCTCGGCGAGAGTGCCAGGAGAGCCCTCCCTGCTCAAGCGCTGCCTGCAGTGGCTGCTGCCTGCAGCGAGGGCTGTGGGGCTAAGGGAATAAAATCCCCGGGGACAAAGACCGAGTTGGCTGTCACTTGGGCCCGAGGTGACACCCTCCTTGCACACAGCGGGGAGTGGACCTGGCTGGATCTGCTGCAGCTGTGGCACATCTGGCAGGAGCAGGTGGGGCGGGGGGAGGGTGTTTGCTGCGGGTTGGGGGTAGTTCAACCCCGGCCGAAAGAACCAGCGCAAAGAGATGCAGCGTCAGGGCTCCGAGGACAAAGGTAAAGCAAATCTTGTCGTGGAAAATGATGTTGTCATCGTGGAAAGCTGGCAGATTGCTGACTCCGCGCCTAAAATCGAGGGGAGAAATGAAAAGAGGATGGTTTTAAACAAGGGGCTGGCTGGAAGTAGTTCTGAGCACCCCAGCAGCGCAGCGATGTGAAACAGGGGCTGAGATCAGCCCCCGGGGATGGAAGGAAAACAGCCCAGCCTGGGTTTGCAGCATGAGGAGCAACGGCACTGCAAAAACAGGCACATGCTGGCGGTGGGAATCAGGCACTTTGGAAGTACCTACAGCACATTCCTGGGTAACACCAGAGGTGTTAGAGCAAGGGGTGCTTTTTAAGGGAGGGGTCCAATCCTCAGCCATCCCAAAACAGGGCTGAAGCTGGCAGAGCCGCACGGATTTACCCCACCGGAGACCCTCCCCAGGGTCCTCGCTGGCACTGCAGCAGGAGGAGCGGCAGGCAATCCTGGACGCGCCGCCTCGGCAGCTGCGGGGAACGTCCGGGCTCCTGGCACACCATCTGCTTTTGCATTGTCCCCGCCGCCACCGGCGTGGCGGTCCTGCTGGGGGACGGCGGCGGCAGCCCCGGCTTTGCTTTGCCTCCTGCCATTGCAGAGAGAAGCTGCTGCAGACGACAGCGCCCGGGGCCACGCGGAGGCAGGATTTCCCGGGGTGCCGAGGCCGGAGGAGAGCAGGGTTTGGGTGGTACATGCTATTCTTCACCCAGTGACAGCGGGTGACACAGGCACCAGCAAAGCCCTTCTCCCAGGGGAAGAAAGGGGAATGGAAAAGCAGCATCTCACTCCTCCAGTGCCCCAGTTGTTTGTGTCACCGTGACGGCCACGTCCTCCCCTCGCCGCTGGTCCCTGGCCCCTCTTAGTCAAGGGCTGGGGATGCTCTGAGATGGCCTCGGGGGAAGGCGCAGCGCTGCGCAGCACAGAGGACGTCTTTCAGCGTCTCCTCTGCTCTCCAGCGACACAAAGGACTGATGTGAACAGAACCACAAGACCCCGGTTCTTTTGAGGCTTCCAGATTTTTATATTTTTAGTTGTTTTACACCTAAACCACTATTTCTAGCCTTGGGAGCCAGCTAGGGTGTGCGAACCCAGGGAGCTGCAGGACTGCTCTGCTGAGATGCTGAGGAGGGGTGGGGGACATTCAAGGTCAATGTACGCGATGAATCGTCTGGGCGAGCTGAGAGGGGGGGGGATGGACAGAGCCCGTCAGGTCCCATTTTAACAGTGAGAGACAGTGACTGGTGCAGAAATCAAATCCCATTTTCCTCCCTGAATTAGCACAGCCGGGGATCTGCGCTGGCAGCTACAGGGGAGCAGCCCGGTCGTGGATCCAGCCCGGCACAGCTGAAGCAGGCTATAAATTCTGCAAGACTCTTATGTAAAGGCTTTCGGGGAAGGGGGTGGCAGAAACCCGACTGAGCTCTGAGGGTGACTCTGACGTTCGTTAACCCTTCGGTTCACAGAAAGCCACTTACTCCCATTCCCAGTGCCCGTGGGGCTGGGGGAGCGGGGAAGCGGGCAGATGTCCTTCAGCCTGGCCTTGCATCCCTTTGCTCTCCACTCCAGAGCCAGCCTCTGAGCCCAGGATCATGGTCTCAGTTGTCTGTGCCTCTGGAGGAAAGCCAGAAGAAAAGAGGAGATTTCAAAAAAAGCCCTGGGGTGACTTGGGCAGGGCAGGCACCCTCTTTCCTCTGCTCCATCAAGCCCTCTCTGCTCTCTGTGGGACGTGGTGGTGCAGGAGCCCTCTCTGAGCATTTTCCTACTTCACCGACTCGCTGCATCTGCTTTAAAATCCAGCCTGGAGCCATCTCTTCAGTCTGGCTCCCCTTGCAAGCAGCACTTTCCTCCAGATCCCCATTACATGCTCCAGCCTCGAGGCCAGAGGCAGCCTGCATGAAAGATGCGGCACAAATCCCCGGCGTAGCATGCGGGGAAGGTGTTTTCCCCACGTCCCAGCTCGCTTGGGTTGCTTCACTGGGCCTGAGAGGTCGGAAAGAAACGGGCTGGGATGTCTCTGGAGAGCCAGCGTTTCCCAGGCCAGCCATGGGCAGGGACAGAGCATTCTTCTGGGCCAGCGACCGGAGGGGAAAGCCCTCTGGTCTTTGGGGTGGCCCTGGCTTGCTCCAGGCTTGCCTCTGCCATGCTGGAGGTTTTTCTGGCAAAAAAAAGCAGGATTTAAGGGTTAGCCTGGGGTGCCATCTTGCTGTGTCCTTACTACGCAGAGGTTTGGGTTTGAATGTGAACTAGCTGGGTTCTGTACCCATAGATTCCCTGTGTTTTGTCTGCAGAAGGATTTTGCTTCTCAGGGATGTGGGAAGGAAACACCGACACCGTTATTTCAGGGGAGTCGGTGCTGGGGGTGCCCACCTGCAGATTGGCAGCCCAGCCGTCCCCTGCCCTGGAGGGTTGTGCGTTGGAGAGAGTTCACTTCCAGCCCAGCCCGTCAATGTGTCTGATCTGCTTTCATATTCAAACCGGTGGCTTTAAAAATAAATTAAAAAAAAAACAAACCCCAACAAAACGCTGCCCATTTATATTCCCCTCACAGCTGTGCTCGCAGCATGGCTGGGGTATGAATGGACGCATTCCTCTTACCCACGGCTTATCGCCGCAGAGCAACCTCCGCTCGCCGACCGGCTTCGGCTTCAAAGCTTTCCACTCTCTGGGCTCAGGGCTGAAATCCGACGGTGTCAGCACAGACCTGGCTTGGAGCTCTTCGTTTCTTAGAGCTGAGAGGCTTCATCTCATCCTCCCCACCCCCAGCTCGTCCTGCCTGCGGCTCCCTCCCTCCTGGGAAGCCCCTTCCAGCCGGCAGATCCCTCCCCATCCCGCCGCACATGCATGCAGCAAACTGGAGTCACCAGCTCCAGCCTGCCGCAGCATTTGCTGCCGCTTAGGAAAAAACCCCTGATTTACTCAATTGAACCTTCCCTGTTGATTTAATTAATGCAAATTGAAACATGTGTTAAAAGCTCCTTGTAATTACCGTGACACTGTCGTGGTTTGGGTTTTTTTTTTTTCCCTTTTTCTTCTGTTTTTGAGGAAAATAGTAAGGCCTGAATTCTCAACAGCTTATGAAGGTCCACGGCCCTGCAAGCTGAGCCCAGTGCGTGCTGTGAGCGCCGCACACGCTCTTGTAGAGGAGCTCGGTGCCCACCCGTGGGCTGCGATACCAGCCCCGAAGACCAGCGTGGATGCGGGTGCGGTGCTGACCCTGCTCCTGACCCAACCCCGGGCAGCACCCTCTTGAGCAGAGTTCCTTAGATTCCTTTGGTTGGTGAGTATAACCTTGGTTTTATGTTGATTTTTCTATTGGCAGATCAAAACCTTTCTGAAGAAAAATCGAGTTTCTTAATCTCCGAAGCCAATTGTTATCATCTAACGCATCGGCTTCAAGGCTGCCTTGAGTTGAACCCCCTGGATTCTCACAGGCACAGGGGATTCAGCTTAACTTTGTGATCTTCCCGAGCACTAGTTCCCCCCACGCTGGGTTACAGGGCAGGACCAGGCCTCTGACGGGCGGGCAGATGCCTGGGATCCAGCGCGGGGCACGTGCTTGCCGGCTTCGAGGTGCAATGCTGCAGGGCTGGGCTGTAGGCGCGATGCTTGCTGAGTTCCTTGGCCTTCAAAACACAACACTATGGGCCAAGAGGGCTCCTGTTCCCTCAGCCAGCAGCAGCGAGGGTATTTTGAGGGCACAACTGGGTTTTTTTACAGTTTTCACTCTGCAGCAGAAGCCCCATTTCAGGCTGGAGCGGTCTCTCGCTGACCCTAGAGACGATTCCTGAATAAACAGGGAAAAGAAGGACTGAGAAGGGATACCGAGGTGCTGGAGGAGAGAAGGGGCTGTATGAGGTCTCTCTAGTTCCAGGCTACTCCGAAAAAGCCCGTGGGACAGATTGGAGGGATTTGGTTCGGTCAATATCCAGATTTCCCCCATTTTAGGAAGGGCAGGCTGAGCTCAGCCCCATGGTACCAGCTCCTGCTTTGCACCAGAGCATGGGGTGGGGGGGAAAGCAGGGGGCTGGGCAAGGCAGGACCCCCCCAAAGTCCCACATCCTCCTTTTTTAACCCTTTGGCTTACGTCTTCACCCCAGACCGGGGTGCAGGGAGGTGCTGAGACTGTCAGCACCCCTCCCCGGGTGACACGGTGGCACAGGAACCCCCCCAGCCCGCCAGGTTCAGGACGCCGTCGCCTCGCGTTGATAGCAGCTCTCTAGCGACGTTCATCACGCGAGGCCTGGGTCGGGTTTTTTTGTGTTTGGGTTTTTTTTTCTAATTAAAACGAAGCACTTAGGTTAGCCATCGCAACATAAGGGCGCCTCTCCGGGTATTGATTTTAACGTACGGCAGCGGTTTCCTGGTTTATTGCATAAAAGAGAGAGATGTGGTTTTCCTCCAGAAAGGCTGGCTTTGTTTGCCTGCTCTCACCGCTGCGGTGGATGTGTCTGGCCTTTTTTCTTTTAATATATATATTGATCTATTATGAACTCAAATTGGTGGGAGGGGAAAAGGGATCAAACAGCACCGAGCAAATGTTAAGTGCAGGTATTGTTTCCATGGTGGTATGGCTGAGCAATTACAGGCAGCGGGTGAAGAGCCAGCAGGAGGAGTGGGAATTAACCCGTTTTGATGCAGAACTGTCGGTGGAGATGGGAAGGGAGCTGCTTATTGTCCTGAGAGGATCTAAAGTGTGAAAGCAGAGATCTGGACCTCCTTGAAGTCAAAAGGTGGCATAAAAAAAGAACAACCCAGACTTGTTTCCTTGGCTCACAAGTCCTGTGGGAAGAGGCACGTTTTATTCTGCCTGTGGTCTGACAGATCTCACCCATCAACAGCACCTCGAGATAGTGCCACGGGAAAATTAGCTGTGGCTGTTGCGCTGGGCGGGTCAGGATCTCCTGCATTACCTGAGCGCGGGGCTGGATGGAAGGAGCAGGGGCCGCTCCAAAATCCTGCCTCTTGGTGGGAATTTGACCTTGTGCTGGCTCTCTGAAGGCAGCCAGGCACTTGAGGATTGCAAACCCACCTGCTCCTCAGGCGGCAGATCTGTGCGAAAAATAAGTAAAACCTGTTACCATTTGGCCGCGCACCAGTTTCGTCAGTGGAACAGCTTGGGCAGCGAGCAGCCCGAGAGCTCTGCGTGGAGCATTATTTTCGAATTTGCTCTTAGTGGGAACAGGCTCAGTCTGGGGGCTGTGACAAGCTCGTTCATATTGTTTATTTGACATCGGGGAAGTCATATTCCTTTAAGAGGATTTCCATCCGTGAACTCCTCCCATCGTGACACTTCCAAGCTACATTTTGTCTTGAAAGGGTGAGAGTATTTTTAACTATATCACGCCAGGGAAGTATTAATAGCACAATAGGCTTGCTGAGCTGCCGAGCCGAATCCATATTTTAAATTCAAGGAACTAATTAGGAACTGGGGAATAATTAGTGCTACACCCAGCTTTTCTTTCCCCCTACTTCATTTTCAAAGAGCCAAAGCAAATGTCTTTACTGGAATCTTCTATGGCTGCTGAATATTTTATGGCTTCCCTACGCATTGCTGTTCCATGTGGTTGTCAAAATCCCGCTGTCTCCTTTGCTCTATCCCAGCTGAAATGGCTGACTCTGACACTTTTGAAATCTAATTAGTGCATCTCCTCTTGGCTCACATGCAAAAAAACCCCAACGCACGGACCCTTTCTTCGTACTTCTCTCCCAGCCACTCGCTAGCGCTGGGCGACGCAGCTCGGTGCAGCGTGGTTATTTTTGAACCCTCGGCAGCGAGTTGTTTACGGGCTTCCTTGAATAGCAAAGCTTTTGGTGCTCCATCTGGGAAATGCAAATTTGTGGGCTCCGGTTGGGAGCAGAAAGGGAAAAGCAGCGAGGATGCAGAGAAATGGGTCGAGGCTCCCAGCTCGGTTGGGAGCTATGGGAGCGAGGAGGGAGGGGGGGAAGCAACGCCAGGGGGTCTCCAGTCTCCAGGCCACCTTTCATTGCGTGTTTCTGGACGTAGCGGAGACGGGAGCCAGCCTCCCCGTAGACCTGCCCTTGTATTTGGCAGGTAGCCCCCAGGAGAGCACAACTGCCCATTAGTGCCTTGGAGGATCTGCTGGTGCTGGGAAGAAAACAACCAGCTCTGAAATTGTACCCGCTGCTGGGAGTGTCTGTGATAGCTCTCCCTGGTGTGAAGTCTCTGGTCTCTAATAATAGTTGGGCTTGTGCTGAAGCCTTTTCCCCACTCTTGCCTCTCCCCAGCCATCTGTTTTCAAGAAACTTGTGGAATTCATGTCACTGAGCTCTTATCCATATTTATCGGAGGGGCCGAGGCTGGCTCACAAAGCTAAAAGCCGGAGAGAAGACTAGTCAGAGATACAGAAGTAGTTTAATCATGTAAAACCTCGTTTTCTTAGGAAACAAAGAATGAAAAACATGACAGAAGACCTACCAGCAGGCTGGGAAGGGAATTCTGCAGTTTCTTTGCCCAGGCTAGATCGAAGGCAGACCTCACTCTTTAGGAGAAAGACCAGATCTCGTTCAGCATCGCGGCTGCAGCCAGGACGGAGGTGCCCGTGTGTGGGTATCGCAGGCGCTGCCGTTACTTTAGGGTCTGCCGCCACTTCAGTGTGTCGAAACGCTCCGCAAGGACAGCAGAGCATTTGCTGGGCCTTTGTCTTTAGTTTGGTAGAAGCTCACACCATTTTTCTACTCGGGAGCCTTGTCAGCCCTCATCACCGTAGTATTTGGGTATGATATGGCTGCATTTGAAGAGTGAGTATGACATTTCAGGGTTCTGTCGCCCCAATATCAAAGCAATTCATTTATATTTTCATCTCTCTTGCTGCAGGGGCAATCGCCATCTGTGGTGAGTGCTTTTACTTGTCTCATTTTATGGAGGAATTAAGTGAGTTTGAGTGAATTCCTAAAAAAAAACAAACAAAGGGAAGCCAGGCGCCCTGTCTGATTTGAAAAAATTAAATCACCTCCGTCAGCACATTGGCAGGTGCAAATTTGTTCCAAAGGGAGTATTTTCTTAATGGTGTTTTTCAGTAAATATAGCATCACCTAAACACCTCCAGTAAACCGATATCCATTACCTCAAACCCTTCTTGCCTCTGGAAGAGCTTTCATTGTGAGGGAGACACTCCCTGAAAGTCTTGTTTCAGTCTTCAGTTCCGTGGGCCCCTCGGCTGCATTTGGATTAAAATGTTATTTTCACGTGAAGATCAGGGAGACTTTTGCAGCCACTGATTTTCCTCTGTCGGGCAGCAGCACGTCAGTACAGCCAGCGTGAAGGTGGGTAAGCTGCAGCGTGGAGAAAAATTTGCTGAAGGTTAATACAAAGACCGAGAAACACGGGTAGAAAGAAGTCTTGCAGCCCTTCTCTCTGCCTCTGAGATGAGTTTCTTTTGAGTTACTGTCTCCTCTAGCAGGTTGTTTATTAAATCACTTAAACTGATTGACTCGGGTCAAATAGCGTGTTGGATTTCTAGTTTTAAAATGGACTTTGCTAATTCAGTGGCTGTTACCAGTCTCAGCAAATACTTGCTAATATTACTTACCGAGGTGCTTTGAAACATTCTCTGATCAACAAATAAGCCATCAGTCCATCCACCACGAGTGCTTAAGGATGGTAATTTAATGCTCAGAAAGCACATTTCCTTATTGGAGATTAAATATTTTTGCAAGTTAAAAGAGCTGCCGTGGGCTGAGTTGTCACCTAATTCTGTCAGTCTCTTTGTGGGGTATTTTGATAAGCACATCAGAGGAGACGCTTTAATCTTTATGCTAAATCTGATCACGTCACGTCCTAAATTCACACGTACAAGGAGTCCTCCCGAGGAGACCTTGACTTATCTGTTTCACCGAGAGCAGAGCGTGCGGAGCCAAAGCCGAGGGGCCTCGTGTTTGGTCTGTGCTGAGAACGAGCCCGCCTTGAGCAGCTGCTGGGCAACGGCTTGAAGTGGGTGCAGTTATCGCCGGCTCGGGCACATCATAGCCACCGGCCCTGAGAGCGGGTCACGTTCCTAATTTGTAGCGCCTTTGCCCCGTTCTGCTCTGGGAATATCTTCTGCAGGTTCTGCTGTCGTCCTTTCTTTTCCTCAAGATGCACAAATTCATCTGGCTGATGCGGTTAGGTTTGGGCTCGAAACGGTATCTTCCTGCTCAAACCCTGGTTTGGGGCTAAATAGTGACGTGTCGGAGGAAATTTCTCGTGCTGCTGCTCGCTCTTTTTTTGGAAAAAGTGAAATGATAGCGAAAAGCTTTTGTTGGTGGTAAGGAATGCAGCGGACAAAGCCTACTCCAGCCACATGCTGCTAGGTTCAACAAAAGAAGAGTCTGTTTAGAATCGCAGTAAATGTGTCGATAAACACAAATCAAATGCAAATTAAAGAAAAGCTTTTCATATACTCCGTTCTCCTTGAGAGCAGGCAAAAATAAATGCCACATAAACAAACAGGTTTTAGGAAATGCTCCAAAAATAAAACCATGCTTGCAACGGGACCAAAACGGAGATGGTCTCCATGCCTTTCCAGCTGCTAAGAGCTGTTATTTTTCTCTGTATCACAATAATACTCAAAGATTTCGATTTAAATTGAAACCAGATGTGGCAGGTGTTGTAAAGGGGTTGCTAAAGAGTCTCAGCCTAAGTGACACGGCATGGTGAATGCCAGAGCTGAGAACAGATCCCGAATCTGCTTCCCAGCTCAGTGCCTCTCATCAGTAAACCGTGCTGCCTCTTACAGAGGGGAGCTCTTATCTGAAAGAAACGGGTTTGGCTTTAAAGCCAATCTGCAAAGGCAGGTAAGTTCCATTCAGGTCTTTCGGGGTTTTTTTTCCTTCTCTCTCTCTTTTTTTTTTTCCCCTGTGAGAAGCCCAGGAAATAAGGCGGAACGCTCTGAGAACAGACCCTGCATGACTCGTAGTTTTATCTCAGCCTGCATCCCTCCTTCGAAAGCAGAAAACAATATTTCATCATCATCTCTCCAGGGGGGGGAGGACTGACTAAAGGCAGTCACACAGGTACCAAACAAAAAGCCCCGAGCCCAGGAAGCCTTGTTTCCTCTGGGAAATCCTGAGATCACCCCAGGATAAGCTCATTGATTTTACCAAAAAGCATTAATCTTAAAGCATCCAACACACTGTTGATCTACATGGGCGATAATTAATCAATGATAAAGTAAAACACAGGCTGATGGGATGGTCTCTTGGCTGCTTTGTCTTGCAGCAACACTTGATGCAACTGAATCCAAGCACTCAAGATGTTTCATTTAAAACCGTGTGTGTTGTATGCGGTATCTATGCGTGTACCGCTGCTGTTGAGCCAGGAGCCCCGTGAACGCACCAGCCATGACTCTGAAGGGCCAAGCAGCCAAGCTATTTTGAATCTGAAATCCCCTCGATCCCACAAAAAGGTTCTACCACGCAGCTGGAAAATGGCTCTTCCCATGCCCAGCAAGCCACTCCGGCAGAAACCTCTCCCAATTCTAGCAGCTCCAGCGGCTGGATGTGGTTTCCATGGAAATAGACGTCAGATCAGCGAAAAACAGGGCAAGTGTTTAAAATAATCTCTGTTTTGAAAGCTTTATGAGTTTCTGTCACAATATTAACCTTCCTCAAGGTAGGAATTTCTTCTTTTTTTTTTTTTTTTTTTTTTTTGGGTGCAAAATCCTTGGTTTTAAGGGTGTGCACAACAAGGGTGGGTCCCCTCCGAAAAGTCCTTTCTTTGGTATTTAGGGTACGGAGGCCGCTGGGCTGGGCTTGCGTTGTAGCAGGAGGTTTGTGCTGTTCTCCGGCCATCTGCTTTTTGTGCACATTGACTCCTGGTGTGACTCAGGTGACTGTAGCGTGGAAACTACCAGGGGAATTGTCCAGAAGTCATTGCTACAGAACATGTGAAAATGCAGCCGGCGCGTTTAAAGCACATTTGCGAGCGAACCACTCACCTACGCTTGGCAATAGCGTGGTCTTGGGAAGGGAACTGCTCACAGTGCAGCCCGTAGGGCAAGGATGGATTGTCTTTACACGGCCGTGATGGACATGCTATGGAATCTGCATGAACGACGGCTTTTCTGGATGTGTTTTGACTCGCTGGTGTCACCCCGAAGGAGAAGGTGGCCCTGTGGCTGTCCCCCAGACCAAACAGGGCCAACGCATTGTCAGACCTGCAGATCCTCTTTGGGGTGTGTGACCCTGCAGTGACCAAGGGAACATGGTGGTCATCTTGACGATGACCAAAAGCCCCAAGGTTGTTGTGGCCCTGAGATGACCATGCCCTCAGGTGGGTGATCAAGGCCCCGAGGTGTCAGTGGCCCCAAGGGAAGTAGCAATGATCCTGAAGTGACCATGGTCCTGAAGTGACCAAGGGCCCTGAGGTAGGTGACTGCGTCCCTGAGGTGATCATGGCCCTGAGGTAATGGCCATGGCCATGAGGTGACTGTGGCCCTGAAGTAAGTCGCCACGGCCTTGAGGTGACTGTAGTCCTGAGGTGACTGAAAGCCCTCAGGCAGGTGAGTTGACCAAGGGCCCTGAGGTAAGCGACCATGGCCCTGAGGTGACCGTGGCCCTGAGGTCAGCATCCAGCCCTGCGGCTACCACCCGAACCACGGCTCCGCTCCCACCGTACACCCCTGAGGGGACAGGCGACCCTGACCAAACCGAGGCCTCACCGGGGCCTCGCTCCTCCCCACCACCGGGGTGGGAGACAAAGGGAGTCCCGCCGCCCTCCGTGCACGGGCGGAGAGCGCGGCGCTGGAGCCGCACGGCCCCGGGGGCGGCCCGCGGAGACGAAGGACGTCGAGACGATGTCCCGCACCCTCCGCCCGGGCCCCGCCGGACCGCGGGGGTCGCCGCCCCTCACCGCCCCCGCCCGCCCGTAGCGGACTACGCCTCCCGGCATGCAACGGGGCGGCGGGGGAGCGGGGGAGCAGGGGGGGCGCGCGCCCCCCGCCTCGCTCTCCCCGCCGCTCTCCGCCCCCCCCCCCCCCCCACCTCCCCCCCGCGGCGGGCGGCACGTGCCGCCGCGCTCGGCCAATGGAGGCGGGGCGGGGCGGGTCACGTGCCATTGTTTGGCGCTTTTGTGCGCGGCGGGGCGGGCGGGAGCGGAGTGTGGCTGGAGCAGCGGAGCGGGCAGGTGGGTGCGCGGCGGTGGTGGTGGGGCTGCGGCCCCTCCCGTTTCCCTTCCCCCCCCCCCCCCTAGCCCCCGGATTGGGGTGGGTGGTCGCGGCTCCTTCGGGGGTTGTGTGGAGGGGCGGCGGTCCGCGGAGGTCCGGTGCGGATGGGCGGCGGTGCTGCAGCGGAGGAGGGGGGGCGGCCTGGGGATGGGTGTGAGGGCGACGGGGGGGGGGGGGGGGGGGTGTGTGTCGCAGGGCTCTTGGGGAGGGGGCCCCGCGCCTGCCGCTTTTTGTTCCTTCTCCTCGCGGGGGTCGCGTTCCCGCCCGCTTCTTGGGCGTCGCGGTGACAAAGGGAGGGAAGACAATAAGGAGGGGGGTGGGGTGGTGGTGGTCCGGTTTTAGCCCCCACCCCTCCTCAATCCCGGTGGGGAAGCGGGTGCCTATTGTCCCGGGAGCGGGCGACGCTCTGTGAGGGGCGACGCCCTACTGGCAGCGGCGGTGGCGGCGCCCCCTCCCCTCCCTGACAGGACCCGCCATTGTTAGTGGGGAAGGGGCGGCGCCCGGGCAGCCGCGCCCCGACGCCATCGAGCTCGGGGGAACCCGTGCTTGAGCCCCGTTGATGGCGGCGGTGGGATGAGGATCGTGTCGTGTCCGTTGTCCGTGTCGTCGTCGACCCCCTGCCCCGCCGCCGCCTTTTCGTTCTTCACCCCGGGGGGCCCGCACCTGCGGCGGGGGGCGGCAGGTGCCCGGATGTTACCGTTGGCCCCGCCCTCCTGCGAGCCGCCCTCCTGCGAGCCCCCCGCCGCGGGCGCGCGCGCGCGCGCTCGCTCGCGCGCTCTCCCCGGCGGTTTGAATTCGGTGCGGTGGGGAAAGGGCGGGGCTACCGCTCTGCTGCGCGACGGCCTCGGTGCCTATTGGTTGGGGGCGAGAGGGGCGGGACCGCTTGGTGGGGGCTCGGGGTGGGTGCGCGGTCCTAGCGCCGCCCGTCCGGGCGGCGCTGGGACCGCGCAATCCACCCCGGCCCCCGCTTCATCGTAGGCTTAAAGCCTGACAAAAAAAAAAATCCTCCTTTTTTTTTTTTTAAGAGCGCTTGGTCCTTTTTTTTCCCCTTTATTACGCCCCTTTTTTAACAAGGGATGCTGGGCAGTGTGCGTGCTCCCAGGCTGCTGTGATGTGCAGCATCTGCCTTCGGCCGCGCCGATAAAAATCGAATTTTCGATGAGCTCGATGCGCACGTTTAAGATCCTTCCATAGCAGCAGGAGCCCTGGCTGTCCTGTCCTGTGGTGCGCCATGTTTTAATTCACAGAGCTGTGCCTGGTGTGTGCAATATGGGTGGAAGATCCGTAGCGCTGTACGCTGCTGAATTAGCGGTGAAATGGGAGTCTTTGTTTGCATTCCTCAAGTGAGGTGGAGTAAAACGGGGACTGAAAATGCCTGACTATGCAGTCGTGCGTGCAGATCTTGCCACACCGGTAACAGGGAACTTCTCCGCTGTTCCTAGCGATGTACACCAGCCTCAGCCCCACAGGCTGACTAGAATTACTGGCTGCAGTAACCTACCCGACTGTCTTTTGTTCTAATTGTGCTTACCAATTTTATTAGGGGTTAGAAGAGAATAAATTCGTGTACTTACCGTTCAAAGGCATGTGTCTTTGTTATCTAGGAATCCAACTGATTGAAGCTTTCTCAGACTTGACTGCTGGAGTCCTATTTTCTTGGTCATGGCTACTTCTGGTATGTAGTATTATGTACTAAACGCTCTTATGTATTTTTTCTTTTCTTTTTCTCTTAATTTCTGCAGAACTGATTAAAAAAAATCTAATATAGTAAAATAAACTGTCGTCACCATGCTTTTCTCCCATCTTTAGGCTGCTTTGGAGAAGCTGTTAAACCCGGGTGCCTGTGGAAATGTAGCGAAAGCCCCCTCAGACTAGGCTGTTAGCAGATGGGCTTCAGCTGATCTGCATGCCATCTGCTCTGTTAACAGAACTGACTATCATTTAGACATTTTGGTGATCAAAACTGGTGTGCTGGTACAACTGACACGGTGCAGGGCTGACGTGCCTGTTCATAGGTGTTTGAAGGGAGAGCACAGGCTTACATATTTCTCTGAAAACTGGATTCAGTTTTTGGCAATGTCAGGTCTTAGGGGAACACCTCAAAACTCTTCTGCAGACTTGTCATTGTAAAAAGAATGATTTTTTGGTTGGTTTTTTTTATTCATTTGAAGTACTGATAAACTTCTTGTCACAACCCTGGATATAAAGGCTAAAATAAAATGTCAGGCTCTTGAGTAATGGAGTATCAAGGAAGAAAACAAGATCGCCTGCCACGTTTTTGAATGGTGGTGCTGCTGCTCGAAACAGAACGGTTGGCTCCGATGCTGTCTCCTTCAGTGAGCTTTGTGGCATTGAATTTTTGAAGGCTATTGTTCAAGTTGCCTGAGCCAGTTCCTGCCTTAAAATACTGGGTTTTGGGGTTGTTTTTTTTTTCTCGTGTTTCTAGATATTCAAGTGAAGGAACTGGAAAAGCGTGCCTCTGGGCAGGCGTTTGAGCTGATCCTCAGTCCCCGCTCAAAAGAAGCAGTCCCAGAATTCCCACTTTCTCCTCCAAAGAAGAAGGATGTGTCATTGGAGGAGATTCAGAAGAAGCTGGAAGCAGCAGAAGAGAGGCGCAAGGTAAATTTGAAACAGCTCGAGTGAGCTCTGCTCAGCTAGTCGTGCAAGTTGTGGTGGTGGGTGTTTTTTAAAATTTACTTGGGACAAGGGATTAGCAGTTTGTGTTCTGGTGAATGAAATATTAACTGAACTTTGTTGGAGTCTCTGGGGCTGTTATGAACCTTTTGTTACGGCCTGCAAGGCTGTAGCTTTGTTCCCAAAGTGATCTTGAACATTCACTTGGAAAACAGGGAGAAAATGTTCAGTGTTGAGGTGATGCTCTTTGAACATGAAGCTGTTTTTCTCCTCTTTAACATCATAAGAGATTAATTTTCTCCTAGAAAATGAAGTGGTGAATCTGTAATAAGGTTTGCCAATACAATGTCTGACCTGATGTAAGCTTTTGCTGTTGAGATGTAGCTCGGAGGAGCCCTTGGCTCTGCAGAGGCTTACTAATGGAAGCACAGCCTCCTGGGTGACCTGGATCACAGTGATTCACCATTCTGAGAAGTGAGAAAAGAAAGATTTAGCCATGTTAACACAAAATGCCATGTTGTTTTTTCCAAAAAAAAAAAAAAAAAATCCCATTTAACCAGACTTGCAGGTAATGACAGAAACTTAACTTTCCTGGTAGTTTGTAATGATGAAATATGGGTTATGTGGGTGGGGGAAGCACCAGGGAGCTCTGTCTTGCATCACAAAGTTACGCTGTTCTCCAGTAAAACAGCAGAAGATCTTTTCTCTGGGGAGTTGTGAGCAACTCTCTTGTAGTTGTCCCTGTAGTTCATCTGTTTTATGTTCAAAGCCTGCGTCCTCTGTTCGTTAGTCTCATGAAGCAGAAGTCCTGAAGCAGCTAGCTGAGAAGCGGGAGCACGAAAAAGAGGTGCTTCAGAAAGCAATTGAAGAAAACAACAACTTCAGCAAAATGGCAGAGGAGAAGCTGACCCACAAAATGGAAGCGAACAAAGAGAACCGCGAGGCACAAATGGCTGCGAAACTGGAACGCTTGAGGGAGAAGGTGGGTGTAGAGTCCCAGCTGCCCCCTGGGAGAGCAGCTTAGCCGTGCTCCTTCCCGTGAAAACTGGCTGGATAAAGCCAAGTGCCGGGGGGTGCTGTGAATCAACGGGCATCCTTGGGACGTCTGTGCTGGCGGCTGCTCTTGAAAGATTTATTAAATCTGCAAATGACTTTGCAGAAATCCCCCTCTTGGGGGAGAGGGGATGGAAGGTGCTACAGTTATGTCTCGCTTTCCCTCACTTCATCCTGTAGCCCCCCACACTCGCAGGTTCCTGCTGGGGGGTGGGAAGCAAACCAGGGCTTGCCGTGCCGGCCCGGAGCCCTGCCTCTGCCCAGGCAGCTAACTGCTTCCTGCTGTTGTCTTTCAGGACAAGCATATTGAAGAGGTTCGAAAGAACAAAGAAGGCAAAGACCCCGGTGAGGCTGAAACCGACTGACTTCATTCTGGAAACTGACTCTCTCCCCCTCCTCTAAATATCCAAAGACTGTACTGGCCAGTGGTTTTATCTTTGGTTTTGTTTGGTTTTTTTTTTTTAAGTTTCTAGAAACTGATGTAGAACTGTAAAATTAGATCCAAACTGTACACTTTCTTTGGGGGCTAGAGGGGAGACTTTACATGTTTCACTTTTTCTAAAGTGTTGTCTTTCCAGTGTAGCTATCTTCTTGTTGCATCCTTTTCTACTCCAGTGCGCTTGCTACTGGGTTGATGGCTAGTACTGTATCAGCTCTGTAAGACGTTGTGAAAGGAATATGTAGTTATACTGTTCCATGCTGAATATGTTACACTTCAAAAATCTGACTCTGTCCCAGTCTGCTAAAATACTGCTGTAACTGAGTGACTAAATAAAGCTGCACAGTGCTGTTATCACGAGAGTTACTTCTGAAAATGCCATGAGAGCGAGAATCAGTTGGCTGAGGTCTGCGACAGGCATCCTTACCCGGCGCTGGGCGGAAAGGTCCGCAGCAGCACTCTTCCTTGCATCCACGGGCACGCTGTGCGGCTGCCTTTCCCCTAGAGCACGCTCATTGTCTTAATTTGACAATCGGAGCTTTGTTTTGACACCTCAGCAGCGGTCAGCTGCTGTGTGGTGGTGTTAAAAAGAGTTCAGAACCACCTCCCGTTGGATGCTGACACTTCACAAACGAGTCCTTGTTACCACATGACTGATCGGACTTTTTTTTTTTTTGGTAAGGGTTTCTAGAAGATGGCTTGTGCTTTTGAATGGTGACTTGTGTCCTGCGGCCTGCACTGTCACAGCATGAAAGTCAGAAACCTGCGCTGCGCTGGGAGCATGAGCCTGCCCCAGTTGAAAATGCTGTTGTGGATAAGAGTTGTTTTGGGTTGGTGCCTGCTGCGGACGCGGTGGGGTAGTGCACTGTGCCGCAGGGCGAGTCTGAAGAGAACTCCTGCCCGCAACGAGATGTGTTATCTCCGTTCTGGGCTGTGAGAAACTGCTATGAGTGTGCTTGTGCTCTGAGGAAAGATGCTTTTTGGGTGGATTGGGTATGAAGTTGCCGTATTGTACAGGTGCCTTAAAAAACCCAACCCAAACACACCCCAAACCCTTCCTCTAAGGACACCCGCAGGTACCTGTGCTGCTCTGCAGGAAAGACAAGGCTGCGATCGGTGCGTGAGCAGCCGGCTGCCTTCTGCAGATAGACCCCATGTGCTGAGATACTCGGCTTTGAGGGCGTTTCCTCGGAGCGGGGACGCCGTGGCTTCCGGAGCCTCTGTCGTGTCAAGCACCTGGTGGCACTGGTGTCGGTGAGGCACTCAGTCCTGTCTTCCTCCACTTGTGTCCTTGGCCTTGGGCCTTGGCTGCCAGGTTGGTTTTCAGGTTAACTCCACACCTGGAGCATCTGGCACTGCCCAGGTGACAGACTGACATGTGCTGGGGGTGGAAAAGCTGGTAGGCAAATTGGTTTTGGTTGGTTTTTTAAGGGGCTAATTGAGTCCTGGGACCACTTGACCCATTCCTGGGTCTTGCTGAAGAAGGAAGCTCAGTTTAGAAAGCTGTCGTGTATCGCACTTAACCACTTTGAATTGCATCAGAGTTGTACTTAGCCAAAAGCTGATATTGCACAGTTTGGACAAAAGAAGAACAGTGAGATAAAGCCAGGCTCGATGCACCGGGATCAGATACTTTCCCTGAAGGATTTTCGGAAGTGTTAGGATACTTCATAATTCAAGGTAAGAGAGACTGCCTCTGCCTGTCAAGGAGCAACCACCCATCTGCAGGGGGGGCATAGTGCAGGCCTCGGGGTTCCCATGGTACGTGTCAACGCTGTGTAAGCTGCGAGCATGGGGATGTGGGGCAGGATCCACCCGGGGAGGTGAGGAAGATGGGAATAGGGAGCTGAGCTTTAGACAAAGGCTTGAACCCACTGTGTAATCTGCTTGTGAAAGATGCTGAGTACCTCCAGTGCCATGTAATGGAGCTTTAAGTGATCGCTGGATCAGTTCCAATGCACAAGATCAGACATAAAAAAAAATAAATAAAATCGGCTTTTCATTTTAATGTATGTATTTACCTGCTGAGAGAAGACCAAGTGTCCCAAATAGTGTATGTGGTTTTTTCCCCACCTTTTCAAGGGGTGGGGAAGGAGGATGACAGCACTGCCAAACCCCAAATGGTGTTAAGAGCACAGAGAGACATGAAATGTGAGGTTTTTGACTTGCCAAAGCTGTCGGAGCTCAGCTCGGGGCCTTCTGTTCCCTTGTCTTAGTTCTGCTTTACGTGGCTGCCTGCGTTAACACTGAACTGGAGCTTCACTGCCCAGGGTCTGGGCTTGGTCAGGTTCCTCTGGGAGCTGCTGGGGTGCGGGGGGTGGAAGTTTTAAGGGGTGGGAATCAGGTTGGGGGCTGCAAATAGCGGATAGTCATGATGTGAGAATGGAGGTAAGGGGTGGGGAACTAGCAGGGAGGGGATGGTGCTCAGGCAGGAAAACAGAAATAACAGTCTCTCTGGTAGGGAAAGCTGGGCTATAAACAGGTTGCTTTAAAAAAAAAAAAAAAAAAAAAAAAAAAGACAACAAAAGGCAGGAGCTGCGCAGCTGTATTAGCTGGATTTCCCTGCCGGGCCGTTCCGGGGGAGGCCGGAGCAGCCGCAGCTCGGTGGGGCTGTGCCCGGGGACACGAACCCGCCGCTTTCCTGCCCTCCGCCACAGGTAAACGGCTCCGGAGAGGAGCCCAGGCCGGGGCAGCAGCGCCCGGGGTCTCGCCGGCCCCTGGGTGCGAACGGTGGGCACCGGGGGGAGCCGGGCGGGGGGCGGAGAAGCGGCGGCTGCCGCCGGTGCCGGAGCGAGGGCGGGTCCGGCGCGGGGGCGGGGGCGGCCGCGGTGGGGCTCGGCCCGGCGTCCTCCGGCGGGGAGCGGAGCTCGGCAGGTGCCTGGGGAGGGGCTGGGGGGGCTCCCCGGGGCCGGGCGGGGGGGTCCCGGAGGGGCAGAGGGTCCTAGAGGGGCAGCGGGAGGGGAGGGCAGAGTCCAGGGCTCCGCCGATCCTGACCTCCAGCTGCACCCGCGTCCTCAAATACCCCCGTACCCCGGGAATAAAACATTCCCAGGGGTGGGGGATCGATCCTTGGCTGCGTCCCCCGTCCCGTCCGTCGTGTCGTGTGTCCCCCCCCCCCCTCCGCGACGGGTTTTTGGCGGGGGCTGGTGTTGCTGCTCCGCCGGGAGGAAGGAAGGAGGGGCTGCCCGGGCGTGGGGGGGGGTTGTGAGAACCGGGGGCTCGGTGCTGGGAAGAAACCGATCCTAACTTAAAATAAATCTATTTGTGCTTTAGAAGGGTAAATACAGATGCGTGTCGGCGGCTGGGGGCTGAGTCTGTATCATTAAGAAAATATTCATCAGGGTGGGTGGATGCTGCTCGAGAAAGGAAATGCTCTGGAGGCTATAACAGGCTCTTGAGGCGACGTTATTGACATCTCGTGGGTACGTGGGGGTTATTATTCAGAGGACGAGCCAGATTAATGATTTCCAGCACTGCTCAGGGTGTGCTCCGTTCCTAAGTGAGGATTGCTCAAGGCTTCGTAGCTCAGAAGAGCTTTGCAAATGAAGTCCTGCTCCAACAGGTTTGGGAGGACCTGGAATAAATAAACACCGTTGCCTTTCCTGCCTTGGGCTTGGCCGCTCCAAACGCAGCTTTTCCCGCTGCTTTTGCCCTAGCCTGAGCAGAACCAGGAGTGCTTTTCCTGTAGGAATATGTCTTCTGGCAGCCGTGACGGGGTCAGACATGGTCCGGAGCTGAGCCCCCTCCCCACGTACCCAGGCATCCTCGTTGGGCAGCAGCCGTGGCACAGAGGCAAGTTCTCCGTGCAGCAGAAGGGCAACGTTTTCTTCCAAAGTGCCCATCGAATTTTGGTCAAAATAGCTTAATCTGGGAAGTTCTGCTTTCTCCCACATCCTTCCACTGGCAGGACTTGAGGCTGTTTCAGTTCAGAGTTCAGAGCGGTAGCTGCAAGTCCGGAAGAGGTTGATGAAGTTAATTTTTCACTGGCAGCCTGCGCACGTTGCAGCGTTACAAGAGGGCTTAGGAGGCCAAGCGAGGGTCAGCGTCGCCCTCTGCGAAGTGCTGCCCCGAGCCAGGCTGCTTGTCCTTGGTGTGGGGCTTCTTCGACCCGGTGAGGTGGGAAAAGAGCATTTGAGAGGGATGCTGAGGAGCAAACAGCCCGTTTTTATCTGCCTCTGTGCTCCTCAGCTTCAGGCAGGCAGGAGTTACAGACCCATCTACTCCATTTTGATGAGGAAATTGCAGAGATTTTTAAAATAAACAGTCCCATCCCCTCCTCCTCCTGTTCCCAAACTTTGAAGAGCTTTTCCTGTCTGAGCTGTCCCTGCACTTGCCAGGAGTTGAGGCGTAAATCAGCACTGGAGCTGGACGGGAGTTGGGCTGTTTTCTTCAGAACTTGTCTGAGCAAGAGCAGGTAAAGGGGCGGGGGGAGGTGGGGGAATCTCATGTTGAGCACATTCTATTCAATATGTTTTTAAGGCTGCTTTGAAAAGGCAGAACTAGCCAGCGAGGGTGCCTTTATCTTGGTGAGGACAGCAGCTTCAAAAATATAAATATGGAAGCGCTTGCTCACAAAGATTACGCTGCTGGACCTCAGTGATGCAACAGGATGAACTCGCTCGAGCTGCGCTGGTTTTGTGCAAAGCCGCGTCGAAAATGCGATAGAGCTGACAAAAGATGGTAAAAACTCTAAAGCACAGAAGTTGCGTCTTCGGATATTGGAGTTACGATTATTTTTGTTCTCAGACACACCCCTCCTGAGGCAGAGTAGGTCGTGGAGGGAACGCGGCTCGTTGTTATTTGTAAAGCCAGATGCTGCAAACAGTTTACAGCGGGGGAATCTGGGCTGCTCCTGGAGCGGGAAGTTTGTTGAGGATGTTTAGTTTGTTCCCAAACTGCTGGGAAGGCATGAGCTAGGAGCTGATGCGTCCTGGTGTGTTAATTATTGTGTCAGTTAACCCCAGACTCGTGTCCTCTACCTCTGTACTCCTCCAGACAGTCTGTCGCCTGTGCAGCACGGGGCGCTCCAAAGGTGCTTCAGTCTCCCTTCAGCCTCCTTCCTATCACTATTTTTGGTGATTCTTTTATTTCAGCTATAATGAGGCCATTCTCGTCACTCATGATTTCACATATCTTTAGGAAAAAAAAAAAAACCAAAACAGAACAAAGCATTGAAATGGCCCCTGCTTGTTGGTTTGTGGGGTTTTTTTGTTTTTTTTTTGTAAAGTCACTATTAAATCCCTGCAGCAAAACTTCCTTTCTGTCCCAAAGGTTGTATTGTATAGCGGGGACCCAGAATTCGGCTGCATCATGGCAACGGTCATCACCGAAAAGCTGAGCCGCCTCTTCATTAACGTGCGGCAGGTCCCTCAGCTGCTGGCCCCCCTCTCTCCCCCCACCGTCAGCAGTTCGGAGGTGCCCAAGGTCTTCTGGAAGCCCTACATCCACACCGGCTACCGCCCGGTGCAGCAGACCTGGCGCTATTACTTCTCGACGCTCTTCCAGCAGCACAACGAGGCCATCAACGTCTGGACCCATCTGGTGGCAGCGCTGATCCTGCTGCTGCGGTTCCAGCAGCTCTCGCAGCGGGTGGATTTTGGGCAGGACCTGCACGCCCAACCCCTCCTCATCATCATCACGGCATCCATCACCTACCTGACGTTCAGCACCCTCGCTCACCTTCTGCAGGCCAAATCTGAGTTCTGGCACTACAGCTTCTTCTTCATGGACTACGTGGGGGTCGCCATTTACCAGTACGGCAGCGCACTGGGGCATTACTACTACGCCATTGAGCCGAGCTGGCACGAGAAGATCAAGGGGTTTTACATGCCGGCGGCCGTCCTGTTAGCGTGGCTGTCCTGCGCCGGTTCCTGCTACGCCAAGTACCAGTACCACCAGTCCGCTCACCTTCTGAGCCGGCTCTGCCAGGAGCTGCCCTCCGGCCTGGCGTACGCGCTGGACATCAGCCCCGTGATCCACCGCATCTTCACCGCGCCGCCCTCCGAGCGGGCCGACCCAGCCCTTCTGTATCACAAATGTCAGGTGTTGTTTTTCCTCATCGGTGCCTTTTTTTTCTCACACCCTTACCCTGAGAAGTGGTTCCCTGGGAAATGTCACTTTTTCGGGCAGAGCCATCAGATTTTTCACGTGTGCCTGGTGCTCTGCACGCTGGCGCAGATCGAGGCGGTGGTGTTGGACTATGAGTCCAGGCGACAGATCTATTCCGCTCTTCAGGGTGATTTGGCTCACAACTTCTCTGCCCTGTGCCTTGTCACTGTGACCTGCTCTGTCCTCACAGCCACTTACATGGCCCGGATGGTGAAGAACAAGCTGAGCTTCAAAGAAGAGTGAAGGAGAAGCCAGTGAGCTCACTGGGACGGTTGACCTGCAGCCAGCTGTGGCGATGATGCCGTGAATCCGGCCACAAACGTCGAGGAGAAGAGGAATGAATGCTTCGCGAACTGTTTGTTACCTAGCAGCCCTCTCTGTAGGAAGGGAAAGCAAGATCTGCTTTTTGTGCTTTTTTAATTCAGAGTTAGTTCCAGCTTGCTCTTAAAATGGTACTCTGGTTTAATTCACATGTTTGAATAAATGATTGGAACAAAATGTCGTTAGCGCTGCAGCCCTGTACCCTCGGTGGGCTGGGCAAGGATCCTGGAAGCTACCAGGTCCCACAGCAAAAGGTAAGGAGATGCCATCCGACCCCCCATTAGTGGTGACAGAATCTAACCCATGGAAACAGCCCGAGGTGAGCTTGTATAAACCACAAACAAGAGCAGCAAATTTGCTTTATGTCATTTCAGGCCCCTCGTATACAGCTTAGGGAGCTGTACAGAGCTCTCCACGCAGTGGATATCCCTGAGAGAGTGAGAAAGGCACCAACCCTCTCCATGCAGTGAGAGGAGAGACAGGGAGAGCAGGGTTGGGGTTGATTTGATGGAGGCTGAGCCCCAGGGCAGTGATAGGGACCTCTGCACCCTCTGTCCTGGATGAGGCCCTGCGAACAGGCGCTGTTGGCCGTGGTGGTTTCAAGGGCACAACCCTGATCTGAACAGAGGGTGCAAACGCAGGGTGGGAAACTGCTGGGCCTGCAGCTGCGGCTTGTAAAGACCAGGTGAGAGGGGCTGGGGGAGGTCAGGGCTTGGGCTGCGTTTAACGAAGAGCTGGGCTGGGGGCAGGAGAGCAGCTGGGAGAGGAAAAACCCAGCTGTACTGGGCTGCTCCCCCTCTGACCCGCACAGCAGCCCCCCCGCCGGCATCTCCGCAGCACTCGGCCCCCTCTCGCCACCGGCCGCCCCTCTTCTGCTGTTCACGGGCCGGTCCCGACCTCAGAGCCCGCACAACGCCCCTGCGCTCGGCCCCGCCGCCATCCTCTCCCCTCAGCAGGCTGCCGCCCCGGCTCCTTATATAGGGCACGGATGAGGTGGGCGGGGCTCCGCCTGCCGTTCATCCCATCCCGCCGCTCTGATTGGTCACTCTTTACCAGGACCGCGCGCGGTGACCGTTGGGGGCCATTAGGCGGGGGCAGCGCGAGCGAAAGGCGGGAACGGGGAGCGGAGCCGGACGCGGCCGCTGAGGGACCGGCCCGATTCCCCCTGGGCGGCGGTCGCGGCCCTTCCTCGGGGCCCGGCCCGGCTCAGGCCGGCTCGGCTCGGCTCGGCTCGGCTCGGCGCTCCGGAGGGCGGACGGAGACGGGCTGGTACCGGGGATGAAGCGCAGAGGCGGCGCGGCCCGGCAGGCCGAGGCGTGCGATGTGTGGCTGGACACGGCCGAGCTGAAGCGGAGGGCAGCGCAGGTGGGGCTGGGCGCGGGCGGGGGGTGTGGGGGGGTGGTGGGTGTCCGGCGGGGGTTGCGGGGCTGCTGCCAGCCGGGGTGTGCCGGGATCCCCGTCCCGAGGGAGCGTGTGGCTCCCCGGGGGTGGGAGGTGCTGTGGCATGGGGTGCCGGGAGCATGGCCTTGGGTCTGTGTTTTGAGAGGGGCGCGGTGGGGTCAGCGAAGCCTGGCCGGTGCAGCACGACAGGGACAGCCTGCAGCCTTGGTCCTGAGCACTCTGCTTGAGCGGGGAGCTGGACAAGGTGACCTCCGTGGGCCCCTTCCAACCTCAGCCGTTCTGTGATGGTGTCACGGGAAGAGTTGAAGTGTTTAACAGAGGTGGAAGCCATGCCACAGCGCTGGAAGAAGGGGAGGCTTGGTTTTTAATTCCGTATATTCACTTTCCTCTTGTTTCTTTCCCTACCCAGCCTGTTATAGCCAAGCTGAAAGTATCCAGTCGAATTCTGGAAAGGACGCACGTCTCAGTTGCTTTCACGCAGACAAGAGCCTATCAGCCACGCACCAAGCAAACCACCATCTCCTCCTTCTTCAGCACCCAGACAGGTAACGTGGACAAGCAGGTGCCCCTGTAGGAAAGCCATTTCAGGCCATAATAGGAAATCACCTGGCTTTATTTCTTGGCAGCTTTACTGGGCAGAGGAGTGCATTTTCCAGTGAAGAGGGTAAAGGTTTGGACTTCCAGGAAGGATTTTCTTGTGATGGTCCATCTAAATGCAGGTGCCTTTTACGGTGTTAGACTAAAGTGTAAGTCACAGCCAGGCTTCGCTGGAGAGCAGTCTGAACTCTCAACAACGGACTGGGCTTTACTGCTTACAAAACTGGAGTTTTCAGTGGGACATTGGGAGGCCTGACCTGGCCCAAGTGCTGATACAAACCATCCGGTTCTGGGTTGCTCGATGGTGTCACATGAAGGACAATCGACTTCGGCAGGGTCTGGGCAGCAGCACCGAGCCCGGGAGCATCCTGTGGGCAGCTCTGCCTGCTTGGGGAAGGGGCAGCATCCGGGGCGTAATGTGCTGGGTTTGTTCTAAACGACGGCAGCCCTAAATTGTCAGTTAAATGCCCTTGGAAGAGACAGCTGGAAGTGAGAATGAACGTTACCTGGTTCAAACAACCTCCCTGTAAGGGGAATCAGGGGGAGGTGAGCGAGGAGAGCTTTTTGTGAAGGGTTGGACAAAGCCTTTTCTAGAGAATGCGGTGTTTAATCCTGACTGAACCAATGAAGGAATCACGAGGGAGCTGGAATATTTGTGAATTAAGCCAGTTCACAACCTTTGTGCTTTTGAGGCTGCTTTTGTGCTTTAGAATACAAGGAACTGGGATTTGTCTGTGGGTCTCTAAATACGGAGAGAAATTAAATGGATGCAGAAACCAGCAGCGCAGCACTGTGTAGTTGTTTGTGTGTTGTGCCGTGGCTACTTCAACCCTGAACTAGTTCAGCAATAAGCAGATGAGAAGAAGCATTGCCCAAACTGTACGATTTAATTGTTTGACAGAATTTTTGTGTTGTGACAGGGCCATTAATGGGGTTTGCTTTGGATTCGTTGTTCCTACTCCTTTGAGTGTCAATGCTTTCTCCGTTTTATCGTTTGATGCCCTCGATCGATTGCATTTGCTCAGTCACTGGGTGTGTTTGGATTCACTGAGTGCTGCTGCTGCTTGTCAGAGGTCTGTAGGGTTTGAGACTCCAGAGTATTTATTATTTGTATTTATTTTTTCTTTTAGCTTGTCCTGAAGTGAGGACAAGCTCACTTATATTGAGAAGCTATATTAGATTTTTATATTAAATGGTTTCAGAAGCAAATGTGGGACTTGATGCCTTCATCAGGCGATGAACGCAAGCTGTACAAGTTTCACTGTGGGGTTTTGTTTTTTTTTTTGGTAAGTCTTGAGCTGCTGCTTTTAAAGGGAACGTCAGGGGTGACCTGCCTGGAGAGCCAAGAGGAGGAAGGCAGCAAAGCCCAAGACTGGAGCAGCTGCAGCTCTTGCCTCTCGCCTAGGGGAACCTCGCTGCTTTGAACTACTGGAGCGTTTCAGGCTGCTGTTCCATCACAGTTGATACTGTTACGATGTCCCTGGTGTGGGACAGTCTGTGGTGCTCCTCGAAGGAGCAGTGAAATGGCAGTTCTGAGTCAGCATCGAGGAATGGTGCTGTGGGTAGTGACTAACCTTGAGGAACGTGCGTGCCAGCTCTGGCTTTAACCAATTCCGTGTTGTTTTCAGATGAAAAAGACAAAGAAAACTCCAGGCCACCTCCTTTCACCCCAAATAAGGACTGTAAAGGAAAAGGCATTTCTTTGCCTGCCTGTCCTGTGAAGATCTTGGCTTTGCCACAGATGGAGGAAGCCCAGAACCAGCCCTTCCGAGCCGAGGAGATGGTGCAGGTTACGCCCCGGCGTCGTGCACGGAAGGCACCGGCCTCGCCGGCTCCTCTGCCAGGCTCTGGGTTGTTAGAAGCGGAGTCCCGCAGCGGGAGGGAAGCCTCCTGTGGGGCGGGGGAGAATTGCTGCTGCCTCGACTTCACCCAGGATTCCGAAGGCAACCGGGTCATCGCTCACAGAAAGAAGTCCGATGTATTTGCTGGGGACAGGGTTTCAGCAAGCGGCAGCGTAACTCCGGCCTGCAGGCTAAAGGAACGCGCGGGCCAGCTGCTCCCAGAGGAGGCAGAGCCCGGACTTGATTCCCCACCGAGACTTGGAGCAAACCGGAATAAGAAACCACGCCTGCTGAGTAGTGTGAATTCTTTAACTGATTTCTCTGAGAATATAAATCCTACTAGAAGGCGAGACAGTACCTGTGCTGCTGGCGTTTCCTCATCCCCGCAAAGCCCAGCTAGAGCACGGCCGCTGGCCGAGCGCAGCCAGAACGCTGGTGCCGGTCCGGCCGCGGAGGGCAGGGGCAGCGAGGCGGGGCTGGGCAGTCCCCGCAGGCAGTTGTTCACCCAGGACTCGGAGGGGAACCGAGTGATGGCTCACCGCTGCCAGACCCTCCCATCTGCTCGCAGGCAGCTGCCCAGCTCTGCCTACAGGGGCTGTTCCAGCGATGCTGTGAACAGGAGCTTGGGCAAACGGGGGGAGGAGTGGGCAGACATGTCCTACCATTTACTGTTCACGCAGGATTCGGAAGGGAACAGAGTGATTAAACACTAAGTGACCTGGAACGGGTCACACAGTGACCTTGTGAAGCCTCAGGAAAGCGTATTTTTTGGTAAGAAAGCGGTCAGAATTAGGTAAGTGTACCCAGTGTTTCTAGCTGTATGGTCTAGCCAGCATATGCTATAGACCCATGCAACAGGCTGGACCTCTGTTCTCTGAAATTTTGCTTTAATAAAAATAAAATGTCGAAGGAGTACGTTTATAATGATTGGACTGTTTCAGTCACGCTGACAGCCTGGGTGTTTGTGTAGCTTGCTGCCGTTCAGCCTGACAGCCCGCTGCTAACATGGCTGTATTTCTTAGGATCCTAGGAGTCCAAATTTAACGTTTTTTAGGCTCAGCTCAGGAACCACACCGTCTAGCTGCCCTGAAGGAGTGGGAGGCTCAGGTACGTTCTGCTGCTTTGAGGACAGCGGTTACGCCAGTCAGTACTGGCTTAACTGTGTGTGGCAGATGCCACGGCTCGCTAACAGCTCTGTCCCCTCCGTAGGCAGGTGTATTCCCACACATCCTGATACAGAGCAGCCTCACTGGGACAGGGAGAAGGACAGCCTCCACCCGTGGCTCTTGGCGTGCATCTGAGCGGGGAAGAGCTGCATCAACTCCCTGTAAAACTGATTAAGTCTTAAATGCTCTTTCTGCTCTTGCTCACCGCAGGCCAGAGGCAATACCAGCCTCTTCTCTCGCTTTTGAGGGGGGAGGGGATGATGATGGAATTTTTCAGGAGCTGAGGGCCTGGGGGATGAAGAAAATCCTTGGCAGCTGGGGCCATTCAGCTGCAGCAGCTGAAATTCCCCCCACAACCTCCCCTAGACCCAAGCACCGCTGCTGACACGTCTGGCCTCTGCACATTAATAATGTCACCGACAACCTTTGTCTTATTAAGGCTCCATTTTATATAAAGGAAAAAAATCATATTTAAATACAGCCATGAGGAACATTGCAGAGAATGTGCAGCTGAAGGAAACTCTTCAGTTAGTGAGAACTGTAGCCACAGACAAGGGCAAGTCCCTTCTTCCCTTTTCTCAATGACAGCTCTTGGGGTGGGTGCTAAGAACCGAGCATCAGTGGTTCAATAAATAGACCTTTTGAGTGCTAAATAAAATACATTATCTGAATACACAGACTATTAATGAAACATTAAATTACTGGCAAGAAATTAAGGCCATTCTGTCATGCAACTGTGGGGATAATCTGTGAGTTACGACATACCCAGGGCGCACTAAGACCAGCCACCATCCCTTAGACGTGACTGAGCCCTTTGCTCATCGACTGCGGATTCATCCTACCACCGGGTCAGCCAGAGTCACCGGGAAGACGCCTTTTACCGCTGTGATTCACCAACCTCCTGAACACTGAAAGCATTAATGAGCTTATTCTCAGGAGCTCTGTACCACACTCGGAACAGAGAACGGGACGTTTGACATCTGTTTATCCTGGAAATGGCAGCTACAGCGTCACACGGCCGTCGTACGTTAATGCTTAATTTGAACCTAAGGAAAAGTGTAGGTAGAAAGAACGTCATCCAGCAGCACTCGTTGCGCTCTTGAGAAGATCCTTATCCATAATCAACATCAAAATACAGGTGGAAAAGAATTTCCATCATCTTAAAAAGTTTTTCGCTTAAATATAACAATACATGGAAAACACATCAAATCCGTAGGGTCTTTCCTAAGTAAGTGTCCGGTGCAGAAACCATCTCTAAGTAATAAAAGAGGCAAAAGGCTCAATCCTTAGGAAGGCAGCTACTGTGGAGAAAATTTTGGGAGCATAACACTTTTGCTTATGGAGTTTAATGACGGTAACATCATTTCTCCTTCAGGGCCAGATCTTCATCCTTCAGGGCAAATTTTCTTCTCAGAACCTCTGCTATAAGAACAGCCGGGTCTTCCTCCTTCATTGAAGTTCGGTTTCTACACAGAAGACAAAAGCGCAGCGTATTAGTAAAGAGAAGTGACAAAAGTGATGGTTTACTGCTCTGCTTAGAGTCTTTTCAGCATTTTTCTGGAGGACGTGGAAGAAAAACAAAACAACAAAAAGCAGCTAAAAATTCAGTTCTTTCATGTTGGCTTAGAAAACCTGGAGCTCAGTTTGTGGATCAAGGAGTATCCTGAAAAATCAGCATCAAAGCTTTTTATGATGTTTTTATTCAACTGTGTTAATAACAAGCAAATAAACTTCATTAATTATTTACAGCCTACGTCCCCTTGACATAAATCTACAGCTGGTGTGGTGGCTGAGTTGAAATCCTGGAAGTATTTTTTTTTAATGAATTTTGCTACACAATACGCTTTCATATTTAAATATGGGCAATTACAGGTATTTTAAAGGAGGCCGGTACACGTTTCCCTTTGCTTAGCTACTGCACGTGAGTTTCTGTAGCATTCTGTTATCAAAGCATCCTGCCTCTTTCAACAAGTTCAGACAAGCAGTTCACCTTAGAAGTGTTAATGAGCTTAATTTACAGGAAGCCAAAACCCAGTTCTTTTCCTTCAGGTTTTGTTTAGAACCTGTAATAATAATTTTGCAGCTTAACTTTGTTGTTTTTTTTTTTTTTAAATAGCTGAAGTCCTCCCTTGGTCAGAAAACATTATGGGTGTTTTAACCATTCCTAAAAGAAAAAAATACCCCTGGAGTATTTCCGTATGTGTTTGGGAGGGGCTTGTTCTCAAATAAACACTGCAGGCTTTCAGTAAGCCGTGTAAGATGCCATTGAGCTGCTCACGGGTAACGCTTAGGGCTGTGCCAGCTTTCTGTCTGATCCAACTTCTTCATTTACAGTTGTATAAACGCATCATGGTTTAAAAGATGATTTTGGAGCCCGAAGCGTGCCTTTGCTTTCACCCAGCGAGACCCCTTCTGAAAAGGGTGCAGAAAAAGATCAGAGCACAGGGCTGGAGCCCTCCCCACACCCACCCTTCCCCTGGGCAAAGCCAGGAACTCAGGGTCACGCACGGATCCGTCAGAACTCAAGAGTCACCCACGGATCCGTCAGCTGCCTCTAAAGAGGGAGGGACAGGGGGAACCTGAAGCAGCCAGAGGAGGAGGCAACACCAACAGCAGTGAGGAGAGCCAGCACTGACACGGCCTCGAGCTGCGCTGATCACAAGGGAAGGCTCTCCCAGGATGAGAAGACAGACAACCCACACCAGGCTGAGAGAAGGAACCTCTCCCACCGAAGGCCACAAACGTCCTACAGCGAGGCACAGCCGCCAGCAGACCACAGAGCAGCAGCCGCCAACTTCAGCGTCTCAGCCCTTTATAGTCCCTCAAAGGGCCAAGGACATAATCAGGGAAAAATGAAGTTGTTCAGGCCCGTAACAGTGGTACTTACAAGTCCAAGTGTCCTCACAGTCCAAGCAGCTCCTCACGCTACCTGGCTTTAACCCCACGCTGAGCGCGCAGCCCAGCACTCCCCGCTCCCCTCGCAGAGGGCAGCACAGACACTTTAACAGGCTCTATTTCATTTGGTGAAACATGCACATTTCTGCAAGCGTTTCTCATGCATTCCTGAAGCTTCCAAGGTTGTGTTTAAGCACCAAGTCCTAAACAGGAGCATCAGAGAAGGATCTATGTAGTTATCTCGTTAAGCATCACTGGGTACCTTCATCCACTTAAAGAGTGCACGATCCTTTCCAGTGTCACATGTGCCACCCACCTACGCCAGCAAAACCGCTGCGTGTCACCGAACGGCACGGCCACAAGGCGAGCACAGCTGTAGGAGCGCGGGGCTGCGCGCAACTGCGTCGACACCAGAGGGTTGTGTCTGGGAATTAAAGCTCATCAAGTAACGAGCATCAGCGATTTAGTTAGTGCAATTTTTCAACTACCTGTGATTCTTCAAACGGCTTTAAGGTGTAATAACCGTATCCTAAAATGTTAGTGTTGGATGTAGGAGGCATGTTAGAGGCTGAGATAGAAAAACAGATGAGAGGAAAACAGTTCAGCTCCAGCAAGAGACAGTCTCAAGCTTTTCTGTGAGTGTTCTAGCCTTGACGCAAGCAGCAGCAGCGAGTGTGACCCAGCCAAGCCGTCGCAAGGGGAGAAGGGTCCTGGTGCCTCAGTTCTCTTGCCCGCTGTACCCCAGTGAGGAGGGACTGGCAGCTATCCCCTTCCTCCCCCAAGGATGCTGCAGTACAAACCCCGCGCTCTTCCCCGTCTTCTACGACGCTAAAAAGAATCAACGCTGTTGGTAAATCCGCTGTGCACGAGCCACCTCTCCCTCCCACGCATTCACACAGCTCCTCTCCCAGGGTAACAGCCAGATCAAACACCTTCATCCATTATTAGTCGTTCTCATACATTCTGTCGAGGAAATTCAAGTCGAATTGTGACCCATTATATTGCAACGCTCCCTGTCACCTACACGCTGCTTTTCACAGCCTCCCCCCATCAGCCCTGGCTCCTCGCGATTCAGGCCGAGCTGGCAGGAGCCTTGTTGGCACATCCAGGCGAGGAGAAGAAAATGCCTCGGATTTCCCTACCATAATCTGCATTTGTATAGGTTTGTTTTTTGTTTTTTTTTTTTCTCCCTGAATAATGCACATTTCCCTGTCTTCATCTGGCACAGATGGTGGCAGTTTTCCTACCCTGAAAAGTTTGCTTCCATAGGAGGCTGGCAGAGCAGTCTGCACTAATTAGAAGACTGATAATTACACGTGAATGCTTAGTCCTAGAGGTACAGGTTTCCGATAAAGTTAAAACGTGACATGTCACAGCATGAAGCACCCACAAGCTTTTCTAGATTGAACAGAGCCACTGCATGGCCATTAGAACGGACAGTTACAGTCCTAACAGGCAAGTTACCTAAAGCCTAACCCCACCCCTGTGGAGTCGAGTAGCACACAACAGCAGGATTTTTTTTGAGAAGTCTCTCTGCCTAATAATTCCAGATGATTTCGGATGCCCAAAGCACTGCTTTGCAACAGACAGGAAGAAAGAAGAGGAGCAATTAATCTACGGTCTGTGAATCCTGCTCATCCCAAGAAAGATTACAGGCATTTACATAAAGCAAGTCAGTGTTGAAGCTTTGAGTAATATTTAACACTTAGGAAAAGAGGAGCAAAGGGGTGTGCTGTGTGAATTACGGATGTGTGATACTGTACGGACATTCTGGATGCGAGCTGAACATATTTCTGTCATTTGACTATATGATTTTTTTCAGTGCTGTAATTTCTTTTGAACTGAAGTAGGCATAGAAATTGCGAACAGCCATCACACAACATGCTACTCTTGGCCAGGAATCTTACTCGCGCACCATAATGGCCGGATAGATCTTTGAGCTGAGAAATGTGGAAACTGCACTTTATGACTGTGATTTCGCACGTAGAGCGAAGGCAGCACAGCCAACGTTCAAGCAGCTCCTTTGTCAGCTGGGCAGGGTCCCGTCTCAGCCGTGCGGCAGCTGGCATGTCAGCAGCTCGAGGCGTTCTCGTGAGCAACGTGTAAACTCGTCACGAGACAAGTGAAAACGCACTCTGCCCACGCTCAGAGCTGGGCCAGATGCTAAAGGCGAGGAGCTGAAAAGCTCCGCGTGTTAATTCCCGTACGTGCCACGCTGGAAGAGCTGCTGAGCTTCCCAACCGCTCGGGTCTGTGAGGTGACCGAAGCACCAGTACCTGGAACCACCGCAGGCGGAGAGGGCAGCGTGGCCCTCGCTCTGACGGTTGCCAACACACACGGTTCTGGTTTTTATCAGGGCAAACACAAGCTTTTTTTTTTCAGGTGAACAAGCTGAAACAGCCAAACATTGTGCTAATCAGTTTAAGTTCCCCTCTGTGGGGGAAGGCAAGCCATCATTAAAAAAAACCCCAGAAACCTAAGTGTTGGCAAGTTCTCCTATAAACAGGTACTTCCCCGCTGCGAATCATGAATACAGAGCAGCACCAAGAGCAGTGAATGCACTGCCCAGTGGCTACAATGATTTGACAGACAAAAAAAGAGAGATAAAATAAAATCAAGAGAGTTCAGAAGCACTTACAAGTCTTTGCTCTGCTTCATCCTATGAATGTCTTTGAGAATGCCCATCATGTCGGCAAAACTGCTGGCCTTTGACAGAGACACAGAATCTTCCTCGTCAGGATCCTTTGGGTCTGGTTTGCAACACTCGGAGGTTGCAGAACAAAGCATGGAGACTGACGGGAGCTCGGGGCTTTCCAGTTCTGCCTCCTCCTCTGTGATATCACTAATGACAAAGGAAGTTGTAGATTGGAAAGAGGGTCCAAAACAAGGTAAAGGGGAAGATGCATTTGAACTTCCTGGAGATAATAAATCTGGCGTTAACGAAGCAGAAGCTGAAAAAGAAAACACAGGTGCATAGATAAACTCATACCAAGCCATGTAGGTATTTTTTTCCCCCGAACAACAGAATATAAATCAGGAGGCATCAGCAGCCAGCCTCCCCCATGCTACCGGGAAACAAACTCATCATATTCTGTTACCCTCCATGTCGGCTCTACTTCCTACGACACCATGCTGCAACACAAGACCTTCTCCAGGACCTCTGATCCCACCTGCCCCCTTACGCAGCTCTATTCCTAGCGTGCCCATCGCCGTATCGCCTCTCCAGTGCAAACACTGCAGAAGTCAGGTCATGTTTACTTTTTCTGGTTTTAAAGATAGGAAATGGAGGAAAGGGATTTAGCTGCTGCTCAGGGTCACAGAGGGAGCCTGTGTCAGAATGTAGGTCTTAATTGTCTTAACTTTTCTCCTCTTCATCGCCTGGAGAACCGCTTGTCTCTCTTTTCCTTTCAGGCGCCTTCCCCCATGGCCGCTCCGCCTGGTGAGAATGCAGAGCTGGCTCAGGAGCTCCAGCATGCTACACTAGCCGGTCACAGCGTTCACCCTGTGACTGCGGGCGCTCTGACCTGTTCTGCTTTCCATCGCCATCTGTAAAATGAGAATAGCGCCCACCTGTTCCGCGGGGAAGACGGGATTTATTGTTCACGCTTTAAAATGCAGTGAGGCTAAGAACAGCTACATAAATGCCGAGTGTTATTACATGAAAATGAGGTAGATATTTCCAGTGTAATACACTAAGGGAAATCAACCAAAACCCCAGGAAAATGCTTAGTGCACATCTCCTTGAAAAAACCTTCCTGTATCGAAAACAAACCGTACCTTAAAGCGCTAATGCCCTTGGCCTCCAGAGGAAACCTGTAGATAGTCATCAATTTCCAATTAAGGGACTTTCCAGCAGTACATAATAGAGCAGATGGCAAAATATTTCTTTTTTGACATCAATCTTTCCAAAAGAAGCCTGCTAAATGTTATCTCCTCCATCAGCTTACCGAGCTACAGCCAGGCCCTAACTCACCGCTCTCCGTTATTGACTTAGAGGACGCGAAGTCAATACGAGCTGTTCTCAAATGCCAGCTGATAACAACCAGGCACGTGGCTGAGCAGAGAGGGAGAGAAAAAGGTATTAAATGATTAAATCATTTTTCTCCCATCTGGATCTCTAATTTTCCTCATTACTACTCTCCTTGAATTAAAATGGACTTCTCTAGCGCACAGCTTGAGTGACGGTAGAGCTGAGACAACACTTGGAAGGAAAAAAAAAAATTTTAAAAAAATCACAGAATATCAGCTCTTCTTTACTCCAGTTCGGTTGTTCCTCTGTCTTGCATGAAGAAGAAAGAGGACACACGCAGCCTCTCTGAAGGGGACATCTGTGATGCCTTGTTTTACACTTACTCCCTGCAGAGCTGAGGGTAACGCGTCTCCCTCACCCCCGCATGGCTTCATTTTACCACGCTGCTGTGAGAGCCAAGGCAAGCGGGCTACAGGACCCCGCGTGCTGCGACAGGACCAAGGATGACAAGAAACACCAGCAGGAGGAGACGGGTACTCTCCAAGCGTGCACAGATCATCAGAAATACCTAATCTCATCTAAATACAACTCTGCATGCTGAAAACATCCCGTTTGTTCTCATGTGGTGTCATCTATTTACACTGTGATACCAAGTAGTTTCTTAAGAGTCCACTGACCATCACAGGGAACTGAAGACGAACCCCAAACCTCTCACGCAGAAACCAGCATTTCAGCTAAAACAAACACAACTGTTTCATGTTCAAATGCCTTTATGGCTCGTGGATAGCTGGACTAAATATAAGCAGTCGTTAAAGCCACAAGTCCCTTGGGGCTACAACAATCAGACAAGCACATCGTCGCTCCTAGATCACGAGACTTGGTTTCGTGCACACACGACACAGCGTGGCGCAAAGTAGCAATCTGGGAATTAAAACAACGTCTTTGGTTTCAGCTGTAGGGTAAGGCAGGTTTCATCAGCCCCTGTTACCCATCATAAACAGGAATTAACCTGCCTGATATCATGTCAAGTGTGGCACAATCCTGGGGTAGTTTTTTGTTTGGTGGTTGTTGGGTTTTTTTAAACTAATGGGAAGAATCAGAGGTCCTTCTTTTCCTCTGGAAAGCAGCCATAATATAGCTGTCGTCTGGGTTATTGGCAGAAGTATTCTGTGTACAAGAAACGCAGCTTTGAAGAAAAGCTGCCTTCAAGAAGGACTAAGTTCCTTTAGTTTGCAAAACTGTTCAATGTTTTGGAGTTGGGTGATCACCAACTCTGCCTTCTGAACCCTCCGTAACTAGATACCAAGGTATTTCTATCTTCCTAGTTTCCACACTCCAAACCAGCCGCTGCTGCAGCCTGGTAGAACCACTGGGATGTGGATCCTACCAAATACCTTCATATTTCCAGAGCTGAATACAGGAAAACCCAGGAAAGGAAGAGCAGTCTTTCCTCACAGCTCTGTTTTGCGGCTAAAACATGGCTTTTAGTTCCAAATTGACTAAAATCAATCAATCACTTCAGCTAGGCTTTTCCCCAAATACCTTATTTGCTACAGAAACGGCACTGTCATTTTCACAGAACGAACAAACACTAACATCTCATTCCTGCCCAAACCGGGACGTAACCCTCTCACTCATGGCTGACTCGGCGCAGGAATGGCAAGAACACACCAAATGTTTTCACGAAACAAGGTGTGCGAGGTGAGAGCCGGCCTCCAGGTCGAATGCAGCAAATGCAGTCACGAAGCAGCACTTGGTATTTCTTAAAAACAAGCAGGAGTCCCCCGACAAAACAGATACAAACGTCTAAACACAGAGCCAGCACTGAGCTGACACCAAAGATGGGATCCCACCAACGGGAGCCACAGCTCTGCTGGAAAAGCAACACGTGGGCCTGCTCCGTACGGAGGAAAGAACACGGTTCACGAATTCAGCCCTGCTCGTTCAACAAAAGAAAAGCTCGTCACATTCCTACCTGACTCCGCAGCAACTATTTTAGCTATCTGACTCCGAAGGTGACTCAGCTCATCCTGGAGCTCTGTTGTTCGGCTCAGGGCTGGTAAACCAGGCTTCTTCAAGGCGAGCAGCTTCTCCTCCTGCTTCCTCAGGTTGGGGACTGAAGCATTTCGCTGTATAACAGTGAAGGGACTCGGCTTCCACTTGTGCTTCAGCGGGCGAGTGTCACTTCTACAGGACAAAAACCTGTTGGTCATTTACAAGGTGCAGACCCCTCCGTGACAACATCACTCAGCAACGCTCTGCCTCCACCCCAGGGCGGCAGAAGGCTCCAACACAACGAGCGAAGCCTTTGTGCCACCACGCTGCGCGTACCGCTGCGGGTACCGCCGTGCAGACGCCCCCTGTGCCACCGAACATGCTCTCTCTGTCACCGCAATCACGCCCCAACAGCACGAGATGTGGCGAGAGGACGCAGGGACAAAAGTCTGGGCGTGCTCACGTGGGTTCAAGTCATTTCTCTCCTGGTAACTGTGTCTCCGGGCCGGGCAGTGCGCTGGGTGCACAGGGGAAATGCCACAGACCCCTTAACTTTGGCCTCTGCTTTCAAAGCCCATTTTCTCTCGCACAAGGTATCTATTACTATTGCCCTGCCTCAGGGACAAAAGTTCAGCTGACCAGAACCAAACTCCTGGGGAGCTCAATCCTGGGAGAACTCAACTCTTCAGCTTTCTGACCAGAACACATCACGGACCAGGGGGGCGACTCTACACAGATCTTTCAGTGAGCAAGCAACGACATGGCACAGGCTTTAGCACTTCCCACAGGAATTCCACCCAAGGTCCTTTGTCCGATGTTGTTTCTTTTCCCCAGAAAATGGGGAAAACTGTCTTTCAACAGGCACCACATCAGCCCCTGAGAGGAGTGGAAGGTGTGATCATTTGATCAATGTCTGACCTACGCCGTGCAAAATAAACCAGGGTGTAAAAATAAGGACCAGCAGACACAAAGAGGAAACCGACCTGACTCTGGCGTATGTTTCTTCCTCATCTGCTGCTATCCACACAATGTCTGCCAGGGTGGGGACCGGAGGGACGTCATTTAAATAGAGCTCCGAAACATTTGGTAGAACCTAAAAAGAAGAAAGTTGCATTAAGCAGACGGCGGTCCTGCCTCCTGAAGCCGCCCCAGATGTGCTGCAGCAGCTGTCGGAGCCTTTCTCCGCTCCAGGTCGGCAGCTGCAGCTGCCAGATGTTGACAGCAACGCCGCTGGGCTCACGGAAACGCGTGCCGACCTCTGCACGTGTCCTCGGGTGCGCTCCCGAGACCGAGCAGCGGGGCAGCGAAGGGATACTCGGTACAGCTCAGCACGCTGCCAAGGCCACGTGCAACACTCCGCTACTACAAGTCCCAGCGCTGCCCTTGAGCTTCAACAGTGACGTAAGCGTTTCCATAAACCTTGTTTTACTGTTTAGGGAACGCAGGCCCAGAGGGCACGTGGCTTGCTGGAGGTCACACAACAAAGCCCTGCTTCAGCAGCTCCATGTTTCTGTCTCTAGCTTAATAACCCGGTCCACAGACGCTATTTTAGGAGGTATTTTCCTCAAGTTGGCAATGATCGCTTGCAAGAATAGAATTTCCAAAAAAAGAAAGGAATTAAAAAAAAAAAAAAAATCTTAAAAAATTAACTATACAGCTACAGGAGTTTTGCGAGCACAACTCTGCAGACACTCGTGGCTGACAGAAGAGCAGCTCGTGACAGCGCCTCGTCTTGCTCGAGAACGGCGGCGCCCTTGCGAGCCCGCTTACCTCGAAGGTTGCTCTGGGGCAGGGCTTTAAAGGGAGGTTTGACCCGATCCTCCTGACAACGCTGCGCGCCGAGCCGTGGGGTTTGTTCTGCCAGATGGGGATCGTCTACAAGAATCCACGTGACATAATTAATACGTGAAGTCAGTCGCCCTTCTGATATTTATTAAATTGGAAACTGTCCTCTACAATCAAGAGCTCTGATCTCTGACTTTTTATTTGTTCAGTGATAATTTTAATCGGGAACCTGCTAATAACCACGGTCCTCGTTCCATAAAACTGTGTTTCAGCTGAGCATAGGTGAAAGTCAGGCAGTTACTAAGGGGCATTTTAAACACGGATGTGGCATTGTCAGGACTGAAAACTACCAGCACTCGGTGACAGACACCAAGCTACAAATGAAAACATGCCAAAAGGAGGAAAACAGCATCACGTGAGGGGCCCAGAAGAAAAATGAAATCAGCAGAAAGTCTCATGTAAAGGGACACTCTCACTTCCACATGACCTTTAACACAGGCAGCACCGGGCATGTTTGAGGGCTGAGGCAGTTACAAGCGTATTCAATGCCTATCCGTATTCAATGCCTATCGCAGCCAAGGGCCCACGAGAACAGCCTTGGGGGGTGTTTTCAGCAGCAGCAAATGTTTTCGTGATCTTTGGACACTGCTACAACGGATTCAGAAGGTGAAGCGCCCCGTCCTTTGACCGTGTTCCCCTCTGCCAGTTTTAGGGCCGTCGCAGGCTCTCGTGACAGGAGGCAGCACAAGACTCCGGACGGTGAACACCACAATGACAAACCGGGATCCAAACGGGTTATTTCGCCCAGTGCACCAACAACTCCATTAACTTATTCGGTGCTGGAGCTTGTTATGCACACGGCGCCTGGACGCCGCTCTCGGGCAGTTACAGTTAAAATTGCTGGTGGGTATTTTAAACTGAATCCCCGAGCGGGGAGCGCCTTGAGTGCTGGGAGGGCCCTCTGGCTACCGGCCCCGGGAGCGCCGGGGGGCGGGAGGAGGGCCCCGGGGGTGCCCGCCGGCTGCGGGCGGTGTTTCACTTACGGAGTCCGCTGCCATCTCCGGTCTGGCGGTGGCCGCCGGGGCGGGCTCAGCGCTGGGTGCTGCGGCTCCCGCGGGCGCGGACCGGGCTCATCTTACCCCGCTCCCCGCCGCGCTGGCGCTTCTCACTGGAAGACAGAAGCGACCCGCTGCGGGAAGCGCCGGGGCCGCCCGCGGAGCGGGCCCACACGGAGCCCCCGGGGATGGGCCGAGCCTGGTCCCCCCCACCCCGCCCGCGGCCGGCAACGAGCCCCCGTCCCTCGAGCGGTGCCCGGTGGCGCGGCCCGCCCCGCTCCCTCCCGCTGCCACCGCCCCGGGGCCCCGCCGGTACCTGAGGGGCAGCGGCGCAGCGCTACCCCGCTCCCGGCCCCTCCGCCGCCATCACCCGGAAGCAGAACCCGCCCCCCGCTTTTCCGGCGCATGCGCCTGGGGGGGGGCCCTTGATGTTGGGGGGCGAGCAACGGCGTGCGGGGCCTTGAGGGTCGCGGGGGGTCGGGCCGGGCCGGCTCCTGCTCCCCCCGAGCCGCTCTCACCGCCCCTCTCCCGCCTCCCTGCTGCCCCAAGCCCGCCCTGCCGCACCCCCCGGCCCTACTGTGTCCCCCCCCCTCCCCAACCCCACCGTCGGCTCCTCCCGGCCCAGCCGCCGCCCCCCGCCCGCCCCAGGCAAGGACTGCAGGAGGCCGAGGGTGGTGGGACGGGTTTAACGAGTGCAGCTACAGCCGGGGCCCTCGGGCCCATCACGCCAACCGGCACCGAACCGCGCGGGGCTGCTTCCCCCCCCGGACCCTCGCTGACCAACATCGGCCCTGACCCGTTGTGGCTTTCAGGCCAGAGCGTCACAAAGCACAGGAGGTGGGGAAAAGCGGCGCCTCCTCCCCCCCCGAGGTACCACAAACCTATCGAAAAAATCTTAAGTGAGTTTACAAAGAGAAGACAAAAAGCTTGGCACGAGGAATAACAGCCTCAGGCAACGGCTCCTGTCCGCGGCCAGCCCACGGCGGCGACTCATCAACCGGGCAGCTTTGTGGTTAACCGGGGGGACACCGCTGAGGCCACCCTGGATTCCCTGTTTGGGCTCCTGCTGTCATCGTTCAGACTAACCCCCTTCACCCCCACCTCAAAGAGCCCAGGAGCGCTCTGGGGAGGCTCCGGGCAGGGCTCCAAGAGCCCAGAGGTTCACGAGAGAAAACCCAAGGTGCCTTCAGGGATCCCCGCGGCTTCGTGCGAGCCCGGGCTCCCCGCAGGCTCAGGCACGGACCGTGGCAGGCACCGTCTCCGTGTCTGCAGGACCAAACGAGTGCTGCTGCCCCTGCGGAGCTGCTGCTGCTGCTGCGCCTGTTCTTCCAGGCCTTGAGAAGACAGAAGCCGTCCCTGCCTGCTCAGCCACTGCCCTCTCCGGCCCCTCCTGCTGCAAAACCGCTGGGAGGGAAAACAAACGGAATGAACTCTTCCTCCCCCAGCACAACTGACAGACACCGGCTTCGAGGTCCGAAGCCCCTGACCGCAGAGGTCGGGAAAGGGGCAGCAAAACCAGCTCAGGTGAAGCTTTGTAAAAGCCAGAAGGGCAGGTCTGCGCTGCGGCTCGGCCTCCCAAGGAGCCGGGGGGAGGCAGGCAGGCACTCAGTCTGCTCTGCCGCTCTCTGCTCAGCCCAAAGTCCCCCCGAAAGGGACGAGACCAAAGTCCCCCTAAAAGGGACGAGACCACCAGTGCAACAGGAGCTCGGTCTCAAACGCTGCCTGGAGGCTTTGGCACTTTCCACAGCTGAAAGCCCTGCTGGATCCAAGCCTGCGGCTACCGCAGGCCCCTTGGAGTGCGAGAGGAGTGCAGAGCTAATGCATAGTTATAAAGTCGCTACTGAGAAACATCCCAGGGGTAATTAATCTCACTAGAGCAATTAGTGAAGCTATGCTGGGTCAGCCCAGAGGTCCATCTAAGCTCAGTCTCTAGCCATGGATACAGACAGGAGGGCTGGGTGGCGACAGGGTAATCACCACCCCCGGGTTCGTCCTGGAACCCAGGAATGCAAACACCCCTTCCAAAAATAATTAAAAAAAAAAGGCTTCCCCCCCTGGTTTGATTTGGTCCAACAAAATTGTGCTTCAGAGAGCAGAAAAAGCATCAACAGCCATGGCTGTGTGCAGCCACCTACTGAAATGCTTTGTCTCCTCACCCTTCTACAGGAATATGCTCTAAAACCCGTTTGATTTAACCTTTCCTTCTCCAAATTACGCTCACTCTGTAGCACTGGTAGGAGCAACTGCTCAGGGTGGTTACAGACAAGGGACAATGGTGTTCTGTCCGAACGGTTTCTTTGGAAAATCCTCCTGAAAATGTCTGTAGAGCTGCTGGCTTTTAAAACCGCTCAGTTTTCAACCAGGTGATGCTCTCGGGGCAGCACTGAACGTCCCGTTCCCGAAGGGAACTTCACCATGGTTCGGTTCATCGTTCAGCACCACTCGGGTGCTCAAAGCAAACATGGACGGAGCATTTCACCACCTCTGAGGAGACACCGTGAGAACAAAGCTCTCAAAGCTGGTGGGGTGGGGGCACACTCACTGTCCCGCAACCTGCAGTGCATGGACTGCACTGGCGGGGCTAACGGGGGCCCTGGCCCCTAATCCCCTCCGTGTTAATCCACGCCTGACGTCTCTGAGCTGCAGCATACCTCCAATGCCCTGGGCTCTGTCCCTAATTTCACGGTGTCACCCTCAGCACCTCCCTCAAATGGAAAGAACATGAGTAAGCGAGACCGCTCTCCCACCACGTCACACAGGGTGCTGGGAGGAGGCTACTCCAGTTTGAACCTCCTACGTTCACGTCTACACGTTACCAGCTACAGCCCCAGTGTGCATCGGTTGCCGCTGCGGTCAGTAAATGCCACCGTGACGAGCTGGCACCCAAGGCACAGGGCAGCCCACAGCTCAGGGCTGGCGCTGGCGAGGAGCCGTGGAGGACCCCGGCTACCAGGAGGGAGCCTCCCACCCGCGCTGGACTCTGCACGTTCGCCCGCAGGGCACGGGCGCTCACCACGAGTGTTCGGTCGTAACGGCAAAGCCGTTCTCCGTGAGTCAACACACAGTCCAGTCCTCGACATCGGGGGTTTCCGGGTGACGCTCGGTACGGCTGGTACAAGAGTTTCACCACAGAGTCTGAACAGGAGCTGGAGAAACGTTAAGGGTGGGTGGCAAACCAAGGTGTGTGCCCCAAGAATGTTTATAGATTCGAGTATTTCCACTCCTGTAAAAATTTGCCTGAACTCAAACGGGCAGGTTATGTAAAGTGGTATCGCTTGAAACTGAGCCTCAAACCAACACCCCGAGCAAAGCCCCAGTCCTGGGACTGTCTGCATCTTAACGTCTGGCATGAAGATGAGGAAGAACTGCTGTAATCAAAATAGATCTCTGAAGTCTTTGGCCATCTCTGTGGGGCATTCAGGTGCCTTGGTTTTTAGGTCTGCAGGTATGGTTTTGCTCTTTGCAGTCCTTCCTTCAGGAACTGGAGGTAAGTTGCAGTTGAAGGATCTTCAAAATTGGTTGAGAAACTAAAGATGTTACTTTCAACATCTTCAGGCTTCATAGAAGTAATGTCCAGGAAGTAGTTGGCATTGATATGGTGAACCTGGAAAAAAAAAAAAAAAAGATAAGGAGAGGATTCTTTAAAGGCCAGAACAATTCCCCAACCACTGCCTTGGCCTCTAGCCAGGACACAGGTGACAAGTCTGTAACAACTCTTAAAGAATCTCTTAATACTTTGCAAATGCTAATGCAGCATCTGGGTGTCAGGTCTGCATTTTACAGTCAGAGAAAGATGGGTGAAAGACGGCGGTCTATCTCGTTCCCCCAAGAGTGCTGACCCCTCACTTAGGTTAAGAAGAAGATGAAGGTGATTTGGGAAAAATCACGCAGGTGTAAAAACTAGCTCTGAGCCAGGGCTGGGGAGGTGGCAGCCCAACCGTGCCGATTGCTGGGGTGCATGCTCTCAGCCCAGCCCGGCTCCAAAACCAGCACCTGAGCTTCAAACGCCTCTGTGCTTTCTGCTCCCGCATGGAGGTGGGAGAGGGGACATGTGGCCACTCAACTCAGCAACCTTGACAGGCTGAGCTGAAGCCACCCACCAGCCCACAGCCTCATCGGCGGGGGGAAACAACTGAAGAGACAGCAAAGAGTCACTGCACGGGTTACTAGCTAGTATCTGGCAAGCGTGGGCACAGTCAGATTAGCCCTGCCAGGATCCTCCCTGCAGGCAGCCCGGTTGTGACACGCAGCAAAGCGTTGCACTGTCAAGCACCAGGAACCATTGTCATTCTCCAAATCCAAGGGGGGGGGGGGGGGGGGGGGGGCTGTTGGGGAGCACAGCAGAGCTGAAGCGTGTGGCCCTGCTCATCTGCTGTGACAAACTCGGGGAGTCAAGAGAAAGATAAATGTGCTAGAAGGTGCTGATAAGGAGAGATTTTCTCCAAAGCACGAGCACAAGGGACAATGGGTGCAGGAAACAAGCTACAATGGCTTCCCAAAGGTCACTGACTCCAACCAGGGACAATGAGGAATCCAGGCAGACATTTGGTTCGAGTCTGATTGTCACGTGCTGTCCCCCCTCCCCTGTCCCAGAGCTGCTGCTGTTCTCTACCTGAATAAAAAGACATTTGTTTCAGATTTCTCTGCCTGTTTGCCACAGCATCCCCTTGGCACAGCACCGTGTGGGACTATGGCCCCGCAAAGGCTCGAGGAGCCGGGGAATGGCTTGGGGGAAGGGACAGTCGCTTCAGGGCCTGCAGATGACCCTGAAAAGAGCACATCCTGGTGGGAAGAGCCCAGCCCAGCTAAAGGGGTAACAAACATACCACCGTGCCGTTGGGGAGGCAGATGATCATCTCCACGGGGAAGTTGTATTTCTCCAGGTGCAGGTCAGCCAGCTTGCTGTAGAACTCATTCTCTCTGTTGCTCTGTAAGGACACCCCAAAGAAACATGCCTGCACCCACCAAAACTAGCAGGGCAGCACGGGAGGACCACACAGAACACAAGAGGAGGGGGCAGACCGAAGAGCTGCTCTGCAGCATGGTAGTAACTGGCTCCATTCTCAATATCTGCTTCACTATTCCCCTTCAGTCTCCCCCTCACTTTTCAGCTGTAGATTTTCTCCCTGAACAATAAAATCACCCCATTGCTGGCAGTTCCCAGGCACACCAACAGCCTGATCCCAGCTTTTCCCAGTCTCCAGCTCTGTGACTGACCCCAGCTGACAGCACAGGCCCAGAGACAGGCTCCAAAGTGGGGAAAGGTGCAATCGGGAGACTCAGGGTTCAGACAGTATTTGGTTGTTCCCTGGGTTTCAGAACAGTCAGTTTGCTGATGGCACGAATGGCCTTGGGCAGGGCTATCTCGCAGTGAAGCATCTGGTTTAGCTTTTCATATTGGCACCATGACAGAGGGAAGGGGGTCATCATGCCATTTTCTTCGCCTGCCTCCATCTGGTGTTTGCTTGGCCTCTGCAACTGCTAGGACACGGGAGGACTTGGAACCGAAATCCCCCACTGGCCCAGGTGTGAGCTCCCCCCTCTCGCTGGCACCCCCGTGCCAAGCACCGTCTGCCTTCACCGGCACCGAACGCAAAGGCGGCGGATGCGGCCGCGACCCTCACCTGCAGTTCTTCCAGCTCCTTCACCAGCGACCAGCTGCTAATGAAGCTCTCGTTCAGCAGGGCGAGGATGGGCGAACTTTCCAGGACGGTCTCCCGGAGAGTTCGCCCCGAACCTGGCATCGGAAGAGAGGCAGAGAGTGTTTTGCTGTTTCCTGAGCTGACTCTTGTCATGTTTGATGCCGCCGCTCTGGCTGCTGCAGCAGCAGGCTTGGGCTCCTCCCCAGCCCAGCATATTGTCTTTTTTTTTTCTCCGTTGTTGGTAATTTTCCACAGCTTATTTGTCTCCTGTGTGTGCTGCTGGCAGAGAAGACTCATCCGAGCAGACCCCAGCCACTTGCAAGGCCACAGAAGGAGCAGGACAAGCTTGCCGTGGAGGCAAGCTTGGTGTGGTGCATTTAGGAAAGGATCAGGCCCTGCGGATCCACCCTGAGTGCCTCTTGCTGTTCATGCCATACACGCTGTAGAGTTTTTAAGGGCAGGCAGGACTAAAAGACACCTGCCCCTCTCCCACCCACCATTCCTGCCCAATGTGGCCTGCAAGTCCTTAGGTGTGGAGGGGGGAAACAGCTCCACACCAGGACAGCCCCAAGCCTGTGTCTGGCTCTGGCTTCTCCTGTGCAGGTGTCAGGGACAAAGCAGACAGCAGTGTCCCCTTCACCCTGCAGATGCTGCCTCTACCCAAGCAGACTGAGAGGGGAAGAGAAAGGAGGAAACTGGACCCATGCCTCCTCCTCGACAAAGGCACTTGAATTAGCAAGTTGGTTTAGGACTTGCCTCAAATGGATCTGATCCTGCCACTGGAGACCTAAACTCTGGTCAGTAATTCCCCACTTCCAGCCCCTTTCTATTCAGCATCTGCAGTGCCAAAACAAGTAACACAGTATTTACTGCTGGCTCCTGACCAACTCCCTGACCCCCAGCCATTTTTACACCCTGAAGGAGGCACATCATTCATCCAGTCACGCTGGGAACGTCCTCACCTCAGCAGGATTGGTCATCCAGGGCACCCCACAGCAGGATCGAGTGCACCAGCTTCTTTTCTGCTTTTGCTCTCTCAAAAGCTTCTGTGAAGGGAAGATAGGAGACCTGGAGGCAGAGAGACAGCTGGAGAAACAGACACAAGAATGGCCCATCCCAAACACCAGCAGGGTCTGAAGGAACCAGACCTGCCACATCCCACAGGTGACACACACAGAGTTTAATCTGCAGTGGATCTTGCAGACTAAAGCAAATGACAATTGTGGTGGTCTCCCCAGGGACAGCTTTGTCTCCCACTGAGATTGCAGCGAGCCCCTCACAGCACGTGGGCTGTAACCGGCACCTGCAGAGCCCCATCTCTACAGGCTGCAGACAGCATCTGTGGGCAGGCTGCCTGCAAACGCACCTCAGCAGCTTGGGAAATCTGTCCTTGAGATATTTATTACCAAACCCCACTGCAACGGCCCAAAACCTGGCTGCGAGGGGCCCTGCACAGAGATTGTTCCAATCACTCAAATGAAGGGAACTTCATTAACATCTTGGCAGCTCAAAGGGACATTTGTAAGCTCAGGCACAAGGAGGCAGCCATTGAAACGTGTCCCTTCAGCCAAGGAAGCAGTGACAGGCAGTAGCCATCTGCTCCACAGGCTACTGGCATGTTATATAGTTTGGGTCATCCAATGCTATAAATTTGTGTCTCACTGCAGGGTGCAGAGGCACGGGAGGATTGTGTGTTTCCTGCTGATAAGGAAAGCTTGGTCCAAAGGTAGCTGAACGTTGCAAAAGTAACGCCAGAGGAAAACCATTTGTAAGCAGCGCGATTACCTGCTTCAGTCAGAAATCGCGTCGGCAGCTACTGATAAGAGGAAGGAAGGATGAGCCTACATTTACAATACCAGCCTGGGACACATGACATCTAGGCTTTGCTCCTGCCTGGGCTGCTGTGCAACCCCCAGCAGCCTTTCAGAGATGCTGCACTGCCTCACCTGGAAGCTGGAAGTCCCTTAAGCCACACACGCAGCGCCTGCGAGGCACACGCTGAGCTGGGAGACCCTCACAGTACTCTGAATGCTGATCAGTTGTGGCCTCTGGTTTCTGCTGGAGGTGACTGGACACCTCAGTGAAGATGACAGACCCCAAATAAACATGCCAAGGAAAAGCCCGGCCCCTTCCTCACCTTCTTAAATGGATACATGGCCACTTCCAGCTTCTGGGCTGCCTCTTCCCAGGGGATTTCCTGCTGCCAGGTTATCTCTTCGAACACAAACTGAATGGGCTCCCCTGAGGGATCCCTGCTGTCAATCACATTTCCGTTCTCGTCATGGATCACAGAGGGGATTGAAGGGCCTGTCGATTCCAGCTCCATCTGCAGGAGAACAGGCTGAGTAGGACATCGCAGACATCCCACTCCTGTTTTTTCTGTACTCCAGGACAGGATCCAGATGCAAAATAAGACTGTGCAGCTTCTAATGAAGCTACAGCTCGATCTACTGTCTCCTGCAGCTGCACTTTACCAGTTGCAGATGCGTTTTACTGGGGAATAGCAGGAAGGCAATTTCATTTCCTTCAAGTGCTCACTAGATTGGAAGTGCATGAGACCTGTTCACTCCGTGTTCCCACCTTCCCAGTGGAAATTTCTGACTGTGGGGCACCAGATCCCTAAAATCACTGGGACCTGCAGGGCTAGTTTGAAGCTCTTGTTCATACCACCAGCACAGCCCTTACACAGCCCGTGGCTAGCCACAAGAGGGTGCAACAAGGAAAGCTGTTCGGGAGCTTCCCTGTAGTTCAGTGCTCTGGTACATCTGAAATGATTTTGTGAGTCTGTTTTCCTGACTTTTGGTAATTAAAAAGAAATATGGATCTAGTTTAGGAGAAAATGGGACTGTTAAATTCAGGCATTTAAAATCCTGACTTATGTTTCCTGTCCCAAGAGCTGGGATTACCACAAAATAGAGGAATAACCTCATGCAGTTTCTAAATTCAGACATGCTGTTGTTCCTGCACCCCTCTGGGCTCAGGGCCTGGGTTCAGCTCCTAATCTTCCTCCCGCGCCTGTCACACAACTTATTTTTAAAAATGGAAAAAGTCACATGACTCCAGGAGCTTAGGACTCAACCCACACAGAGGGAAAAAATAAAATATCACAAGAACTGGCAACAGGGAGCCACACAGCTGCAGAGGACACAGGCAGATCAACAGAGATTATATTGTTATATTGAAGTGTTCAGAGAAAGCTCTGAAGAACAGGGATAACTGAGGTGATGCAGCTCAGGGCCGTGGCAGCACAAGTCCCTGCTGAGATGCTGCACACACTGACTACAGACCTGAGGCAGGTAACCAATATCCACTTCCATGTTGCTGCTTTCACTCGCCCCATACAGCCACTCCATATCAACGTTCAGAGACCTGCAAGGCAAACCCAGTACCTTCAGAGCCACCCAGGGCTAAAGCTGCGTACGGGAACCCCCAAATGAGAACATCCAGTGCTCCTCTTGCAGGGTCAGCGGTGAAGCCCAGAGCCTCTGGCTCCTTGGAGATCACCGTGTTCCCTGCACAAGACCAGCAACACTAGATCCCTGCCGGATCAGGGCCCAGGCACCCACTCAACACTCTGGGCAAATGCGCTCACACCTTTGAGTACTTTCAAAGTGCAGAAGAGAGAGGTGTCTTTGCTCCCCCTTCCTTCCCAGCACTTGCACTTTCCAATCCTGCTGAACTTTAAAAAGTGTTTTTCTGGAAGCGAGAGGCTTTTGTAAGGAGTTGCTGGCAGAGCCGTAAGTGTCTGCTTGCTGTAACAAATGTGCTGACAGAGCCATAGGGATTAAGTCGCCAGGGTAATGTTATAATAGAATTTTCACTCAGCCGTCATGGGCAAAGAGATTTGAAGCTTCTCTCCCCTGAAACGTTTCCAGCTGCTTGCCAGAGAGCAGGAACGAGCTAGTGCGAAGCTATGCACGCAAAACCTTAACCTGTGAAACCCCGAGCACAAAATACGTTGAAGCAAGAGTACCAGGCTTTGCTGAGCTTCGGCGCTTTAAGCCAGGCACTGAGATTGCCAGGGGCTGCTCTCCACACCCTGCTCGTCCTCTACCTACCAACTACCAAGGGACAGCTACTGGTGATGAATCAGGCCCTGAAATGGGTCAGGGATCCTCAGCGACTAGTAGAGATGCATTTGCCAGTTTTATGGACAACTGCAGAGCTCAGTTCACTCAGATTTTCCAAGGACTTGGCTGAAAAGCATAAGCTCATCCATCACAGACACCCAAGGAGCCTTTGGCAGCTTGCAACAGGTACCTGGCATCTGCAAGAGTCCCGGCCACAGCCAGGGACTGCCGGGACAGGTCACGGGGAGCAGTGCTTGCAGCAGTGCTACCAACAAAGAAGCTGCTGCCTGTCTCTAGGGCAGTGTCAGGACAACTTAAATTCCCCAGCCCTGTGTGTCTTCCCATGTGCCTGCAGGTACCTCCCTCTAAAGCGGTTTGGCACAGGACAGCTCAGTTGAGGCACATGCCCGCTGCAGACAGGTTGTGCAAGGACAGCTATCCCCAGTCCCACGCTCCATGTCCCCAGCAACCTCTGTCCTGCTTCTCCACTGTCCCTCCTCTGCCCTTGTCCTTCCCTGCCTCTTCCAAGCCAGATGCCCCCCCCAGACCTGTTGATAAACAGAGTTATTCCTGAAAAATTGCATCAGAACCAGTTTAGGGAGCAACTGTATCTAGAGAATTGAGGACATGATGACCGTGATGACCGCTGGCAGAGAAGGATGTGTGGGGAAAACCGATAAGCAAAGAGCAGAACTAGCCTGCTCAAAGCTCAGACTGCAGATCTGCCTTCCCTGCGCGGGCCAGGATGCCCACATACCGCAAGGGACAGGGCTGTCACCGCACTCATATCTTCACCAAAAAAACAGCCCACCAGCCTCCCCCCACGCACAGCCCCCAGTCCTGCACAGGACAGGATCCCAGAGACCCTGGGTTCCACTGGGCTTCATTTGTAACCACCCTCAAGTCTGTTCAGCACCCAGGGAGAGAGAGAAACAGCTGTACCTGTTGTTAGGGACAAAGAGCTTAAACTCTCGGACATGGGAAGAATCCTTGGAGAGGATGATGTGACCTGTGAACTGGCCTGGGGAAAACCAGAAGGGGAAGTCTGGTGGCTCATTCAGCTGGAACTCAGCATGGATCCTGGAAAGAGAAAGGAGCCATCAGCTGCAGTGCCGGGAGGAGAGAACGGATCATGCATTGCAGATGACAGCAGGGAGAAGTTATCTCCAGGCACCAGAAATGATGAAGCTAAATTAGGGCAGCTTTTCGTGTCACACAATGAAGAGGGTAAAAGACTGGAGCAGATCCCCTGGGTCAGGATCATCTCCAATATCAATGCCTTTTGGAACTGGGCAGTACGGGTCCATCCGGGAAGGATGAATTCATTATCATTCCTTGAAACACAGGAACGGACTAAGACCCACTCAGCCACCCTTGCGGCTTGATCAGGCAAATAAAAGCTGCATGTAACACTTCCAGTAAAACAAGAGAGCAACTCCCCAGACTCTCGCCCTTGGACAGGCACTCCACCCCCAATTAACCAAAATCTAACAAATTTCTCGCTAATCACTCTCCCCTTTCAGCCAGGGACAGTTCCAAACCGAGGGTGACAGAGAACAGCTGCTCTGGGCAACAGTCCCTGCTGCACTGGGGGCTCAGTGACACGGGGAGCACGAGTGCCCTCTTCGGGCATCAGCAAAGCATCACACGCGGGCAAGAGCTGGCTGTGAACCATCCTCTTCCTCGAAGTGTTTCGCCTCCCTCCCAGCCAGGACACACGTGGTCTTGCTCGGAAACACAACTGCACATGCCATGACACGCACACTCTCTGCCACAGGCTCACAGCAGCCTTCTCCACTCCCCTGAGATATGGAACAAATTCAGAAGAGGCCCCAAGCCCTCCTTGAACATCCCGGACCCACGGCCTTACCTGAATGCTATGGTGTAGTAGAAGGTGCTGATGGCTTGGATGCAGGCCACAGCTCCTTGGGGAGCAAAGCGCGTTTTGACGAAGGGGCGTGGGTGGAACATGCTCAAAAGCCTGTGGATTATGATCTAAGGAAAGAATTGGGAGAGAGCAAAAATGAGAATAGTTCAGTCACTGCAGGTCAGCTGCAGCTCCAAAGTAACTCCCCACTAGATCAGGAAGGCAAGGGAACTCCTATGACTTAAAAATCAGCTCAGAGACCTACCTAATCACAAAACAAGGAGATAAAGCAAGAGACTGCTTTTAAAAGTAAATCCATCTTCCACACTTTTTATGCTATTCCCACTGTTTGCAAGTTTCCATCATCCCAGTTGGCTGAACGTCTCAGTACGGTAAACTGATCTACGAGGCCGCCTCCATCAATACTACTTAAGGCTTTGAAAGACTGGGAATGCAATCAATAAACACACCAGGCTGCGAAGGTGTATCAACTGTGTGATCACTAACCCCCACCCGGCACTCTGGGGAGAGCGCCATACACGCCTGGCTTTACAAACCGTGTATACACCTCGTTCCACTGGCCAACGAAACGCTCACCTCTGGGGTGGCACTCGGCAACTGTTCCACAAGGCACGACCACTTCATACAAGTGCTTTCTGAAAAACCCTCTCCCCTCGCTGCCTGGGAAAGACCAACCTAAAAACCCAAACACTCCAGTGAAGCAAGATGAAGTTACTCAAGTCAGGCTCATCTGGCCATGACAGACACCCAGAGCCTTTGCCTGCTCTCAGTTCTACCTCCAGTTTAGGAAATGGTGCTCCTGGTTGTACACTGCAGCCTTTTTGCTCCATTAGAAAGTCCAGGGAGACACAACAGCCTGGTCTGCTCCAGGGACTGCTGCAACACATCTGGGCTGTAAGGCAGAACATTTATACAGACTGCCTCTCAGGCATACAGAAATTGTCTCTTGTCTCACCTCTTTGCCCTTGGGAGGCGGAGGGTAAAATCTGTTGTTGGAAAGATACCCAGTGAAGATGTTCAATTCACTAGGAATTATCCACCACGGATCCCCAAGATCCAGTTTATTCTTTGGAGGAAGAAAGGCTTTAAACTGTCTGGCAAGCATCACACTCATAGGGGCTGCTGGGGCAGTCCAATTCCTCAGCCCAGACAGAGCGACGTGAGAAATCTGTGAACAAAAGACACAATCAGAGCCTAGACCGGACTCTTCAAACACGCAGTAGTGCTGATGGATGCAAGTAGGCTTTGGAGAAGGGCGAAACCCCCCCCAAAATCACATTTTAAATTCTTCTTACCACCCCAAACACCACCAAATAGGTCTGACAACTTTCAATTATGTAATAGGAAATGGGAGAGAGGGGAAGATACCACAGAACACCACTGCTTCTGCACTTAGCTGCAGGACAGCCATCGCTAACGTCTGCTTCAAGCTTCCCAGGAAGGGCGTATTAATTGGGGCACAGTGCTGCTGAGTGCACTGAAAACAATGAAACGCTGCAGAAAGCAGTGAGCTTGCTTGTCAAAGCAAATCCCACGGGCTCCAGCAAGACCGTCTCCCCCTCCCAACATGTCTGCACTTATTCCAGCTGATGTTACCAGCCCACAGGACGTGTTTATACCAGGATTTCTGGCCATACGCATCCTGCGTGATACCTACTCCCAAGAAACCGTCTTTGCTCTTCGTCATCGTTTCCATGACCAAAGGCTGGAATTTAGCCACAACAGACAAGGTCTCCCCGCTTGGATCAGGCGTCTCCTCCTCTTCAAATTCTGAGATGGGAGCAACCCCTAGACAAAGGGACAGGAATTTAAGCAGCTGTTTCCCCTCCCTCCCCTTTTAAGCGATTGTGAAGTGATTACACATTTATCCTGGCAAATCCAGGAGCACTGGGAGTTTCCCAGCTGTCCCTACAGCGGCAGAACTCAGACCCACCCCAGCGACCAGCTTCGGCTGCAGGAATTAAAGGGCAGCCCTCCTTTTAGCGCCCGCCTCTCTAAACCCCACGGCTCAGTTAAGCAGCCTCCTTTCACCTAGGAGGGGTCAGAGCACATGCCTTGGCCAATTTATTACAGCACAAGCAAACCACCGTCTCTATTTCGACTGTGCTGCAAGCTCTCCTGCACATTATCATCACCGCACTTCTCCCTGCTTGGCACCACCAAGAGACATTTGCTACACGCTGATACAGTCTCCAAACACGATCTCTCACAATTGTTATCTGAGAGAGACTGCTACAGCCAGAGGAGCTTATGAATGAAGCGCTGCGACTCACTAATAGTTTTGGCCTAGCCTGGGCTGAGCTGTATTTGTTGCATTCACCCATCCCAAATCCCCTCTAAGCTCTAGACAAAGTAACTTATGTACTTTGCTAGTCCGGCAATGGGATCTTCAGTCTTATAAAAACTCTACTTTGTGAAAGCGATGTCTAGTGCTTAAGCCTTTTCAAAAACACGTAAAGCTTAGCAGCCTCTCTTCATGTAAATAAGACCCAAAACAGCACCCAGAAAAAAAACAGACACGAATGAAAAATTGCTGAGTGCATTATCTTCGGCTTTTGCTCCGTCTGTGCAGAGATTGCTCTGCAAGGTAGACAGACACCTACCCGTCAGCTTCTCAGCTATCGGCTTGAACTCTTCTGGACTGAGGTACAGATCGTTGTTCGTGTCCAGAGAAGAAAAGAGAAACAGCCCCTCACTTCCCAAAGACTTCAGTGCCAGCTCCTAGTTCGGGAAGAAGAGGCAAGTGAGATTTCATTCCAACCTCTTGCAGAAGTTCACTCCGTCCCCTCTCAGCTTCAGCGTTAATTTGCATTCTTCCCAGTACACAAACACAGCCATCAAATCGAAAGATTAACGCCCCTTGGCAGGATTTTGTGCTATTTACAATAGGGATGGTGTCCAGGAACTGTTGGCATGAGCACATTAAAACTACATCTGGCTGAGTAATTCAAACTGAATCATTTGCTCAGTCGGCCCCAAAGTCTTTTGTCAGAAACATTTCCAACTTTTTCCAAATAGTTAGTCCTAAACCTGCGGATATTCAGAGCACCTGGAGATCGTGATTTCTGTAATTAACTGATGCACAGTGAAACAAAGGCAGTCACATACACGACTATCCACATCACAAAAACACAAAGGAAATGAACTGAGCCCTTGTACCTCTGCAGAAAGCAGTTTCACCCACACCCGTGCTGAGATCCATGCCAGCATGACTGTGCACAACTGCCCCGCTCCAGTCAGGATCCCCTCCAAGGCTCCAGCCTCAGCACTGGATGGAGCATTTCGGCCCCTCGCTCCGCAGGGAGCACTGCCCACCCGTTCGGCCTTACATCGGGGAGCCACAAATGCCACGGTCTTCTCCAGAAACTTCTGCAAGCTCCCAACCACCCTGTGCCTCAGTTTCTCCCTCTGCAAAGCCCCCCACAGTGGAAAACACCACTGAAATGCAACGTCTCCCTTGGAGCCGCCCCAGAAAGGCTCTAGATGCTTCTAGTCATTTCCACTCTGCAGCACTCAGGGCTGAAGGGAAAGGGACAACTCGCTGGCAGAACAAGAGAGCTCCATGTTGGTGTGAGAGGAAGAGACAGACACACAGTACATCAGGCAAGCCCTAGCACCGCCAGCCAGCCTGCAGCATACCCCCCGTGACCCGTCATTTGGGGCAGCTTCCACCGCCACCCCCGTAAAAGCCTAAAGCTGCAAGGATAAATACTCTGTATGCTGCTGTTTGACCGTATTTATTCTCTGTTGCCTGCAGCACCATCACCATCCCCAGAGCTCCTGAACTAGTTTATTTTCCATCTGTTGCCTGCCAGCCTGAAGCAGCACTAATGCAGCCTGGAAGGCTTTGCTCCCGTCAGCTGCAGTAACAAAAGCACTTAGGAGCCTTCCAGGGCAGTTTCAGGATTGAGACAGACAGAAATAAATCCCTGGACTGCACAAACCAGAGATCTGGACACAGACATGGCCGAGGGAAGACAAGGAGGGGAGCGCGCAGGCACTACACAGCTGAAAAAAAAGGAGTGAAGGAACACGATGGTTATTTATCTACGCAGAGGAACAATCCGCTCCGGACTGTCCACGTTCCTGGGGCCAAAACTGTGCCTTTGTTCCCCAAAGGAATGGGGATGCACATCCTCGGCCCTGTAACAACATTTTCCTGAGCAGCTGCCCTGTTCCCTGACAGCCAGGTGCCAGGGTCATGCCATGAAGCCTCGGGCCAGGCTTCAGCACCCCTCCCAGCTCGAGATCTTGCTTGTGCACAGCACGTAATGCATTAACCTCGTAAGGGCCCGTGTGATCGCTCACTGTCTGGAGCCAGCCCAGCGCAGGGAGCGCATGACGGCTTCCTCCTCTGCAGGGGAGCCTGTCCTGGATGTGTACTGAGCTCTGAAGAGACGGTCCATTTCCTAGTCCTCTCCACAGCGCGTCAGCGAGTCCCTGCTGGTGAATCTTTTAGAGTCTCTCTTCTTTTTGCATTTCACAGACATGGACCTCAAGGGATGGGAGGCAAATGGGCAACAAAGTTTTTAGTTGGTTAGACCGCCTGCTGCTGTCGTATTAGGCAAAAGTCATGATCATTTACTCAACAGGGCTGAAAGCAGAAAGAGAGCCAGCTATACCGCCCCCAGAACAACATCTCTGACTGCGTCTAAGACAGCGGAACATGAAGGGGAGAATACAGGCACCTGATGTGGGACGTTAGCATCCAAAAATCAATCTACAGACACGAATTGAGAGCACGATCCCAACCCCTCCGCTGGCACCTTCACAGAGGTTAAGCAGTAAAAGACCCGTCAGCCGCAGAACCATCAGATAATTATTCCTGCGACCGCAATCGGCCAGAGATATGGCAGCTTTGCGGTCGGGCGACTGGCGTGCGCGCACGCAGCTCCCCCGCGTGCCAGCGGCCGGCTGAACGCAGCCGCCCTGCTAACAGGATGGGTGCTGGGCTCCTGCCTGCTCCAGGCGACGCTGCCCTCCCCGCAGCAGCAGCTTACACCAGCCGCTTCTCCAGCCAAGGCTCGCTCCAGGCAGCGCCGGCACGGCGCGGCAGCTCTGCACGACCCCGCAGGACAGATCGCTCCCTTCGGAAACGTCCATTTCTGCGCTCGCAAAGCGCGGGGCTCAGCGGCAGCCCCTCTGCACAGCCTCGCCACTGGGACCGCGGGGAGCCATCCAGCCGGAGATAAGACCCCAACCATGGAGGAACAAAGATTTCCGCAGAGCACACACCAGTCCTGCTGCACTCGGTCAAAAGGGATGACAAAAATGATGTCTCAAAGGGGAGAGAGATGTCAGGGCTTGGCCTTTCGCTTTCTGATAACAGTCATGTTAAAGAAAGCTCTCCAGAGCTTATGGGTTTTTTTCTTTTTTTCTTTCTAATCTGGGATTATAAGAAAGAAAAAGTTTCCCTGTTTGTGCCAGAGGAGCAAGACTGAGCTTTTTCAGTCTTTTTGTAGAGGAGGAGAGTTGTGGTTTTCACAAAGAGTTTTCTTCTCCCACCTGCTTGTGGGTTGTTTAGCTAAATAAACATTTCCATCGAAAGAGACAAGACATATGTTTTAAGGGAGATGAAGGAAAAATAAAAACCTTGGGCTGTTCACATTTTGTTCTCCTCTCCAGCAGTGCCCGGTCACAGCCGTCTGCCTGTCCTCTAGGAAAAACAAAACCTCCAGAAGACCTGGCTTTTTGTCAGGCAGGGCTGAGGCCCCCTCAGCCAGCCTGTGAAGGACTGTCCTGACCCTTCTGTCCCCATCGGAAGAACTCTTCTAATTAACCGGTTTGAGCCATTTTCCCCTTTTTTGCAATGCGAGAAGAGACAAAGAAAAGAGGCATCCTTTAACAAAACAACACTTGGCTTTTTACCATAGAAATATCAAGAAGTCTGCTTTTTTCCGTGAACCTTTTTAGATGTTCAAGGATGCACACTGGAGCGGAGAGCCAGGGGAGCACGATCTTTAGCAAAGGCATGCTTTCTCCAGAGCACGCAGCAGCCATTTGAATTCTACAGATTACAATCAAAACCAATGTCAATCAGTCTAATTTAAAAAAAAACAAAACCACAACAAAAACCAACACAAAACCCCTAAAAACACCTTTCCGTTTTTCAGCTCACTTCCTCCATTCTTTTGCTGCTTCTACAGTCAGGGCACACAAGACCTGCATTTCTAGTGTGAAAAACCCCCACAAACGTGAGTTTTGGGCCTTTTTTACAGGGAATAAAGCATGGCTGGGGTCTGGCGCTCCTGCTCTCCCTCCATCTTCTGGCGAGAGCAGCTGGCCTCAAAGGCACGGTCACTGCTGGTGCTTGGTGGCCACCACAGCTTTGTGGTTGTTTCAGCCTGGTGGCGGCCACCATAATCCCTGTGGCCACCTCAAGACCAGCGGCCACCACAGCTCTGCAAAACCTCAGCCTGGCAGCGGCCACCTCTAGCCCTTAGCCACTGGTGTTTGGTGAGTACCACAGCTCGATGGTCACCTAAGCCTGGTGGTGGCCACCACAGCCTGGTAGTGACAACCTCAAGCTCCACAGCTGCTGATACCCAGTTGTCCCCACAGCCTAGCCAGTGACTATCATGGCTTTGCAGTCACCACAGCCTGGCAATGGCCACCTCAATCCTGGCAGCCACCTCTAGACCGCAGCCACCAATGCCCATGGCCACCACAACTCTGCAGTCCCCTCAGCCTAGTGACAGCCACCTTAACCCTGGTGGCCACCTCAACAACCCAGCAGCCACTTATGTGAGGCGGCCCCCTCAGGCCAGTGGCAGCTACCTCAGCCCCGGTGGCCAACTTCAGTCCCTGTGGTCACTAATGCCTGGTGGTCCCCTCAAGCCTGGTGGTCACCTCAACCCCAGTAACCACCTATGTGTGGTGGTCTCCTCAGCCCCATAGTGGCCACCTCAACTCCCAGCGGCCAAATTCAACCCCTGTGGCCACCAATGCCTGGCGGTCTTCTCAAGCCTGGTGGCCACCTCAACCCCAGTGACCACTGCTGCCTGGCAGTCGCCTCAGCCCAGCAGTAGCCACCTCCCTCCCCCCGTGGCCACCTCAATCCCCGTGGCCACTGCTGCCTGGTGCTCCCCTTAGTCCAGTGGTGGCAACCTCAACCCCAGTAGCCACCTCAACCCCAGTGGCCACCTCAACCCCAGTGGCCACCTCAACCCCAGTGGCCACCGCTGCTCGGCGGTCCCCTCAACCCGGCAATAGCCCCCTCACCCCTTGTGGCCACCTCAACGCCCGCGCTCCCCTCAGCCCCGCGGCCGCCACCGCCCCGACCCTCACGGCGGCGCGAACGCGTCCGCCCGCCATTTCATCCCTCCCTCCCCTCCGTGAGGGGCAGCGCGGCCTCAGGACCGCCCCCCCCCCCCCCCCTCCTTCCCCCTCCATCTCTCCCCCTTCTCGTTACCTGCTGTCTGGCTGCTTCAGCGTCCCGGTAGTACTTAACGGCGACTAGCGCTGCCAAAGCGGCCAGGGCCAGAGCCAGGCGCGGAGGGGCCGCGCCGGGACCCGCCATAGCCGCCTCGTTCAGCGCCGCCGCCGAGCCGCCATGGCCGCGCCGGTCGGGGGAGGCGTCAGGCCGGCAGCGCCTGGCGAGGAGGGGCCGGGGCCGGGCGGGGGCCCGCGTCCTCCCCGTGGGGCCCGGAGGTGGGGAGAGGGGCCGGACGGGGGCCCCCGTCCGGCCCCTCTCGCCACCTCCGGGCACCGGAGAGGCCTCCATGCAGTCTGGAGGAAAAAAACCCACTTTTTGGCCTTAAATGTGCCCGCTGTGGGGACTCTTGGAGGAGATTAACCACCCTCCTCTTCAGCAATCTCATTGATTTCCGTGTTTTTTGCCTTTAATTATAGATCGGAGAGTGACGTGTAGTCCCCCATCCCGTCCCCCAAGCCATGAATTTCCAAAGTGGTCTTTGGTCCTCAGATCAGCGTTTCCCCCCAAAAAACTGTAGTCTGTTCCTCTGCTTGGTTTCAGCTCCCAAAATTTGATCTATTTTTTAAAAAAATAACAGGTATAAGCGGTTTTGCTTGCAGTGATTTCGCTGAGGTTTAAGCTCCAGGATTGCAGGGACGAGAATGACTTTGCAGCCATGGTGCTGGTCTGAGCCTCAGCCTCCTGCCACCACGTCGTGATCCCCAAATTTTGAGTCATTGCTACCATCACCCCACATTTTGAGTCATTTCTATGATCCTCTACGACACCCCAAACTTTTCCACCTTCCCTGCGTTCTTTGTGCTCTTCAGGTTCTTCTGCATGGTTGTCACATTGCTCCTTAGCAGTGGCTTGGCCAAGAGATATATATTTAGTCATTTTAATCTTTCTTCATAAATCAGTCTCCTGCTCCTCCTTACATGCAATCCTGCACTGCCACTGAAATCCCCTGATTGCTGGGGAAGATTTAGTACCATTTTCTGCTGCTGCAGGGCTAACAGCGCAGAATGTTTGATCTCTCTAAGGGTAGCAGGAAGCGTTCGCATTTAATCCTTTGAAGCTTTTGCCGTTTCCTAAGCCTGCCTAATCATTTTTGTTTTAGGTTTAAAGAGTGATTTGGTTGGAGATGAGGAAAGCATGACCAAGCCATTAAGAGAGCAGTGGCACAGGGAGGAAGAGGCTGGTAATTCTGGGCAGAGCATGCCAGGAGTGTGTGGAGTTTTGAGCAATTCATGGAACAATATTAAAAAAAAAAATCACACCATGTGTTTTCTTGCAGACCACAGCAAGCAAGGCTGGAGGGAGCAGGACTCGGGCAGTGAAGGGGAGGCACAGCCTTCTTGAGACTTGAGCACTGTTCCTTTCTCTGCCATAGATCCCCACATAGCTCTTGATGTTTCTCTTGAGTTGACGGTGCAAGCTTGGGCAACACAGTGGACCAGATTGGGGAGCCCAGCAACAGAATAAACACCGGGTTATTTGTAACTCAGATCAGTGCCGTTACCTCTGCGTGGCCAAAGGAGGAAGGAGAAGGTTTGTTCTGCCAGCTTCACCATAGAAGAAAACGTTCATGAAACTCTGCCCCTGCTTTTTGCTCTCCACCTCCCCATCCATCAAAGAACCAGTGCTTGGGCCATGGGGAGGAGTTGGGAGGAACTGAATTAACAGAGCATTGAAATAATGTCTGGGAGCAGAGGCAGGTGTGAATGTAAGCGCTCAAGCACTTTAAGCAGATGTGCTTTAAAACTTCCTGGACTCATGAGGCTGGGCAGTGAGGTGTGGAGAGCTGTTGCTTACCTCAAGTAACCTAGCAAGTACTTTAGAGCACAAAATGTATGTAACAGGACGAGATAGCTTTGAAAGAGGATAAATGTACTTGGGTGTCTGGGAAATGAGCAAGAGCAAGAGGTGATACGAGATGACAAAGCCTGCAGACACCGAGATGGAGAAGGAGCCCTGACAGGGCGGCTGGCAGAGCCATTTAGACGAGAAGCGGAGGGGCTCATTTTACATCTGAAACATTTCCAGTGTCATCAGCGAACATATAAAGATGACTAAGGGATGAATTATTTGATAGGAAAAAGAATGAAAGACAAAGGGTGAAATAATTCAGGGCATCTGCTGGGAACTAATCCTCCTCAAAAGGGAACAAAACCAACTACTCCTGGCTCTACACTGCTGGTTCTTGAGATTACAGATTACAGCGCTCAGGAAGAATTTTAAATATCCAGACATCTGCTGAGTGGCCCACCAGGCACACCTGTAACAAAGGAAATCCTTGTGATGGAGAAGTAACAAGAAATATTTCCACCAAGAAAATTCACCCAGCAGGCAAAACCATCCCAGATTTCCCCTTGGCCAGCAGGGAGAAAGTCTGGCTGAAAATAAGAGAAATAGTGAGAAATTGGTAGCAGGGACTTAAAACTTGGAGCGACCTTTTTTTTTGCAGCAGAGGGATGGGTTTTCCATATGTCGGAGTACACGCAGTAACTCCACGTTCCAGCATGGCACGTTGCGAGGGCAGCAAAAGCCTGTCCTCGTTTCAACTGATGGCCCCATTCCCATAGCCTGGAACCCTGGCCCGTTTTAAAGTCAAAGCGATCATGGCATAATGGAAGGCAGCAGGAAAAGCTGGGCTCCGTGCACAAATGGAGACAGCACCTGGAAACAGAGAAGCCCCTGAGGAAGCAAGTCCCGACCAGATTGAGGCCCAAACCCATTAATTCTCTGGAAAACAGTAAGGAACAAGGAGTACCTACATCTGGTTTCACATGGGGCTTTTCAAAGGGAACAAGAAAACCGGAGGTGTGTTTACTGCAGAAGAGGGGCTTGCATCCTGCTCCGGGGATGTGCTGTGACAAAGCGTCACAGCCACGGAAAACATACAGTTCATCCCCAAAAAAGAATGGCCAGCAATGGATTTGGGATGAAATGAAGTTTGATTGAGACATTTCAAAGTAGATCATTTTGTTGAAGAGCAAGAGCCAATGCCTACCCGGTTCCCATCGGCTTGCATTCCTAACTGCCCCTCAGCTTTTCCTACTCGGTAGGAAGCAATCCAGTCTGGTGGGTCACTTACAGCTCTGAGATCCGCTGGCTCTCACTAACAGAAAGCCTTTACAAGGCAGAAGTTTACGGAGAGGATTCCTTATTACAGCACGGTACCTGTTTGAGGCTCCACAGGGAATGAAGCCAAAGACCCAAACGTCATCAGAAGTAACTCCTGAAACTTTGAAACTGCTAGCACTGGGAGCCAGCTCTTGATGCATCACATCTGAAACAATCAGATAAATAGATCAGATCAAAATGTATGTGGAAAAATCGTATGACTGCCAGGCTTTTGAATTCAATAACCAATTCTGCTGAAAGCCTTCCAAGGGAATTTAATAACGCCATAAAAATGAAGTGTGCGTTACAAAAAGATGCATTTGTTTTCTGGGTAGTTTTGTCTTATCTCCTTGTATGGCCAGGCGGCAACAGCCAGCCGTTCTACAAGCGATAGTTATTAGTTTTTATCTCTACCACTAATGCAACTTTCTTTTATCAGAACTTAATTTACAGGAAATTCCTTCTGACATAAAATAGGGCCACATGTTCTGACGGTGAAAATTAACACGATAATCATGGCTCTTGAACTTGAATGTAACAGGGGAAATGGGAAATAACCTAGGCTGATCACATTTTCTGGTAAGGTGACTCAAAAGTAGAAAAAACCCACCATAAATCAACAACAGAATTCCCACTGGTGTCCCACGTGCCTGAGACTGAAAGGCAGGAAAGCAGCTCAAAGACACACATCTTCCCAGCTCCTTTCCATCAGACATTTAAAACCAAACCTCTAGTTCAACGTAACACCCCATTTATGGATCTACTCAAAGTAAGAAAACAAAGGAGTTCCCACCAGGACGAACAGAAGTGTCGTGTCCTTTCCCCCCCGCCCCCAGCAGGAACTATGCAGGGTGGGTGCAAGGGAAGAGAGGTGACATCCCAGAGCACACAGGGCTCCCAGGGTTGAGGGCTCTGCTGGAGCAAGAGCATCCAGCCACTGCTCGAGGTGTGCAGGGGAGCAAGGAAAGAGCAGAAGCATTTCAAGACACCAGCGGGGCAAACATTTCGGTTACCTGCGTTGCCACGGGACAGAAAAATCCTCATCGTGGATCAGGGCCAGGGCTTGGAACAAAGCTGATCCTTGGAACAAATCTTTACTCCTGCTAACACGTGCGTGCTTAACTTGATGCCTATGATGAATCCACTGGCCTCAGGGATTTAACTGGGTATCTGTGAGCACAGGCAGAAGTGTTTGCAGGATTGTGGTCTACGAGAGTAGAATTTTTCAAGCATGGCTGTTTGCAACACAAAGCTTTCGTTGTGACTGGTGCTGAGCTCCGTACGAGCGTCCTGGTAAGCGAACTTATCCATAAGCTTTACATCGTCAGGCATGCTGGGCAACTAAAAACACCCCCTGCAGCCACTGAGCTGCAGGACAGCACCGGCTCTCCTCTAGAATGTGACTTCACACATATCGTTCTTGCTCGCTTGTGTGGGGGAGAAAGCGAGAGCAGAGTTTGAATGTAACACCAAGGATCTATTTCTAAAGGTAACTAGAACCATGCTGTTTATTTTGGGGGTTTAAATTTCGCCAGGCAGTGTTTTGAGTTACTCCAAGAGCAGGACATTTTTATTTACAGAATTCCCTTAATCCATTATAAAAATCCTCTGAGCTAAACCAGCTTCCCGGTACCCAAATCTCTCGGATAACACAACTCACTCCCAAGATGTTTATTTACCAATAACCATTCCTTTAGGCCAAGCTTACCAGCCAGTATCTTTATCCCCAGGATAATGCTAAGACCCCATCTGACAACCTTATTTCTCTGGGGGAATTACAAAGGCATGAATTTAGAAACGCATTTTTTGTTTTCACAACTTGCCCAAAGCAACCTTATCTTCCCAAGCTGCTGAAGGAACCAATTATCAAGAGAATGCCACAAGAATGAACAAAAATGTTGCACCACCAAGGGTCAAGCAGCTTTGCAGTGACCAGAGGAAAGGCTGCTGGGAGAAAGGATGCTGATCCCAGATCCAGCCCTTGTTGCAAGAACTGATAAGCAGGTATTCGCGGCGGCCAGGGCCAGGAGCGGTGCGTGAACATCTCTGCACCGTCATCCTGCTGAGAGTCACAGAGGACACGTGGGCTAAGCTGCGAACTCAATGGCTGGGCACATGGAAGAATCTGGCTTCAATTTTTCCCCCCCGTTTATTTTTTTTTTTCTTCTGTTACTTCATTCCAGAAACAATGCATACTGAAGAGCAAACTTGGCTGGGGATTATTTATTTTTTGTGAGAAAAACAAGACATTTAGTAGAACCACCGCATCAGATGGTGAACGAGCAATTTAAGAGAGCTGGTGCAGATGGGAATTGCTGTCCATACACTGGATAGATTACTCTGGAAATCAGCATCTATTGTGAAATATCCTTGAAATCAACCAGTATTGTCACCTAGTTATTCCAAGCATGATGTAAGAGGTCTTTGACAGATGGCTTTAAAGAGGATCAACCCAAACATGCTTTTTATTTTACAAGACTTTTATTCTGTTTCACAGATTTGACTATTACAGCAGTGAAATTATTACAAGTGACTCATAACATTTAGTTCCAAATAAAAGTAGAAAAACACAAAAACGATAAAGGAAAGTTAAATGAGATGTGATGTGTGGTAAATGTGTTTTAAGAGCACAGAAAAAATATATAAAAATACATGAGGATCAAGAATTTGGCAGACAGGTTTTGATTTAGTTACGATTTTGACACCACAGAATCACAGAATGATTGAGGCTGGCAGGGACCTCTGGGGTCTGTCTGGTCCAACGCCGCTGCTCCAGCACAGCCACCTCCAGCCAGTTGCCCAGGACTGTGTCCAGGTGGCTTTTGACTATCTCCAAGGATGGAGACTCCACAGCCTCCCCGGGTAACCTGTTCCAGTGCTTGGTCACCCTTAGAGTAAAAAAGTGTTTCCTGCTGTTCGGAGGGAACCTCCCGTGCCTCAGTTTGTGTCCACTGCCTCTGGTCCTGTCACTGGGCATCACTGGAAAGAGCCTGGCTCCGTCGTCTTTGCACCCTCCCTTCAGGTATTTATATCCATTAATAAGACCCCCCCTGAGCCTTCTCTTCTCCAGCCTGAACAGTCCCAGCTCGCTCAGCCTCTCCTCATAGGAGAGATGTTCCAGTCCCTCCATGATCTCCATGGCCCCCTGCTGGACTCTCTCCAACGTGTCTACGTCTCGTACTGAGGAGCCCAGAACTGGACACAGCACGCCAGATGTGGCCTCACTGGTGCTGAGCAGAAGAGAAGGATCACCTCCCTCGCTCTGCTGACAATACTTGGTCTAATCCAGCCCAGGACACCATTAGCTTTCTTTGCAGCAAGGGCCCATTGCTCACTCATGGTCGATTTGGTGTCCATAGGACCCCTAGGTCCTTTTCTGCCAAGCTGCTTTCCAGTCAGGTGCCCCAGCATGTACTGGTGCATGGAGTTATTCCTTCCCAGGTGCAGGACTTTGCAATTCTGCTGATTGAACTTCATTTGGTTCTTATCAGCCCACTTCTCCAGCCTGTGGAGGTCCCTCTGGGTGGCAACGTGACCCTCTGGCATACCAGCCACCCCTCCTAGTTTCGTGTCATCAGCAAACTTGCTGAGGGTACGCTCTGCCCCATCATCCAGATCATTAATGAAGATGTTAAACAGGACCGGACCCAGTAGTGACTCCTGGGCTACTCTGCTAGTAACTGGCCTCTAACTAGACGTCGTGCCACTGATCACCACCTCTATGCCCAACCATTCGGCCAGTTTTCAACCACCTCACCGTCTGCTCATCCACCCCATACATCAGCTTGTCTATGACGATCTCCTTTGACAGTGCCAAAGGCCTTCCTGAAGTCCAGACAGACAGTATCTGCCGCCCTCCCCTCATCCACCAGACCAGTCATTTCATCATAGAAGTTTATCAAGTTGGTGAAGCATGACTTGCCCCCGGTGAAGCCATGCTGGCTACTCCTGAAGAACTTTTTGTCATTTGTGTGCCTGGAAATGTTTTCCAGGATTAGCTGCTCCATCACCTTCCCAGGGACTGAGGTGAGGCTGACAAGCCTCCTCCTTCTTGCCCTTCTTGAAGGTAGGAGTGACATTTGCTTTACTCCGGTCTTTGGGCACTTTTCCCAGTCACCACGACTGATCAAAGATTATTGAGAGTGGCCTTGCAATGATATCTGCCAGCTCCCTCAGCACTTGGGGGTGCATCCCTTCAAGGCCCATGGACTTATGTGCGTCCAGTTTGCTTAAGTATTCCCTGACCTGATCCTCTTCCACCATGGGTACATCTTCCTTGCTCCAGCCTTTTCCCCAGGTCTGTGGAACCCGGGATTCCTGAAGGCTGGTCTTGCTAGTAAAGACTGAGGCAAAGGCAACATTTGGTATTTCAGCCTTTTCCATGTCCTGTGTAACCAGGTCTCCCGTGTTGTTGAGCAGTGGGCTCGCATTTTCTCAGTCTTCTTTTTGTCACCTATGTTCTTATAGAAGCCTTGCTTGGTGCCTTTGACATTCCTGGCTGAATTCAATTCCATTTGGGCTTTAGCTTTCCTAATGTCAGCCCTGGATGCTCTGACAATGTTTCTGTAGTCCTCCCAGGTTACCCATCCTTGCTTCCACCCTCTGTACGCTTCCTTTTTGTGTTTGAGTTTGGCTAGGAGTTCTCTATTCATCCACACAGGCCTCCTGGCATTTTTGCCTGACTCCCTGCTCATTGGAATGGAACTCTCTTGAGCCTGGAGGACACGATTCTTGAATATTAACTGGCTTTCTCAGGCCCCTCTTCCCTCCAGAGTCCTACCCCACAGGACTCGTCCAAGCAGATCTTTGAACAGGCCAAAGTCTGCGCTCCTGAAGTCCAGGCTTGTGAGCTTGCTTTTCACCCTCCTTCCTGCCCTCAGGATCCTGAACTCCACCATCTCATGGTCACTGCAGCCAAAGCTGCCTTTGATTTTCATGTCCCCAACAAGCCCCTGTTTGTTGGTGAGTATGAGGACCAGCAGAGCACCTCTCTTTGTGGGCTCCTCTGTCACCTGGAGGAGGAAGTTATCATCAATCCACTCAAGGAACCTCCTGGATTGCTTATGTCCTGCTGCGTTGTCCCTTCAGCAGATACCAGGGTGGTTCAAGTCCCCCATGAGGACCAGGGCCTGCAAATTCAAACCTGAGGCTGCTCCTATCTGTCTGTAGAGGGCCCAATCCTCTTGTTGTGGCCTATAGCAGACACCCACTGTAATGCCACCTTTACCTGTCCTCTCTTTAATCCTAACCCATAAGCTCTCAGTCAGCTCCTCATCCATCCCCAGGCAGAGCTCCAGGCACTCCAGCTGCTCTCTCACATAAAGGGCAACTGCCCTTCCTTGTTCTCCTACCCTGTCCTTCCTAAAGAGCCTAGAAAGCCTACCACCTAGAAAGCACAGTACATTGAAACTGTTAATCAGAAAGCTGATAAATCCAAGAGTATATAAAGGCAAAAACGAAACAGAAAAACGAAAGGAGGATATGGGTGTGTGTGAAGTCTATTTTATGGCAAACTTCCAGTCCTTTGGCCACTATAAAGCAAAGTCAGTGAATTTCATATAAATTCTCTGTATAAAGGAATGTCTATGAACTGTGTACAATATGGCCCAGAATAAACATCTCATTATCAGGCTAATAGAGCTCCTCACAGAGGAAAAGAAGGTGCTTATGTCATGGTTTCATCTTCCCAATATAATATTGTCCGGAATTGGACTAGTGCCCCAAAATACCATTTTAGGAACAACATGAATTCCTTTAATGGAAAGGAAATGCAGTAACCCGCCGATGCTGCAGAAGCAGGGCGCAGGGCAACGGCCTCACTACTGCACACTTGCTTTAAAGTTCGTGTGGTTGACTGGCAGGGGGTGAGCCTCTGTGTTGAACACCCAGTCGTCCAGGGACAGCACGTCATCTTCACAGAACAGAAGATAGAGGTACCTGGAGCCATGAGGCAAGGGTGGGCAGGAAGAAGATGGACAGAAAGGGAGGTTAAAGGAAACTCGAGAGAGATTCCAAGCACACACAAGCAAGCACTGTCAGCAGGACTGCGATGGGGGCTACGCCAGTTTATGGTGACACACTTCCCAACTCCCTGCCTCACTCTCCTGCTGGAAACTACCACCCCTGGTGCAATGGTGGCAAAGCAGGACGGGCATCTGCACTCAGCCACCCCACAAACATTAGCTCATGCTACAGCAAAGGCACATCTGCACCAAGGGGCAGCAAATTCAGGCCACAGTCATGCTTCCTCTGTACGCAGGATGGTAACCTGGCAGAGAGGACAGCCGTCTCTTAAACCACCAGAGCTAAATTCAAGGGAGCTCAGCAGTCAGAGCCTCCCACTTCGAGCAGCCCTAAATGACGGGGAGAGCCCTTTAAATCCAGCACATGAGCAGACACCTCGAGAGTGACAATGACAGCTGTGGTTCTACAGGAGGAAACTACCAAAGCTTTGCAGCACCCATACCCTTGCCCAGTTTTCCCCGCAGAGGATAAGACTTCCCCCTTATTATTAGAGACTTATTAAGCATTGATGCTGCAGGAATTATGCTACCCTGAAAGACCTCTGTGATACCAGACTTACTTCAAAGTCTCTGCGAGGAAAAAACTCTGTTGCATGTTGTCATGCATTGGGGTTGTGACGTAAACATCTCGGATGCCAGAAAAACCAGCTTCTACTCTACAATTTTTTTCCAGGGCCTAAGAAAGGGAAAGAAATCTCAGTAACACACAATAGCACGGAGCAACTCATTAATCATCATCAGTTGCATTACAAGTCAGCTTTACAAATCAAACGCCAGGTTTATAGTAGCCTCTGTCTCTCACTGAAGAGCGTGGTGATTACTCCAAACTCTGGGAATAAAGCTGGTTCTAATGAAATAGCAAGAGAAATATAAACCGCCTAAGTAAGTTGATTGATTGACCTTGACGTTACACATATAGCAAAAACAGATCTCAAGTGGCAACTCTAGCTGTTTGCAGAGCCTCTTTTCCAGGGCAGTACACACATTACAGTTCTGCTGCTGAAACACAGCCCCTGCTAGGATGTGGGGCACCAGCCAACGGGCTCTTGCACGAGCTAGAAAGAGGTGAGGGACTTTCTGGCTGGGAGGTCTTTGTGGGAAGAAGACAAGACAAAGGGCAAAGACAGGTTTGCTGATTTTCCCTGGCCAACTACGAACCAGTGGTTCTGAGCAGTCCAGGTATTTCGGATAGAAGGCTGACTCCTTTTTGCAGAGGGCTGTTACCTTAATAGCAGGTTTCGCTGTCTGCATCACTCCTCTCCATAAACCCCCACTGTTTTGACTGACTGACTGATTTTAGCATAGCCCAAAAGGGAGAAGAAAACACTAACATGATCAACACAGACGCCACATTAAACTGAGCTATTCTGTGCCTTCCTGCCCCATTGCTAATGTGTTGTCAGTGTCTAACACAATTTAAATAATTTCTGCTCTTTTTATTGACCGAAGGGAAGATTTTTGTAAGAATTCAGCAGCTTGTAAGAGGTATTATGGCGAATTTTCCAACCATACCTTCACGACCTCCCAGCCCCACTGCCTGTACTTGGGATCGTGTGTCAGCCGCCACATGTACATGTAGCTTTCTACCACTTCTGGACGCAGGATGTAGTAGCGCTCGCTGAGTCTGGTTGCCATGGCTTCGGTTCCAGCATCAAAACGAAAGGCTTCGGGGCCGAGTTTGGTATCTAGACAAAATCATACGCGTGCAATGGTCAGTTTGAGGAGAAAGCAAGTAAACAGACTGTCCAGGTGCTTTTATGCTGCTCAGGCTGCCAACGGTTAACTAAGGCTGAGCAGATCGGTCTGTGTATCAGATCAGCCTCACAGCTGATGTCAAAATAGGGGCAGCTCCACCAGAGCGCATGAGCTGTGCCCACTGCCACTCCAGGCGCTGCTCATTCTGTGGTATGGCTGGGTACTCTCTAGGCGAGGATAAAGTGTTTCTGAGGGTGGCTACAACTGACAAAACACAGACTCGGACCAGATTTGAGCATGGAAAGGGCAGGTACAAATCTCCACCATGTCCTAGAACTTTTGCTGGGCTGGTATTCGCTCCTAGGAATTGCACTGCCCCTGACCCTGAGAGCAGAGTTTGTCACTGAAGACAAACTCCGAACCCAGATGAGAAAGAACAGAGAGGCAGATTCTGTCTCAAAAAGAAAACACATTCAAAGGAAAACCTAGCCATGCCGCTGACCCTGCCATCACAGAGATATCGATACACTGCTCCCAGGCAGGTGGTTGGTTTTTTTTCCCACAATTACCAGTCTACCAGACTGAGCCATTTCACCCGTTCTGTGGCCAGGAGGCTGTAACAAGTGGTGCCTGGGACCTGAAATCACTTCTTCTGCCTTTCCTTCTGGTCCACTAGCAGCCTCTTTGAAAAGAAGACATCAGGATGATGAGGAAGGCTTAATCAATTTCACTGGTATTTTATAAATAAAACATTAAGAGTACCTTGGTCTTTTTGAGTGTCCCTTACATGAGAATCTCAATCTCTTGCAGGCATTAGCTAGCACTTGTGTCCCTACTTTCAACACCAACCCTCTCCCTATTTGAAAAATAGGGAAACTAAGCATTGAGGCTGCTTATAATCATGCCGCAAGGTTTCTCTTGCTGCACCCATGTGTCTACCCCAAGGCTGTTTTTCAGGGAGTCATTTTGATTTTTCTAAGTATTTTGCACACCTTCTCTGGGCCCTCCTGTCTGTGTGGGGATGTAACGTGCTCACTAGTTGGGACTATTTGCTGAGAGCCAGGGTGACATGCACAGACATTCTCTGTAAAACAATGAGCTTGCTGAAATGACAGCACTGTAACCAGTGCGGGCAGGCTTGCTGCTGTCCTTTCTATGCTGATGGATATTGCTGAAGGTGAAAATTGGCTCCAGGCACTCACAACCAGAGGGTTATTAGTTCGGGTGGCTTGTTTTACTGCTCTAAGTGCTGGGGGCAAAAAAAAAAAAAAAAAAAAAAAAAAAAGAGTTATTTGCAAACAACATTTCAGGTTAGCTTGAAGTTTATTGGGCAAACATGCAGGACACCAGCTGCCAATATGGGCTGGCTGATGTGGGGAAAGTGTGAAGCAATCTTTGGGAACCATTAGTGCAGACAGACCTGTGCTTGACAAGGTCCTGGAAAGCAGACTGCTGCCTCGCTGCCTGCAGCCTCAGAAGAGCTACAGAGATGCCTACAAAGAAAGGAGTGGTGTCCAAAGCAAGCTCATCTTGCTGAAAGCCCTGCAGGCAGAGAACTAACCCAGTCTTTCATTCATCACCAGGCACTGCTCTCCCAAAGCACTGACTGATAAGCACACTGGGTGGCGAAACAAATTTTACTGGACTTGTGAAACAGGAAGACTCAAGTCAGACCCTGTTAGACAGCCGGGAGAGGCTGAGTAACTTCATTTTTTCAGTTCCTACCAGCAGCTGCAGGTCTCCAACACTCTCCTGTTGGGCTTCTCAGCTGCTCTGCTCCATATAGTGGGACACCTTGCAATTAATCTCTGTTAATCTCCCCTTCCTGTCTGCAAAGGGAGGTGAAAGGACAGACTCAAACTATAGTCTTGTTGGGAGAAGGCTAGTTCTGCGACTGGGAGGCAGGGCTAGGATTCAGCTCTGGGTTCACTTCCCAGCTCTGCCACAGGAGCTCATATCTGCCTGTCCCTCTGCTCCAGCTGATGGCTGTGTAAAACGTACTGCTTTCTCTTCTAGATATCCCAGAAAAATCAAGGGAAAATCATACACAGGGATGCAGATGCTGCTGAAGCACAAAAAACCCTCCTGCAAACCTCTGCCACCCAAAAGCTGAGCCTCCTAAGGCTGTAGGCGATGCCTTACTAACATTTTCTAGGCAGCCCACAGGTTTACCTGAGCGAGCATAAGACTCGTGACATGTGTTTGTTATTTCTGCAGCAAGATCCATGTAATGTTGCTTCCTCTCTTCTCCAGCGTGTTCAGCTCCAAGTGCTATCATGCCCCCAGAGAAGCAAGCCAAGTGGCCCATTTTGTGATCCAAAATGCCACCCCTCCATTCAGCAATGTAGGTCAATCCTCCAGCAGACTTTTTGACCAAATGCTTTTCTATTGCCTAAAGGGATGAAAACCAGGATTTCAAGATGCTTAGACAGTAAGTGTAACTCAGGAGTGAACACCAAGGAAACCCAAAGATCTAAGACCTTTTTCCCTGGAACATTCTGATGAACAACGCCCCCCCCCCCAAAAAAAAAAATACAGAGCAGCAACCTGCTCCTTACCTCTAGTGCGTCGTCGTACATCTTTTTAGCTTCAGAGTCTTTCTTGTCTGACATCAGCCAAGATTTGATGAGATATTCATAAAAGCTGTCCCCAAGCCCCCCAATGGAGACGTGGTCTGTAGTGGGAAAGCCAGAAAAGAACTTCAGGTTCATGATATACCACGAGCAGTTGCTCTACAAAGAGCAAACCACCCATGTCCTATTTAATGTCCTTGTTCTCTCCTTCCTCCTTCCAGTTTCCTGGGGAGATCTTGCAGCATTTCTTTTGCGAAAAGGAAGAAAGGTGGAAAGTGCAATCAGAAGAAAAATGTTCTGTCACTTTACAAAGTATTACTATCCCTTACCAAAACTATTCGGAGGTCTTATTTTGCAACAGTTATTTAGACTGCAACTTGAAGATGCTTCCTGTTTATGAAGCACTCATCATAAATCCCAGCCTCATAAACCAAAAGCAACAGCAGGTAATGATAGATCTCCACCTGTATGAGGCCACTGGGTGCTGCCTCCCTGCCTCAGGATAGGGAGAATGCCTGTTGGATCACACAGAGCTGCCAGCAAGGGGCTGCTGTAGGGACCTCTCGATCGTGCCATCTGTATTCCTGGCTCATGGTGGGACTCTGTGCCCTGGGGAAGGCTGGGGTTGTTGGCGTATTAAAATGATAAAGTCGGGTACAAGGATGCGCACTGAATATTTTCTTCTGCAGAAATCGGATTTTCAAGGCTATCTGTTCAGAGCACACACCGCAGTGACCTTACTGGAGAGGAGGATGCTAAAGAATTGCACTGTGAAATGGGGATGACAGCTGCAGGTTTCTGCCTGGGGGGAACTGCTGGATGGATTTATATCTTTAAACTATACCACAGGGGGAAAAGCAGCGTCCATTCTTTCAAGCAGCCAAGTACTCCCCTTTTCAGAAGAGCATGACAAATTACCCACCATGGACTGAACCATCCCTGTTAATTAACGGTGTCCACCTCTGTGTCTGCACGCATCCTCATTTCCCATGTAAGCAGACGCAGAGGGTTTTCAAAGTTAGCTGCTCAGATTTTTATTTTCCCTTTCACTGTACATATATAAAGTCCTGAGACTTATTCTAAATGCTAAATCCTACAAACACAAGAGATCAACAGCCATGCATTTTCCTGACCTGAAGAGCAAATATCCCTGATAGAGCATGTCCAATGATCCATGGAATAAGCCACAGCAAAACAATGAGATTAGACGCATGAATTCAGCAAAAAAAAGAGGACAGACTATTTGCAAATGCCGGCTGCACAGCCTGTCTTTAAAGAGAAGCTCTGTGATCCTAAGTGTGTCATTCATAAAATCACCAAAGCAGGAGCTCTGGTACATAATTGCTTTCCATATGGCATCAGCTTTGCCAGCATTTGCCTCCTAGGCACTCTGCATAAACAAATCTCTTATTTCAGCAGGGGACCGTGCTTTAATTTTCTAAAGGTAACAACTGCACTCAGAAGAGGTACAGCACTGCCTCTTCATTTAGAAGATCTGCTCATTCAGCCAGGTCAAAGATACACCTTTTAAGAAAATCGCAGCAATTCCAAGAAAAACAGCTTCCCGCGAAGAGCTTTAATGACAGGAGAGAAAATGAGAGCCTGGCACCTAGAGGGAACATCTCTGTGGCAGGCTGCAGCTGCCTCCCTACTTTGGTCCTAATCTATCTCTCACCAGCAGTACTGGAGATGCAGAAGAGGCTGATCAGTCTCTTCCCTCACTGGAATTCGGATTCAGACCACAAGGTCATATTATGAGCAACTGCCACAAACAGCCTGTGCCATGAGTCGCCCTCATGACGTGAAAGTCTAGGAGAGAGGTTATCTCTAGTCCTTTGGCATAAATCAGCCTATCCCAGAACAAGTAATCAGAGGCTCCTTTCAATAAGCTCCAAGAACCAGCAACAGGCCCCTCTATATGGCAGCAAGGGGTGGGAGCAGGTCAGTACAACGAAGTAAAATTTGCGGACATAAATGAGTGGCAGAAGAGATGAACACTGAGTGTCAAGCCGAGTATTTTAACCACCTGAACGAAGAGCACAGCTCTTCAGTTTCCCAAAGATTCTGTAAGGATCAGTTATGGCAGCAGACAGGCACTTCTCCTCTCAGCACCAATGAATAGGCAGAACTAATGCTTGTGTCTGGTAAAATGTGCAGTATGGCTGCCAGCTGGGAATAACCTAAACAAAAATGGCATCTCAGGGGTGCGGTAGGGGATGGGAGATTAGCTTTTCTAGTGGAACATATTGCAACAACTCTGCAGAGACAAATGTGGAGGGGAAGCTGAGCTGCTTACAAAAGGATTGGGTAACTTGGAAGATCAGTTAATGGGACAATCACAGAAGCCTATTTTCTTTCCTCATGGCACCAAAGGACAGCTCTGGTCTAATGGGACAACCGCAACCATCCAGGATGCTTTGTTGGGACACCTTTCAAGCCAAGCCCTCTCAATTACCATTAGAGGTGCTGATATGGTCAGGGATGGCTCACAGCTAGAGCTCTCCCACTGTCTCAGATGATGGCAGCCATGTAACTGCCTGTCAGTTACCATCAGAGCTATTACTACAGTAGTTAGAAAGGTCTGGAGCCATCTAGCAGAGCAAACAGTGCAATGAGACATGGGGGACACCAGGTAATGCAATGACTTAAAGAAAACTGCTTAAACAATATAAATGTAATCACTGACAGGTTAAAAACAGCTTCTGCAAAAAGACTTTTCTTGCCTTTGACAGAGAAACACGAAACCCAGCAACCCTCCCTTGCCAAAATAAGCAAATCCTTAAGAGAGTGGAAAGTTGAGGTCAGAGATCTAGGGCACAGCAGCAGAAGTAGCCTCTCATGTTCCTACCAGAAGGCAAGCTTCTGCCCTTTGGTGGCACAAAGAGGGGTACAGTCTCTTCTCTGGGTAAGAAGGGACTGTGTGCATGAAGCAGGCAAGTAAATAATCTTTCCCTGGGTACACTGCTTCTAATATTTCCTTGCTCTTTTCAAGCCCGTTCCTGGTTATTGCTCCTCCTCCATTATCAGAGCAGTATCTATTTAATGCCCATGTCTTCAGCGCTGGCCAGTGCTGGGTTCCCACCAAGAGAAAAGAACATGTACTTGTCCCATTCTTCCTCCACAAAATTGTACCACGGTAAGAGGTACACGGATGCACACAAGAGAACCCACCTCTAGATCCTAGGGGGATCTGAGACTCTGCAAGCCCTCTGCCTCTCCAGCTGCTTCCTTACTTGCTGCAGCGCACTCAGAAGTAAATCTCCTAGTGCCTCTGCTCAGAGCCTTCACGTCCAACTCCCGAGCAGGTCTGTGGGCTGTGTGATGACTGCAGGCTGAGGTCTTATAGAGATGTGCTGATTTCTAATACCTGTGTGATGAACCATGTACCATTATCCTCCCCTGCGCAAGACAGGTCCTAATTCTCTCTGGAGGTGAGACACTCAGCTGGAAACAAGGCTGATGGAGTAAGTGTACAATTACTATATTGCATCTTACAAATCGGGCTGCAATACCTAATCACATGTATAACGGGCTGCCTGACAAGACGTTTCCTTGGCTTGCTGCTCTGACAGTTGCTATTGCTTCCTAAAGAACAATGGAAAGACTGGAATGCTCCAAGCAGGACTCTGAACGCAGAGCGATACCTACGCTGCACCCAGTTCCCTGTCACCGGGCTGAGAAAGTTGGGGTAAAGGCCCTGCGGCTTCTCAACTCTGTTCAGGACTTTCCGGATGTTCATCACCTAGGAAAGAGGAGAGACAAGAAGTACGTTACCATTCTGCCGAAAAAGCCAACGGTTTTGCCCTGTCACTGAGAACTCTGTAATTCATCAGTGCTGATCCCTGGCTGCACAAGCACAGCAGCCTGTAACGCTGTGAGTCATCATCCCAGCAGAACCCAGTGACATGGCTCTACGGTGAGAGGGCTGTGACGGAGAAACTTTCAGGCTGGACTCCTCAGCACAATCTTTATCCAGCTCTGTGGGATTTTAAAAAACGATTCTAAAAACCCTGCAAGGCCCCAGTTCAGCAAGCAGTGGAAGCAGCTCACTAACAGTGGTCCAGAAGCAATCCCAAGGATTTGGGATCTGTGTGGAAATGTATGAGATGTGGAGGGTGATTTTTTCCATGATCCAAAGGGAAAGGAGTGGCAGGGATGACTGACTCACACAGTACTTAAATTCACCATGTGGTCACTTAACATGATGAATTGGGGCCTTTAATTTCAACAACAGACAGCTCCTCTAATACACTACAACAGCCGTACTTATTCTCTAAAACCTCCCTTGGTTTCACCCCCATTAAATCCAATAGGCCTTTCCCATAAGGGACGAAGTTAAATGGTATGCAGCATAAATATTCTATTATAACCTACAGAGCAGCTAATACACTCTAAACCTTTTATAAAATTAGACAATTTGTACGCCAAATGCTGGCTACAGACTTAAGTTGGTGCTTCCAAGTAAGTCGTCAGGCTGCATAATATTTACTGAAGTTTAGTACCATGGCATATTAATGACATGTTTGAATAAAAGACACAGATGGACTTTATTCTTACTAAAATCACACAAGTCCCAAGCTGCAAGTTAATGAGTTGATCTGTTCCTCTGAAGTAATTTCCCACAGGACAGGCTGTTTAAGCCCACACCATCCCACAGTTTTCCTCTCAGAGGGTGTTAGGATGAATGTGATACATTTTCTGTGGCACACACCAGGCACGCTCAGCTCAGGAGAGTCTGTTAGAAAGGTTCTGCCCTTATCCCTCTATGGGCGTATAAGGCAAAGCGGGAAACATGTCAGGCTGGGGACAGAGGCTTGACCCTGGCTCAACATGCCACAGTTTGAACCTGGGATACGGAAGCAATTCCAGTTTTTAACAGTGCATCTTCGTGCCCTTGTCTTTTCAGTGTTCATCTCCCCCTGCCCCGCTTCATTTCCTTCGCACACATTCTCTTTCCATGCCACTGTTCCCGTTACCGGTCTTTTCTCAGCTCCCCCATTCCTCTGAGCAATTTGTCATTATCACTGTCCACAGGAATCTTTAGCTTGTCTCCTTTATTTCAAATCACCAGTCTTTCTTTATCTTCCCTACAGAGTTTCCTGGGTTTCTAGTTTTCCTTCACCCTCTGCTTTTCTCTCCTGCTCATCCCTCTGTGACATTACTCTTGCTCACCCCACACTCATTGCTTTCCATACACTCCATCCTATTCTCCATTTTGCTCTCCTAGGTTCTTCCTTCTCTTTCTTCCTGTCTCTTCTTCAAATTCTTTTCTTATTTAACAACTGACAGACCTGCACTGGAAATATTCTGGAAAAGCACCATTTCAAGCTTTTTATTGGCAATCCTAGAACCACTGTCTGTTTTCACCCCACTGTGGGACTCTGGACAGGCCCCATTGCCTTTGGGCTCATGGGGGCAGTTTGGATTCTAACTGGAACAATTTGTCTCCCTCAAAGCTGGTTCCTCAGGGACGTGCAGCGAAAGCTAATGACTTGCTGGTATCCAACAGCATAAATATTAAGTTGCTCTCACATGCACTACAAGATCACTTGTGGAAAAAAAAGCTCAAGGTAATGTATAATATTAATAGATTTTCAGTTACAAGTCACACAAAAGGAATCCAATATGTCAACTGTCAGGTCTTTCCTACACAAGAAACCTCAGCAGAATCTCGCTGGCTGGAGCATAACATTTAATGCCTGTTTAGAGTAAAAAGGTCTGCAAGTACAAGGCACTACTTACTATTAGGATATCAGAATTAACAATTATCTTTGCAGTCTGCATCCAGCAGATGGTTTAATTTTGTCTGTGTCCTTGTCTGAGTACATTTTTGCTATGACTTCACACGACTGAGACACTGGGAAAAACATCCCCATCTCCCTGGTAGCTGCAAATGACGGAGAGGCAGGTGAAGGGGCTACAGCAAATCACAGCATTATTTAGGTTGGAAAAGACCTTTAAGATCACCAGGTCCAACTGTTAACCTAGCACTGCCAAGTCCACCGCTAAACCATGTCACTAAGCACCGCATCTACACATCTTTTAAACACCTCCAGGGACGGTGACTCAACCCCTTCCCTGGGCAGCGTGTTCCAGTGCTTGACAACCCTTTCAGTGAAGAAATTTTTCTAATGTCTAATCTAAAACTCCCCTGGCACAACTTGAGGCCATTTCCTCTTGTCCTATCACTTGCTACTTGGGAAAAGAGACCGACCCCCATCTCACTACAACCTCCTTTCAGGCGGTTGCAGAGAGCGATACGGTCTCCCCTCAGCCTCCTTTTCTCCAGGCTGAACAACCCCAGTTCCTTCAGTTGCTCCTCATAAGATTTGCGCTCCAGACCCTTCCCCAGCTCATCGCCCTTCTCTGGACATGCTCCAGCACCTCAGTGTCTTTACTGAATATAGTGAGGGGCCCAAAACTGCACACAGCATTCGAGGGGCGGCCTCACCAGTGCCGAGCACAAAGGCACAATCACTTCCCTGCTCCTGCTGGCCACACCATTGCTGATACAGGCCCAGATGCTGTTGGCCTTCTTGGCCACCTGGGCACACTGCCGGCTCATGTTCAGCTGGCTGTTGACCAACACCCCCAGGTCCTTTTCTGCCGGGCAGCTCTCCAGCCACTCCTCCCCAAACCTGTAGCGCTGCGTGGGGTTGCTGTAACCCAAGTGCTGGACCCAGCATTTGGCCTCGTTGAACCTCACACAGTTGGCCTCGGCCCATCGATCCAGCCTGTCCAGACCCCTCTGCAGAGCCTTCCTACCCTCCAGCAGATCAACTGCCCAACTTGGTGTTGTCGGCAAACTCACTGAGGGTGCACTCGATGCCCTCGTCCAGATCATTGACAAAGATATTAAACAGAACTGGCCCCAATGCTGAGCCCTGGGGAGCACCACTGGTGACCAGCCACCAGCTGGATTGATCTCCCTTCACCACCACTCTTTGGGCCTGCCCATCCAGCCAGTTTTTTACCCAGCGAAGAGCACACCTGTCCAAGCCACGAGCAGCCAGTTTCTCCAGGAAGTTGCTGTTGGAAACGGTGTCAAAGGCTTTACAAAAGTCCAAAAGTAGGCAACGTGCACGGCTTTCCCCTCAGCCACTAAGCGGGTCACCTTGTAATGTAAATGGCCAAAGAAAACCCTGGGGTAGCTGCCTTCCAAGGCTTATTTGTGGGACGGGATCTCCAACAGGAGCTCGCTGTGACCTTTTCAGTGAGCTGGTGCACAGGATGCTCTGAGGCCTGGCAGCCTCTGCAGCCTGAAAGGTACAGGTGCCGTGTCCCACTCTGGAAGGTTTCTCCTCTGGTGAGTTGTACTGGTATTGGGGAGAAGGAACACTTTGCTGCCATGTTGTCTGCTGCAGGCAGACCACAGTGCTGCTCTGCTCCAGCACTGACCCCAGGAGTATGAAGAGACCCATTCACTAAAGACCAAGTTGGGAAGTACTTGCCTTTTCTGCAAACACCGGGTTGCCAGAGAGCTCTGAGAGGTGCAGGAATTCTAAGTGCAAGGTACCAAATTCTGCTAAGATGCTGCTTCCGGCAGATGCCCAACCCCAACTCCAACTCATGCCGCTGCAAGGAGAGAAAAGGGAGCCTTCATTGCCAGGAAAACACAGCCAAAGCCTGAGGTCCTCCCACCGCCCCAGTGCAGATCCTGCCTTTGCTACATGTGTGCAGTGCACACCAGGTCTCAGCAGGCGCCATGTAAAGGATGTACGTAGATTTTTTGGACTCTCACAGGAGCAGTTCTAGTGTGATGGAACAATCGTTTTACAAAGGATTGTTTAGGACAGGGCAAACACACAGATTGCACATACTGGGAAACTGCAGTTTTTGTGGGACAGTAATCCTTCCCAAACAGATCAGCTTAAAGCAAACTTTGGAAGAACGCTGTCAACCTGCCCTACACAAGGCACTTGGGGATAAAATGTGTCTGTACGTAGCCCGGGCTGAACTCTCGTATCTCAAATGTCCCGCAAGTCCAACAAGGCTGCTATTTTATGGAAAATCCAGACTGTCCCTAAGCACCTTGTTTCAACAAGATCTCACGCTCTTTATATATACTTGACACTGCCATTCCCAGTGTATGCTTGTTTGCAGAGGGATACAGCAACAGCAGTGCTAGGGGAAAGACGCCATTGGGCAGCCCTGACTGTAATGCAAAAAAAAAAAAATAAGGGCAATCTTAACATCGGCACAGGACAAATCTGACTCCGAAAGCACCCTGCTGGTGCTCCTCTCACGTGCCTTGCAAGAACAGGAGGGTCAGCATAAAACTACAGAAAGGGGCAAACACTGTCTGAAGAAGCCAGTTACACAAAGTGCCTCCGCCCCTGCTTTTGACGTACTGGGATCCCTCTCAGCTTCTGCCTCTGCTCGCCCTGGCAAATCCAGGCAAAGAGAGAAATCAGCACTGAAGCAAAGCAAGGAGTCAGTTCTGGGGATGAGGAGGGCATCACCTCTTCCAAGCACTAACAGCCTCACTCTTGGATTTGCCTTTACGTTTGACCGTTTCCTCCTTGTATCCCAAGGCTCCAGACTACAGCTCTGTGCCTCTCTGAAACCTACACAGACATGAAAATGTCCCATATGCTTACGCCTTGGTCCCAAAACAGCCCCTGCAGGTGCTGGCCTAGGGAAGCTTGGCTGAGCCATCTCAGAAGTGACTTGGCTTTGGTTTTAATGTCTCTCTGCGAGCGCTGTTTGGGGTTGATACTGATGAGGTAACAAGTTTCCAGTGACTCGGGGGGGCAGGGGGTAACACTAGATGGCGTCTGAAAGCTTGGCTATTAGAAGGAAAGGGTTTCTGTTGTTTACAGGCAGCTAAAACTAATGATCTTTCTGAGGGGCGAAAAAAAAGGTTTCCCTCCATGTGATACATGGAAAACCATTTCGGGTCCAGAGTTGTTTGTTTCGCCTCCAGACAAAAAGAGCCATTAGATAAGCAATATGTTCACGCTGTTTCAAATTGCTCAGTCACTGCCAAACGTCAGCCTTCCCTGCAAACTGTCAGGAGGCTGTATCACCAGCTTTTCATCTGAAAACACTGGATGCAGCTAAAATGGGGACCCCAATAACACTGAGTGTTTACAGCAGAGATCTCCCTGTGCAGGCAGAAAGGTCCTCCAGTCTGACCAGGTTAATGTTGGCATTAATATCGCATTGGACATATCTGCTGAACCTGGCAGCAGCTGGCCCTGGGATGGGTGTGCTAAACAATCCCACGGTGTTCTCACATCTATAAAGAGTCAATTACTTTTCCTTTATTTACTGCACTGAAGGGACGTTGTAACAAATATGATCTCACAAACAGAAACTGCCTTCTGAGCTGGTTCAAATGAGGAGCGCTTGGAAGCAGCCAAATAGGGCCGTGTTTGTTGTGATAGCAGCTACGAGGGGTCACAGTGGCCAACACAACCCTCTCCTGGGAACTTCCGTCCCAAACACGCAGCCAGGCGCTGCCTGCAAGGACTGTGCTGCCGGGAACCCCAACCCTGGGTTACAAATCACAGTAAAACTAAAGGAAGGGTGGTCTGGAGGAAACAGAGTATGTCTGCAACATGTCCCTGGGTTAAAGAGCAGCCTGACATGACCCCCTGCAGGAAAACGGTTTTTTCAGCATTACAGACTGGACAAACTGGGTTTTCACAGCTGCCCTGTTTTATAACATCTCAGAGGAAACTACTGTTTAAAGGACCTTGGTCTTCAAGACGAAAGAAAATGCCCAGAGCTCTCTTTATCTCCCACATAAGTGGGTCTTCCTTAAACATCGTCCAGGGCAAGCATGGACTGAAAATGGTTGCACCATCTCCTTCCCTCACAGAGATCCGAAGCAGCAAACCAGTGCCAAGTCAAGAGAGAGACCAGGAGAGAATGATGAGGAAAAACCTGGAGGTGCAGAGGGTTGAGGGGAGATGTGCAGGAAAGCAAGAGCCAGGGAGCCAGAACAGGAGGCATCGGGAGAGAAAGCACAGTGCAACACACAGGCAGGCAGCACAGAACAGCAGCTTGAGAAGGCAATGTACTCTAGGACCTGGCAGACAACGTGGCAGTTGGACCAGCAGGATGGAAAACAAGCCTGTGTGAGATGTGATACAGCGCCTGTGTAAAAACAGAAGGCCACAGGGAAGCACATCAGCGGTGAGGAGACACAAGAGGAAAAGGTGGTGTGAGGCGATAGGAAGAGATAAAGCCAGCTGGCTATGGGAAGAGCTGGAGTGGGGGCTGGGTGCCTTTGTACTCGGGTCCTCAAAAATGTATATGCAGAATTGACTTAATGCCAGCTTTTGTTTGTCTCAAATTTCTGACTGTCATTCTTAACCCACCCCCCAAAGCTACCACCACCAAAAGCCTACATCTGCTGCAAGACTCTCCTCCTTTTGAGATGAGGAGGTCTCTCTGGAATTAGCACATCCTTGCAAAAGGAGAATTGGAGAGAATTCCTTCCTGCAAAACTCTTCTGGGCTTTGGTTCGGCCCTGACATTTGGGTCAGCGTGCTCTCACAGCATCACATCAGTCTCCTCTGCTTCCACTTGCTAGCTCACACTCAATAACTCCCTTCCCCTCTGGGTTTACAGCCCTTGGCTGTTCATCATCTTCCCGCAGCAGTCAGACTACAGATTTAGCTCACTTCATCCTTGCTCCTAAATCAATTGATACTCCGAGCCCTCGCAGCAGTTTCGTGGCCCTGAAACCAGAGCTCAAGCCACTAATATGGGTTCTGGATTGCGGGCTCCGTGTTATTTTGATTTCCTTTGCTCTTAGTCAAGGTCATCAGCAAAACATTTTGGGAATGTCTAGGCAGACACAGTCTGTTTCAGTTGTCTTCACAAAGGGCAGGGGAGGGTTTGGCATTTCTGTGAAAGGTTAGTCTATGCCGAGTCTTTATCAACCACAGAGGAAGCAGAATGTCTCTTCTGTAAAAAGAGACAATTAAAGCCATGGTGGTGGTTCAAAATTTCACTGGGATCACATGCAGGTAAGACAACTGACGGGCAACAGTGATATTTGAGCAATGGATCAGTGTGAGCCAAACATTTGAAAGTTGCACTTCACGGAGACACGAGCCAAACAGGAGATTTGGGCTAAGAGATGAATAATGACTTTCGTGGCTGCTGCTCTGTGTTTTGCAAGAGGTGAGGATGAAAGGCTTTGGTTAACCCACATTTCCTGCTGTCTGTGTTTCAGCTGGCATGCAGCTTTTACCCTGGGGGATTTGTTTGTAGGCATCAAAATGAGCCAATGAGCCCTTACTGGCAGGGAACGCTGTCTACTAGCAAGAATCAGAGGCTGGGAGTCCAGTCTCCAAGTTTGCCTCTGTTTGCTGAGAGACCTTCAGCAAGGTAGTAACCCAGCTGCTTCAAAGCTCCCCTCCAGCACGAGAACACCACCTACCTGACAGAAAATACTGTAGCTTTAAGTGAACGATCCACACCTGGCTGAGTGCTGCCGGCAGGAAGAAAACTAGAGGATCTGTACACTCCCGCCTCCCTAGCATCAAAACTGCCAGCCAGTCCCATCCAGTGCCTTTCCCAAATTTTTCCAAACATGAAGCCTGGATAAATTCACATGCACCTAGTTGGGCACACTGCAAAAATCCAGTGAGCACCGCGTGCTACGTGCAGACTACAAATAACCTTTCAAAGAAAATGAGAGTGAGGAAAATGCTATTGCAGCAGGAAGCCCTGCCAAGAGGTAGAGGAAGAAACTGCGGAGAGCCCAAAATTAATAAAGCACAGCTGGGTTTAACTTGAGTCACCTGCAATCTCTGCCAAGGCACCTCTTGGTTTTGAGTTGGCAAAACAAATGACCTCGAAGAATCTGCACTAGAGGGGGGCACCTCTGAGGAACTGCTGCTGTTCCTGCTTGAATCCTGGTCTTTTACAAACATTCAGTAACAAAATGACATGCTTGTAAGGATGTGTGTCTTGCCTGCCCAGACTTATGACGCCACGTGGGATACCAGTGGGGGTGTTAAAAGCTGGCAAAAGTTTCTCTCCAAGTTCCAGAGCTTTACTCTTGAACACCTGTTAAAAGAAGAAGAGAGGATAAATATTTGATAGACTGCTCGTGAATACGAGTCACACTGGATCCTTTCAAACCCACTTTTTCAAACACTCCATTATAAAAAACTAAAACTGCTGCACTGTAAGAACGTGCCATTTCAGGTATGCTGCTGCCCTAGTTCCACTGCATGACAGATCTGAACCAAAAGTCATGCTGAACTTTGGTAGATACCGAAGACAATCTGAATGTCCTCTAAAAATCTACACTAAACCAGTCCCAAGTGCCCTGCCAAATCCTCAGCCTGGATGAGAGCAGTCAGAGCTGCAGAGCTCAGAACACCCCAAATACCTCAGCAGCAAATTTCTGTGATCTGAACTGATCCAAAGAGTACTCTTTGGGGACAAATTCTTCCCTTTTCCCAGGGTGGCAGAGGACACAGGGAGGTGAAATGATTGAATTAAAATAAAAAGAAATCTTTCTAGAGTGAAGCATTGTCAGATTTACAGCATGGGTTTGCCTCGTTTTTGTCATCTCCTGTTGTAAAAAACATGATTTCCAACAAACAACCTTTTACTTGCAACTCTTTTCCAGGAGGATTCGTGGTTTCATGGCTAAGCTGCTCCCATTCCATTTGTAATGCCTCAGTTTTGGGCTTTCAAATCAAATTATAGCTTATGGTGACTTGGAGCACAAAGCCACCATACACAATTATTTTGGGACAAACTGATACAAGCTCTAATCTTTGCTCCAGAGATTAGTCCTGATCAAGGGAAGCCTGTAAGTGACTTAAGAGATAAAGCACAAGCCTTTTACCTCTAGCCCCCCTATAGCAGCCCAAGCTGTCATAGCAGTTCTCGGAAAGCAGGAATTTATTGCTCTAAAAATACAGCACTGAGGAAACCTGAGCTCTCCTGTGGGCTTGCAGACCTTTGATACACTCACAAGGAGATAGGGGTTTGGTTCAGAAGGGAAAGCAAGAGACAGGGACTTGATTTTTGCCTTTCAGCTTGGTGACACTGACTGGGTACATGACAGGCACTGCCCTGGCTGCTGAGCATTGCTGCTGACTGCACTTCAAGAGGTCACTGCTGGAGTTTTATGGTTTAATGTAGTTTCTTTTTGCTCTGTTGATTTGAAGCCCGTTGAAGTTGTGACTGAGACAGGCCCTGAGTCGGGGCACTGAGTCTTTGAGTGTTTTCCCTGGGGGGAAATCACAGAGAGAATTCATTCCTGGAACTCATTTAAAATGCAACTAAAGTAACAGAGCTGCTCCTGTGACTCCACAGATCAATGGTGCCACTATGCAGTGATGAGCCATCCCATCCTATTATGGTGGACAGCACCCAGCCAAGGCCAGCGTATGGCACGAGGGCTAAGCTCTCATTTAAGAGCCAGTCTTCCAGTTCCTTCACTCACAAAACTCCCCCTCAAATCAGAGTTCCTGCTCGCTTAAGACTTCCAGGGCAAAGGAATAATCTCTTCATCTCTCTACAGCCAGCTGTAAAATTCCAGTCCAGTCACATTATAAAACAGATTATGGCATTAAGCCCTGGCCTCTGCCGGGCTGGAGAGAAAGAAGGAAAGTGGAAGCGAGAGCCTCCTGCTGTAGCCAGGACTCCTGGGGGATGGGAGCATCCACTGAACGGCTGCTCCACCAGGCTACAGGAGGGGCTGTGACACCCAGCCCACACCTGCTGCGCAAGGGGACATTTTGTGGGGCTGTATCTCTGTCACGACTTGGCAGGATACAGGTACCCTGCCCTGGCAGTTTGCCACCCTCCTTCCATGTACCCCAGGGCACTTTATGTTAGAAATTGCTGCTGCAGAGAGACTGTCCAGCTAGAGTTTGGAGCACTTGCCACTAATCAGTTGCCCTCTTTAGTCCGAGGCAGAATTTGGAACGATGTTTGGTGAAATATGATTATTATTACGAAATCTGCGTATGTTTAGAATACAAAGGAACAAGTGCAGAGACAAAGATCACTGCAAATGGCATTTCACCGGGGAGCAACGTGTCCAACCGAAAACATGTCTTGCTAGAATTGCCCACAGGAGAAAAGATCTTTGCAAATGAGCCATGCACGGTATGTGCAAGGTAATTATGCGCGACTTAATTAAAAGAACATTAGCGGCGTTTTGATATTCATAAAAACGATAGGTTTAGCCTGTTGTTATGGAGGGATTATCTGATGCTCAGAGAAAAACTGCTGGAGAACCTTTTCAGTTCGTTATTGGTGACTGTGTGAGACATGCAGAGCTGCTGAAACAAACCTCTTCTCCAGTTAAGTAGTACGCAGCCAACAGTCCTCCAATGTAGCGGATGTTCACCTCAAACAAGGATGCTTCTCCGTTCTGAAAAGACATAATGATATACTTGACTGCAAACTCGGCACGCACAAATGGCAGCTCAGAGGAACAGATTGTAGGCAGATACTCAAGTCTCCCAGTCCTCACCCACAGTGTAACCCAGCTTTTTGTCTAAGATCTCACAGCACGTTATTCGCTCTACAGTGACAGGGGGAGCCTGAAGGGAAGAGAAACACCCAAACTGCCCATTCATCACCAGCTGACAACATGCAAATCACTTAGAGTAGACGTATGGCCCATCCATCCAGCCTTGTCTTCGGTTATGCCTTGCAAAAAGCTGTGAGCTAGTTTAGGGCACAAATTAGCCCCTTGAAATGTTTTATTTAAAGAGAAAATTGTACAGCCACGTGGAAAAATTACTTTCTCCATTTTCTTGTGAAGAGGGTGCTGCATTAGACAGACGTAATGCACTTCCCGCATTAGGCAGGTATTTTCTGTCATTCAAGGACTCACCCGTTTGCAGGCTCGCAGAGACGACAGCCTACAGGGTGCCTGTCACGGGCACGCTTGGGGAGAGACAAACTGCGTGATGGCCGGGCGCCCCACCACCACAGACAGCAGGCGCAGATGGATATGGTTCACCGCATTGCTCAAGAACCCACTCACCTGGAACAAGTTTTGCTCTACCTACTCAGTTGATGATCAGCAAATGTCAAAACGATTGCATTCAAAATGTGCCTTTAAAATATACATGCTCCTGGCCATTGAATTTGCATGATAAATGATTCCTACCCTCAAGCAAATGCAGAAAGATCTTCCACCAACACAGCACTTTCAGCGAGCAAAGGGGCACATGAACCTCTGCACTAGCCTGCCCTTTCCAAATACCTGCAGGTTACAAACCAGCGCAAGTGCTTTCTTGAGATGATGACTGAAATTGCACGAGACAGATCACGGCACCCAGTTTCAAACAGAGCTCGTGGGCCTTGGAGTCCCTGCCTCACTTTTCTGGACTATTAGAGTTCCCTGTACAGAGCCAATTTTTAATTAATTTCCCTCCTTTTCTCCCTCTGCTGTGCTTTCTGACTCCACCAATCAATCCATAGCATTCATTCTTGTCTTTGCAGATCAATCTATTCTGCAGGCCAAGATTAAAAGCTTTTATGAAATCCAGATAAATTATCTCCCAGTTGATTTTGTCCCTTGTTTATCGATTCAGTAAAGTACTGAGAGCATTCACCAAATTTATCAGATGTGGTCTTCCTTTTATGAATACATGAATGCCAGGCGTGCTCTCCCAAATGATGCTTTTCTATAAAGGCAGCTGCACGCATTGTTCCCATGGGGAGAACCATTTCTCACAACAGACAACTAGACTGGCACTAAAAAAATAAAAAGTTTGAGCTGGACTCTGGTTTTAACATTCTCTGTATGTCACTGATGAGATCCCACCAGCTATCCCACGAGAAATACAAGAGCTGGTTTGGAGACCAACAGTCAGAGCTATGGCAAGGGGCCCCGGCCACAAAGTGAGATAAAGGACAGCATCCTTCATTTGATAGCACTGCAAGGCATGTGTTGCACCCAGAGTCCCAGCTCTAAGAAGTGGCTAGGAAAGCTTCAGGGGTCACAGAGAGCAAGTATCTGTGGCCATTTTCAGAGATGATGCCCTTCCTTCCAAATCTAGGCTCACTGTGTGCTCCCACTCTGCGGCCATGCTGCCCCTGCACAAGTCCCAGCAATGACATATCACAAAGGGCCCAGCTAAGGACATCAGCGTTTTCAATCTTAATCCATACCATGTAAAAAGAAAATTTGTCTTATCACAGGCCGACATTTAACTGTTCTTTGATGAACAAAACTTCCTTTGAGTATTTAATAATTACAGCCGTTTTTATAACCCAGACCGAAACACACAAAACATTAAACACCGAATCTCATTTTCAGCCAGACACTGGGAGCCTGGCTGGAACCCTGTGCCATGTATAGGCAGAAGATGGGGTGAATCATCATAGTAGTCTCTTTGGCCTTAAAAAAAAATAATAAATCACAGCTGAGTGGTTTCTTCCCCCACAGACTTCATAGTTCCCCTCCCCAAATGATTCTTAGAGAAGACTGCAATCAGAACTGGCCAAACACTTTCGGTGACACAGACAGGCATTCCCAGTAACTGACTCACCACATTCAAGTCAAAGCTCTTCTCCACCCACTTCTTTGCTTCTTGGAATTCCTCCTCGAGTTCCATGATGTACAGAGTATCTAAGGCGTCTACCACCGTAGCTCCTCGAAGGCCTCCTACATTGCAAACAGAACAGCGTGATGAACCCCATTCATGGGGTCGCCTTTAGCTCTACGTCAATCTGCAAGAGCTGGGACAGGCAGCAGCTTCCAGTCGCAATACTGGGGATGTCTGGATGGTCCATGGTAGAGGCTGAGATCTTCTAACAGGGCTAGTGAGCTCTGCTACCCAAAATGGGCTGCTTTGGAGAGGCCCAATTTTCAAAGGCCTGACACTTCTGAAAGAATACCCCCAAGGAACAGCTCGAGGTCCACACTTTAAGCCACCAGTCATGGCTGCAAGCCTTGGCCTTGTTTTCCAGTCTTGTCTTGGCCAAAGCGGTTAGGCAATTCCACCCCTAATCTTTGTTCAGCTGTAAACCTAAATTCAGCCACTTTCTAACCCCATTACAAGCAAAACCCTCTTCTAAGCAAGAGAATTGTATTTTTATTGTCCAAGAGCATCCAAGACAGGACTTAGATCATTTGGGACACAAAGTACTTTTGCACCATGCCGTGACCCAGAGTTTCCCACTACCAGCATACACACGAAACACAGCCTCATCTGGCAGCAGAGAAACCAAAACCTGATCTCAATGAATCTTGAGCTGAGTGGGTGACTTGTTAGGGACAGCTCCCTTCCTCTGGCTAACAGAACAGTCCCGTGGGCACACTCACCATTCTCCAGCAGATGGCAATGGGACACATGCAGATGAAGCAAATGCCAACCAAGTACTTGGACCAACTGTGTCATCCAAAATTGCATGCCAAGGGTTGTCTTACGCAAATGGACTACAGGAGAACTTCCAGTGAGACAGAATGACGTGGCATGCCATGTCAAGAAAACCACACAGGGTGTGTAGACAGACCATCTTTTAGCAGTTGAGACTAAACGAAACTTAGAGATGTTAACAAGCCTGGGCTGGGAACATCTCAGTCCCGGGGTTTTATTTCTGTTAGAGTTCCCTAAAATGATTCCTAGCATGGGAAAGCAAAGGGCACGAAACACATTGTGACTCAGACCCCGTATGCTTAAATTACAAAGGCCATCGCTTCCCTGGGTAACTCAGCAAACACGAATCCTCACGTGGAGGATTCCAGCTTGGAATCATCATCAGTCATCCCTCTGCGGATGTACCGCACCAGGGACACAGGCGTGAAGCTGCCTCTCTGTTGCCATCAGCAAGCTGCATGTGCGGGCCCACACACACACGCCCGCTGCTCAGTTGCAGCCACATTCCTACCCACCCCCTGACAGCCAGACCTCTTGGAGTCTCTGGCAGCAACGACGCTTGGATGAGGTTCAGGTTTCATTTCTGCAGGAGAAACTGCTTGTACCGGCTCTGTCCCTATCATCTCCCTTTCCAGTACAACTACAAAGACACACACACTGCTTATGCCCAGGGGTTTTCCTGAGACATATTTCTATTTGGCTCAGGTCAGCTCCTTCTTCTCACTAACAGACTTTAAAATACTACCCCAAATTCCCCCAGCTTTCCCAGCCTTTTATTGCACGCTCAGATTGGCTTGGCACTCTTGTAATACCCTCAGTGTTAGTTCAATTCTAGTTCTGCTTAAGAGAGGAAAACCCAGCTGGATGCACTGTTGAGGAACTACTGCAGAGGGGAGAGGAAGGCAAAGGTGAGCCACGTGTCATGAACCTTAAGATTTTGGTCTTTTCTTGTTAAGGAAAAAAAGCAACCGTGTCTGATGTACATCATACCTTTTCCCCAGAGGAAAAGTACTCAGATCCACCAACTTCATGCAGGGCTCATTTATGCTTTCGGCATTCCTCTCCCGTAAGAAAGGCATCCTGCCTTATTTTGTTGATGTTAGAAGATTGCAGTTTTGACACTTTTCAGCCAGTCAGCACATCATTGCTTTAATGAAAACCCAACCAAGACTTTACTGCTCAACTACAGATTGCTGGCTTTCGGATGCTGTCTGCATCAAAAACAGGGGCTGTGGAAAAGGGAAGAAGGCAGTAGAGACAGCCTCTAGAAATCCATTTATTCCTGCAGGCTTGCAAAATTATCATCTAACTGGAGCTATCTCCGAGAGTGCAATAGATGGAGTCAAACAGCCACTAGATCAACTGGTAAGTTCTAAAAAACAGCTGAGCTGATGTTTGTATGGCATGTTTTCCAAAAGCAGTGACCATGAAAAACAACATCATTGCAGTCAGGGCTGCTTTTATCAACGTTAATGATTCTTCAATATTAACGATTATGTGATTTTACACACTTTCCTATTAGCAAGGAGAGACACACCAGCTCAGAACAACAGGGACACAGGCAAGACATTTTGAAAAGAGAAGGAAGGGCAATGCCGCCGGAGGCACAGCCCATTACTGTGATATTCTGAGAGTAACGCTAACAGGCTCGATTTAATTTGATGATATAATCCACAAAGCCTTTCATAATCTGCAGAGAGACAATGAGAAAAGTTGGATTTGTTCAAACTAAACAGAGACAAAGAGACAATAAAGTTCTCTGAGATGATTAATTGAAGTGAAAAATATTGCTTGAATTGACAGTGTCTTTTACATCTTCAGCAAGTAAGGCCTTTAAATACATGAATTGCATCGGGGATTAGGAACATGCTCAGATCTCCGCTAAAGCATAGCTCGGAGTTGCTTAGCTTTCCACCCCTGTATTTGACACAGTGGAGGGCAAACCTTGCTTCCCTGCTGGTTTGTCTTTATGTCATTTTAAACATTTGTTTTAAATATTCCCCTAAACACCCTGTATCTGAAGAACCTCAGGCTGTGTGTTTTGTACAAGGGTCTTGTCGATGTTTCCTTTCTTCTGCACCAGCTTTGAAGCCATCGCAAAATGCATGGCTGACTTTTTTCCTGCAGCTAACAAAGCCTATCACAACACCAAGGGCTTCCGTGTCAGCTTCCGCCGTCTCATGAGTATGGCAAAAAAAAAAAAAAAAAAAGAACCTCCTTCCCCTCCACAACCATGCAGAGAGCAGACCAGGCAAACTTTGCTCCTGCGTCTCTGACACTTGCCAGGACAGAGAGGACATCTAGGAAGGACACTGACCCCTCTGTGCACACTGGCATGTTACTTCTCCACTACAGGAGCATCTTCATTCCTTCCTGCTCAGACTTTGCTTCATCAGATCATGACAGAGGTCATGATACAATGTCCAATGGCTCTGATTATACTCAACTGTCAAAAGATGGTGCTATACAAACCCTAGCATGTTTATTACAATATATATGCACCCATTTATAAAGGTGGTGGTATTTGCCTGACACGCTGCTTTTGAGAGATGTTAAAAAATAATCACCTTTCCAGATCTACACATTATAATGCGAGGGATATAATCAAAGGGGAAGCAGCTTCAAAAGGAAAAGGCATCAAAACCCACTCTGTCACTTTTGACTCCTGCTGACACTCCCCTCTCTAAATTACTGGTTTCAGCCTCATTGTACTCTCCCTGAGGGAGTTTTAAAGTAGAAACCAAGAAACCCTCAAAAGAAACCCTTCTGAAAGTACCCAGAAATGGTAGCAAAGACTTTTAAGCAGGACTCCATGTCTGAGATTCTACCTGTCTCCACAAATCTAAGGCCCTGCGTGCTATGAAAAGCCCCTCTGATCCTACTGCAAAACTGGCTTGGAGTGGAGATAAACCTTGGTCAGGAGAGGTAAGGTCACTTCACTGATGGCCAAAAGGGAAGGTGTGTCTATTGGGGACAGCTCTGGGATCCACACCATCTCCTACACTGCCCAGTGAGAGCCTGTGGCCATTCTGAATGGGAAAGAGGAACCCTCCACTGGGATCAGTGGGAAGAACTGGGACCTCAGGCAGAATGCAGGGATGCTTGTCTAGAGGCATTTCTAACTGAAGGACCTCATGGCAGCTCTTGTGACAGCAAGTGCAGGGCCTCTGCCTGGAGTTTCATCTGTGAGAGAACAGCAGCGCACCAGAAGCAGCAGCTCATGGTAGCAATACAAAGGTTCATCTCTTCTTGAGCTGAAGGAGGGCCTGTACCACCCCGTCCTAAGTCACAAGTGTATTTGCTCTTTTGTGCACGAGAAGAATGGAGACATCCATGTGGGCAACAAGGCTGCTCTGTTCCTACTTCCACCCACCCAGAAGAACGAGCATCCACCCGCTCGCCTGTGAACACTGCCACAGAAATCACTAACAAACGTTACATTAATTAACATAATTCTTGTGAAAGGTGCTGAATGGAGAACTCGCAGAGAGGAGATGGCATTGTACGCACACCGTATCCCCATGGCCTCAGTGGGAATGTGCTTTAATGCCATCCTGGAGGAACAAGACCAGTCAAGCAATACAGTCTCAGAAGGGCCTTCAGGGGAATTAATGGCAGCGCTGTCTCTAAAAGCCACAGATAAAGCCTGTAACAACTCGTCTAGTCTGGAGAGATACTCTGAAGAGAAGGGCTCATCCTCTTCTCCTGTCCCTGACTTGGCCCTGCTGCCTGCTAGCTTAGGGGTTTGTTAAAGCCACTTGCAGCAAGAGTTTATAAGACAAAACACAATTTCGAAGGCTCATCAGGAGGTTTAAAGTGTGTTCACTGGGCCAGAGGGGGAACGCTTTGGAAGACATATGCCAGTCTCAACAACCAAAGGGACTAACAGATACAAAAGCCTGCCAGGCTCCTCCTGCAAGGCAAGGGGCAGCTCTCTCTGAACCCACTGCAGAGCGCAGGGCAGAAGAGAAGAGCTGCCACCGCAGCCTGGAGATCTTCCGACTCCAACACAAAGATCTGTATGGACTGCGAGCCCACGGACCACGGCCAAGAAGTGACAGACATGTGGTCCTGATCACAAGCTGAGCAAGGACTGTAAAGGGTGAGAAGCTCCAAGTCAGGTGAGTGAGGAACCTACGAGTAAACAGATGGGGGCCCCTGGCACACGCACAAGATTCACCCATTTGCACATGTGCCAGGCCTTGCTGTCCTTCAGCGTCCCAGCAAGCCACTGTGTGGAGGAGAAAAAGGAACAGCTCTCTTCTCAACATATAGTTTAAAGAGAGGCCATGAGGGCTGATCAAAGGTGGAGACTATCTACTCTACCACCTGCCAAACATGTAAAGGCTAATTAAGGCTTGAAAAGCACTGCAAAGCACCAAGCAGGGACTAAGTATAACCGTGGTAACAATCACAACGGCTGCTGCATCTGTGAACTTCCTTTTAGCCACCCATTATCTGCAAATCAAACCCACCAATTTAGGCAGAAACAGGCCAATCAAACACACCAGCATCAGGTACACAACAGAAACTGCACGTTTGATCTTTAGTAGAGCAGTAAGAGTTTACATCTGACTTGCCAAAGCTTTCATGAGCCACCAAATCCTCGTGTGAAATTCAACCGATGTGAACACCTTGCATCTGCTCACGCTTACAACCCAGGCTTGCCTGGGAATACCAAGGGATGGCCACATGTTGTATCAGGCTACAACATTGATCCAGCACAGCACAGTTAGCTCCCTCATTAAAAAGGGCCCAGAGGACAGGATTACATTTTTTAGGAAGCAAGATGATCTATTGAGCAAAAGACGAAGTCTTTGCACCAAAGAATTGCCTTTTATCAGGAGACCATGACATTATCCTGCGTTAGGTCTCCTTCAGTCTCTGTGGGAGCTACACAGAACAGAAGACAGTCACGTCAGAGAAAGCCACAACTTTTCACGTGGTTTCTTGCAGCCAAGGTCGAAACCTCCAGCTTGAAAGACCCTGTGCCTCCACCCTCTGCACCCTGCAGGCAGACAATAGCAAGCTGAGATGCACAGTACTGAGTAGATTTCTCTTAACAGCAACTACATGACTGAAGAGCGAGCAGGGACTGAAGGAAAGGACAAAAATTAGGAAAGGAAAGGGAAAAGGGACAGAACCAGACTGTGAAGAAAGAAAAATGAAAAACAGAGAGACTGCAGAGCACTTGCAAGAGCATCCAGGATATTTTCAATGTGTTCCCTTGGCACCAGAAAATAAATTGCGTCTTTCGCTGTGCTCAGAAAATGGTTTGTCTTCCCCTGCTCTGCTCCTGCTCTATCAGTTCAAACTGCTACAGTGCTGCCCATAACCACGGAAACCTATCGGCCTGCTGGGCCGTGCAGCCTGAGCCTCATGCCATCTTTTCAGCCCATTCAGCTGCCATTGAAACGAAGCCCCATCACACTCCTTCCAGCGGGAACAAGGCTTGGGGTCTGTCAGCTGCTCTAATAAGGTGTCAGTGACTCACTGACAAGAGAAGAGACAATAGTTAGGCAACAGAGTGACTCACTGGTAACAAGGCACGATTCATTTACCTTCATCCTACCTCAAAGGTTTTATCAAGTAGGATGCAGAACAGCAGGCCCAAAGAGACGGGACAGCCAGTACAGCAGCTTGTATTTCAGGAGCAGTCTCCAGAATCTCATGTAACGACCCCCTTGCATGCTCTCCAGACCAGCTCACACAGCTGAACCAAGCCCTTGCTCCTCCTTCTGGCTTTTCCAGCTCCATTCCTACAAAGTCCAACCAGCTCTCCTACCTGATGGGTCTCATTTCTTGTGATCAAAGAGTGCCCCTTTGTCAAATCAGTTTTGTGTTGGTTTGGGGCTTTCGTTTTGGTTTGGTTTGGTTTTTTTGCGAGATGTTACTCAGGCTCTAGGAAGGAATTTTGGCCAAAATGAAATACCTCCTTGGGGTGAGGTATTTACAGGCTGGGGATCTACCTGTTCAAGTCCTTTTGCTACCAGACTTAGCATACAGACCTGCACCTGCTTCTCCCAGTGGCTAAACAAGTGGCCTAACCCCAGGACATGCTCAGTCTCCATAGTTTAGCAAATGTTTGATTTTCTAAACAAAGTGGAGCAGCTGCGATGGGAGGGACAGAGAGAGTCGCCTTCTCTCACTCCCCTCTTCCCAAAATAGCCAACTTGGAGTATCACAGGCCAGATATGAGACTTGAAGGGCTCCCAGCTGCAAGTCTGTCCCTTGAGAGTCTTTTAAAAAGCTGTAAAAGTGATGCTTCAGCAAATGAGTAGCTAAGAGTGGGGTCTTTAAGAGCCCTCTTCTTCAGGAAGGAGAAACGCCTTTTACCAATGGCTCTGCCTAACTCCCACAGCCACTCGGTGTCTGGGGAGCCACTAAGCACGATGGCTTGCAGGTGTGTGATCGAAAGTGCGGCTGCCCTCCTGCAAAACCAAAATGGCACACACGTCACATGCAACGAGGCAGTCTCCCTGTCTCAACTCTCACCAGCTTTGCTGTCTAGATGTAAGGAATAATGGCGAACTTCGTGTGTGCCTAGATGCACTGCCTTTGCAGCATTGGAAATGGTGCAAGGATTCGCAAGCAGCAGGAGACAGAATTATCTTCACCAGCTTTTCAACATCATCTCCCTGATGTCAGGGTTTAGCTCGAAGAAAATTCTTCTTTGTGCCATATCACCTGCATTTAGAGAGCCATGTACCCCTGCTGTTGCTACTACACTGCTGTTATGAATTGTCTGTCACAGAGCTGGATGGAAGCCCAAACCAACCTCACCAACACACCTATTCAGCAGGCAGTGCCAAAGCACTACAGCAAGCAAAGACGTTAAGGAATATCATCTGTAATGTCACGAAGACTAAGACCCAGGGGGCCTGGTCCTGCCATTTGGCAAACAATCCTTTATGAAGTTTCCCAGTGAAGAGAAACCAAATCCTTCATTTTCAACAAAGCCATTTAAAGAAATCTGTACAGTAATGCATTGTGCCAATGCTTAAAATGAACAGCACAAGTCATTAGGAAGCTATCATACTTAATCTTGCATATAGCAGGACTGTTTAAATGCTACAGAACAGAGAGTTTCAAATAGGTTTTTGCTAACTTTAATAATCGAGTTTACAACTGAAAGGCAAGAGCAAAAGGGGGAGGAATTTAGATCAGCGCAATGTAAACCTAGATCAAAAATGAAAGGTCTTGACTCCCACTGTTCTTATGTCAAATCATATTTGTCAAAACAAAAATTAGTGCTGAAATCTTGTTTGGAATAAAAATTAGGATGCAGTTTCCATGAAACATGATGAACTTGTTAACTGTTGAGGCACAAAAGACTCCAGTTGTTACTGGTTATTTATCTTCACCTCTTGGGGTGCAGGCGATGCAGGGCAAAACAAGAACTGAAAACAGTGAGATTCCTTCTTCTGGTTATGCTGGTACCAAAGGCTTCAAAAGACTGAACTGGCTTTGATTAAAATCAGCGCCTTGTTAAAACAGGAGTTTGAAAAGCGACCATCTCTGAGTGCTGCTTTTCTTGTTCTCTTCGGTTCTTTTTCTCATTGATAGTGCTTGGAGACCAGACTGAACTTTTGACATTTATCCAGAGATTTGTGCGAGAAGTCTGGGAGCTGGCTGAGACCACGTCACCAGACAGCTTCTGGGTGGTGGCATACTGTCGAATTCTGGGGGAAATCTACACAGAGACTTTTTACACAGCTCAGGATTATCTTGGCAACAAAGTAAACTGTGAAAGTCAGCGCAGGGTTTCTTGGAAAATCTGCTTTGCAGTAAAAATTTGCCAGTCCTCTCTGCAGAATGCTCTGGGTCAGGCAGAACAAGTGGTTGAAAGCCTGGATCCCCTGAGCCAGGATCTGGGTTTAGGCCAGAACTCCCTGCCTGCTCTGGGCCTTAGCTTCTTCTGCCAGCAAAAAAGCAGGAGGCATTTTCCTCCAAATTTTAAAAGAAAAAGAGTTTCAATAAAGATAACGTGCTGGTAAGAGAAACAAAAACATTAAAAAATCAATACTCGGCTGCAGCACGCTGACCAAAGTTTTAGCTTGTTCTACTCAGTACCAGTTACAGCAAGACAAGAAACAAGAGTCAACAGACAGCGAGGCACACGCTACCCCTCTGCCACTAAGCAAACAGCCCCTTGTGTACTGCCCTGTTCCCCAGACAGCTGCTGTCTCGCCATCTCTGTTGATCACATTAGTTTTTCCACCGTCATCTGACCTGGAGTTTCTGTCTCTGTTCATCCTAAGCACCTTGCACCAGCCATTCATCTTCCCTCTGGAATGGCATTGCTGGCCACGCAAAACCACTCCCGCCAGCTCATTTTTTAACTTTTCCTTTCCTAATTGTCCTCCTGCATGGAAACCTTGCACTAGGGATGAGTACTGGAAGATACACTCCGGTTCCAGAAGATATCCTCAAGTAGAAAGACAATCTGCTCACATTACAAGTAGGATCAAGTCTGTTGTCTGTGATGTCTAGGACAGGGCTGGTACTATTTGTTCAGTTTACACAAATTACACAGAAAATCCAAATGAAAGTAGGAAATGGGTTACAGGCCTTTTCAGGAAGAAAGACAATTTCTCAGTTAAGTCTTCACAATTGTCTCATTACAACCTGGTCCTTCAGCTGCCTATGAACAGGACCTGCATACCGCAGATGAAGCTTGCAAAGCCAGTGACACCAGACCTGAGTTACATCTTTGCCACTGTGTCTTATTTATTGAGGTTTTTGTCTGTGAACCTGATAGCTGTAACACAGAGTAACTTCATTCCCTTTATTTAAGGTAAACTAAACAAATTGCATCTGAGCAACAAGGTAGCAGCAGAGAGAGATAAAGGGGACAAAAAAATAGTCCAAGAATTAGAAAAGATCTATTTCTTTTTTTATCAGCACATTCTCCTGCAGACTAAAAAAAAAAAAAAAAAAGTCCATTAGCTTTTGAGCAACCTCATTTTTCTTTGCTTTCCAAATAAACCACTGCACCTACACTTCAGGGACTTCATCAGAAAACACTTCATATCCAAGGTTATTTTCCCGTCTTCTTCATATTAATCTTCCTCTCTAGATACTGGTCAAAAGGTCACACTCCAAGTACTCCCCACCCCACACATGCTCCCTTGGTGTACAGAGCAGGGGGTGACTACGCAGAAGAGCAGAACCCACCTTGCAGAGCCCTGGGCCTCCAGTGCCTCACAGGCAGCTCTGTCCTCTGCTGCCCTGCCAACCTCAGCTGTGAGAGCCATCGATGGAGGTCTTGGGGCACCACGTTGGGCACTGCCCTGCCTCCCAGCTCACTAACCACACTAGCTCTGGTTAGCTTCAGATTCTGCCTCGCCCTGGTGCTCGTCCTTACCTGCAGCAGGGGCAACAGACATGGTGGGGACTGTGCCAATGCCCCCCAGATCCTGACAAACCAGTCTCCATCACCCCAAGACATGAACCACCCTTGATTTCAGTTTGTGTTGATGTGCCACGCCTGATCTCTTCCAGTTCATGATTCCTGATAGATTTAGCTCTGGTACCTGACAGAACGATGACCCTGCTTTGTAGGCTACCTACCGGCTACTAATCTCTTCAGCTATCAATTCTCTGATCCTGGAGATGCTAATTTTCTTGCAGTTCTGGCAGAAATACTTAGTGGATCCATCAGAAACCCATGCGTTCTACTACATGCAGGGCACCATTTTGACAATGCCGAAATTACTGCCACTCCATAAGCTTCATACCTAAATCAAATCAAAACCTAGTCCTATACACTGTAGGGTGGATATCACCACACTTGTCCCAACTAAGGAAAGGTCAAAGTGCTGATCATTTCCTGAAAAGATGCTTAGAAACAGGAGAGCAAGTAATCCTGGAGCACATGGCTTGGAAGCAGAGCCTGTTGTACAGCAGACTGTGCAAAGAGACTAAAAGGTAACACCGTCTGCCAAACAAGCATGACCCACCTCCCACCTAAAAGCAAGGAATTTTGAAGACTGGCAGTAGGGAGATCACCCAAACATCTGGCCCACAAGATAGCTCAGTCTGGTTCTCGCTGTTAACAGGAGCGATCTTCCGGGAAGTGACAATGAATCACAGTTCCACCTGCACTACATAATGGGTGTTAGCATATGTGCTGCACAGTTTCTAGGTAAATCTGGCATCACAGAGAAGCATCTTGAAGAGCTGGCTTTTAGGCTGCTATGATCAAATTTAATACAGAATGTGTTCCAGCTGGGGAAGAAATGGCTTTTTTTGGATTACAAACCACTCATGTTTTTCAAATATCAATTTCCCCTGAAGAATTAAGTCTATCATTCAAACTGAACTAGCAGTGGCAGCTCTCCCCTGAACAAGTGATGGGTGAGAAAGAGAGAGCTAATGCTCATTTAGGAATTTAGGCAGAGTAGACTGTGCTTGGAGGAGATCAGGCTGGTGGGAACAGGTTAGCAATATTCTTACTATGCACTGGGAAAAAAAAAGAAAAGAAAAGAAAGGTGTTCAGCATGGAAATGAATTGCTTGTCACAGTAACAGCCCTTCGCATAGTTACTTCCTTCAGTGGAAGATATATGGTAAGCACCCATCGCCAACTGATTCTTAAGTATTTAATACTTGGCAGCATCTCCCCAGTTTAATCCTCTTTTCCCCAGTTTCTCCAACCACCTTTCATCATTTAGCAATCCTCCAACAACAGGCACTGTCCTGTCACTGCACGACTCCAAACCTCCTGGAGCTCAAATCAAACTGTTTCTAAGCATCACAGAGGAGGAAGCGGTTTGACTGAGCCTCAGGAACACAATCCTTGATACAGGAGAGATACTGCAAATCCACTCTCCACGTGTATGCAATCCGTTTCCCATGACACACAGATTCTATTGCAGGCAGACTATGTCAGCTATGGAGAGCTCAGCAGAAAATTGAAAGCAATAATCATTCAAATGCTCCTTCGGGAAAGAGGTTTTCTCCTTTGTTTGGGCAACAGGGCTCAGATGTCAGTGAAGCAGAGGTAATTACTTCTGGCAAAGATAGGTAATTTGACAAGCAAGGAGTAATTCTGGGAGGAACAGTTCAAGAAGGTTAAGCAGAAGACAACAGTAGCAATACTGGTGGGGCAAAATACTGCTGGTCTCTCCTCTTTTGGATGTTTGAAATTAATTTTAGACTGGTTAAAGGTAATCTGATTACATCCTATTTATTGCTCCTTCACATACCTCCTCGAGGACTTGCATCATTTAATGTGAGGGGTCCCAACAGGCCTATTAAAACAAACACACGTCCCACCTGCAACTATTATCCATGGATTCCGAGAGACACAGGTAGCAGCTAATGAGCAGAGACTGCTAATTCATCTTAGAATTCAAAGAAAAGACACTTTGTTATAATAATGAGGAAGAAGGTGCCCTTCTATCTTCCAAACCTACTTCCCAAAAAGTGGCTGTGGCAGATGTGTTATGACAGCAGAGGAGAGAGATGCAGCTTGTAACTCTAGATGGCATTTTTCCCTCAGCAGATAAGACACACTCTGGAGGGGCTTTGCAGAACAGAGTGCATTCTAGTTTGGGATATAAAACTGCTCATCCCTGACGTGGTTTTATCTATAGTCCAGACAAGCGAACATCACCTCCCATAGCGTGTTCACAGAAATGAGCTGGTCCTTAACACAAGCCCAGGTGTGAGAGCAGAATTCAGAGATACAGGAATGAAACTGCTCTTTGCCTCAAAACAAAGTTAGTAAGATTAATTATGCTGTTCAGCATGCAACAGAATGGGAGGTGCTGGGCCTGGACACCTGCTATCAATCCAGATATTGCTAAGCACTCAAGTTACTGCTCACGAGCAGAGCTAAGGTCCCTAATAATCAACGATGAAAGAATCTAAATACATTTCATTTGAGAATGCAATGGGTCAGGAGAATGCAAATGGTCCATTACCATGTCTCAGCTGATGAGCAGGAACACAGTAAGCCATGGTAACTCCATCTCTTGGAACCATCTGTCCACATTCTTCCTTTTCTCTCCTATGTTGTTAAAGTCACACGAACAAGACCCTGGCTGAAAGACTCCAAATGCTCTCCAGTATGTTGCTTGACAGGATTAGGTATCAAAATAATCTTAGCAAATTGGGAAAATAGTCTGAAATAACCAGGATACAATTCAATAAGGACACACAATGTCTTTCACCCTGAGGGAAGAACAATGAACCATGAAGCATAAGGAATAAATGGTTAGACAGCACTCTGCAGAAAACGGTACCGAGGCTACAGCAGATCATAAATTCAGCTCAAATCAACAATGTTGTAATGTTGCAAAAAGGAGCAAACCCCACCCTGGGACGGGTAAATAGTGCGTGTCACATGCAAGACATGAAAGAGCCCTTGCACTCCACTCTGCACTGGCAAAGCCTCAGTAGGACAGTGTGTCGACTCAAAAAAGACTTGGCTCAGAGGGGAGCACCGAGAAGGCCACAGAACGTGACCTACAATTAAAGCTGGAAAGGTCTGGGTTGCTCAGCCTTGAGGGGAGAAGACTGAAGGGAACTGGGCAACATTTTGCAAAGACACAGAGAGATGCTGCAAAGAATTAGATGGTAAACCATTCTCCACATCCACAGGGAGAGGCCAAGAAGTCACAGCTTAACTTTCCACAGGAAAGTGAGGTCAGACACCAGCACAAGCTTTAAAACTGTAAAGCACTGAAGCAGAATGCCCGCAGTGACTTTCCAACATGGGGTAGCTTAGGGATGGCTTAAGGACTAAATAACCTCTTGCTGTTCCTTTTTTTATTCTGTGATTACTCACTCAGATGAATGAGAATTACAGGTCTCCAAAAAGCCCCATGAAGATGCCCCTTGGAGATGCACCAAAGTGATTGTCAGGGAAGGAAGTGCTACATAAAACGCCTTCTGAGGGCTCGATTCCCTGCAAACCCCCAAAGCTACCTTAGTGACAGAGTACATCACAGTTACAATTTTGGATGTACACAGAAGTCAGGAAATTAAAAATGCTGGTTCCCACAGCAACCAGGATGCAGCCTGCCAAGAGAGAAGGAATGTTCTAGCTTAGTCAAAAGGTGTTAATGCCTGAAGGCGACTTCCACTTCCAGATGCCTGAAGAAGGCCTTGGAGAAGTCAACGAAAGCTCTCTGCTCTCATGTACGGGAAAAACCTGCTCCCCAGTTTCTTCGCTCCTGAATTACCTGCTCTTGCTTTCAGAACAGAGTACAGATTTGAGTTCGGAAATTAAGATGAGAGACAGACAAATCAAAGCTGCTGCAAAGACCATCACTGGGAACGCTGTGATCTTGGACCACGCTACACTTTAGTATTCACATAATTTGTGCTTTCCCATCCTCCAGCTCTGTGAAGAAATGACATCCCTATGTAATCAGGCATTCAGATAAAAGCACTGTGGCGAGAAATAGGCGTAATTTAGGTCTTCTTAATTGCATGTTTGTATCAGAGCAAGGATATTATGGGTATATTGAAATTGGTACGGAAACAACCTCTGCCTTTAGAACTTTCTCTTGAAACACCTTTATTTTTCTGCACTGAGATTTTTCTCCTTTTTTCTTTTGGGAGCTGCATATAAAGTGTGTTAGGGCGCAGTAGATTTTTTGCGAATAAAACATCAGAAGAAGGAAGAACAATTTTTGTAAGGCCAAAAAAATCCTCCCCGTTTTTCACAGTGACGCCTCAAGCAAAGGCTAAGGGATTTTCTTGAACTTCCAAAAAATTCTCTCTAGAGACAAGAACAATCCTGAGAGGCTAAAAGAGAGTATTTTTAAAAAGTATAAAGGTCTTCAAATGACAAATGCCTACCACAATATTCTGAACACATAGATCCAACCTTGAAACCACCGACAAATCTGAAAGTTGATGTCCGATGGGATGATGTTAAACCTATTGATGGGGTGAGATAAGGGTCTTCTCTTGCCCCAAAAGGCAGAAGAGATGAAAAAACAAAACAAAAAAAAAATCAGAAACAAGTACCTGGAGAAATTACAGAAAAGGAAATTCTGTAGCAGGAGCCATTTGAAATGCGATCTCCTGAAGGCGAATAGAAAAATGTCAAAATCTAACACTAATCCAGATGAATATCCAATGAGACACATAATGAAAGTGGCAAGAAACTTCAGCAGTCACACAAAAAAAAAGATATGATAAAGCACTTAAGTTCTAAATGTGAAATCTAACGCAGCAAAGCCAGTTCTGAACCTGCCTAATCTCTTCTGAAGTTTCAATAGTGGAAAAAGGGTGAATTAAAAACAAAGAAGATAAGTGAGGGTTTTGCTACACAGTTTATAGCTCGCCACCTCCTCTGAATAAACAAGGAAAAGCTACACACAAAGATAAGAAAACCAGAAATCTCAAGATATTTCCAACATAAAAAGGCATAGCTAAAAGTACATTTAAAAAATATTCTTAACTTGCTCTGCTTTTTTACGTAGTTTCTGGTAGTGCACGTCTGCAGGTGGGTTTGGGTCTGCAGCAGAAATTATACAAAACATCTAATTGTGAATGGTGGCTAGAAGACAGATGGCCCTCAGCACTTCTGAAAGATACATTCTGACCAAAGCAGAGGTATCTGTGTAGGCAGCAGCTCCAAGTCTGGTGTTCAACTCTGTATATTCTGCGTTACTATCAAGTTGACACAGAGGGGTGCCATGAAGAACCCTGGAGTGGATGCTGGATGTTAGCTCAGGCCAGTTGGAAGCGCCAAACCTCCAACTCAGCTTTTGCTGTGGAGTTGCCACCAACGCCTCCGTAATCCAGAGAAGAAGCGGTGAGCAGTCCAACTACACCCACTCTCAGTTGGCTGCCTTTTAATCACACGCTCAATATCTCTAAAGATTAGACAATTATTTCCGCATAATTAGTGTCCGGAATGAGGCACAAACAACATCCATAACGGGGTGACTCAAATAAAAAACCTAAAAAAGAAGAAAAAAGCTTAAAGACAAGCTCACTGTATTTTGAAATCCAGCCCCCAGAGCCTGAAAAAAGGAAAAAAAAAAAATAGCTACAGCCTGCATTGTTCCCCTGTCTACATGGTAACAGGGCTGCTCATGCATGGCTTGCTTCCTCCACACCGCTGTACGTTCTCCTCAGCATCTTGAAAAGAGGTCCCAAAGAATGCTCTGTAGTCACAACATCTCAACACAATTTTCTTTCTTTTTCTGCTTCCATTTGCTACTTTAATGCCTGTTTTTCTGGGGTTTTTTTGTTTCCTTCTCCTCCATTTTGCTGTGCAAAGCAGTTCTGACAAATCTCAAAACCCTCTCCTACTTTTAAGCCTCATTAAACTCAAAACTGTTCAGGGTCAGTGGAAAGTTCATGAAACTCATGAGGAAGCCTGGGATGATTAATGGTTTTACACTGAGATAATGTGAAGTTTGCCCAGTTTCCTGCTAAAGACAGGCCCAGACCAAACCCTTGCTGTCCAGTCTCTGCAGCTGTCCTCCTATCTAAAGGGCTGAACACAAACTGGAACACGCATCTGTGCTTTGCATCTCAGGCCAAGGCTGTTCTTCACGCAATCTTCCGAGTTTGGTTTTTGTTTTCCAAGATGTACATCTCGGCCGAGGGGAGATGAACCTGTCTGGTTCAAATAATTTTTTTGTCAAGAACGGCTGCCACAGCGGAGCTGATCAGGTCTAGCTCAGCCCCAGAACAAGCGGTTGATAGCAAAGGTGTTGAAGAAGGCCCTAGGCCGCTATATGAGACATTAATAGTTTTCTTCTGTTTAAACTTTTAAAATCAGTGTTTCAAGCTGACAAGTTACTACCCGTCAGCGGAGCTACTGTAATAAGCTTAAAGCTCTCCGTGTGAGGTTCAGGGTTCACTGGAGCCCTGATGTTTGCGCTAATGCTTGAAATGGCACATTTAAAGGAAGCCACCATTCTCAGCATGACCGAAGGTGAGAGCAGAGTGGGAACGGATCTCCTGCAGTATTAATGACAATCTTGGTGTCTGGAAGGAGTGATCTTTGGCAGGTGGAAAGCAGGGGAAAAAACCCCCGTAACAGGGATAAATGTCAGTGCTAACATGAATCATGCCACCAATCTCCAGCAGGTTTGGTATTTGGAGGATATCCTGATTCACTGCTTCCTGCTGACAGGAAATAAAGTTTGTTGCTACAGATTTCAGTGACAGCAAAAGCCAACGTCAACTCAAAATACCCTTCCTGAAAATAATATTCAACCGGGTAGCATTATACATAAAAATAAGATGATGATGCTGGGGAGCAACAGTGTTCCAGCAACATCTTCATTACAATATATTTTTCTCTTTAAAAAGCCCATGGAGCCAACCATCTAATGTCATGTGCAATAGGCAGCAGGAATAATTCAGCATACAAATTCAGAGAGCAATCATCATTACTATTATTATTATTATTTTAATCACATAAAAGGACACTCCAGGGTTTTGTAATTTTGTGATCACAGAGAAAGGGACTCAGGCAGAACAGAAAAGCTGCACCAAGTGATTGCACAATTGGAGGTTACCATTTCTCTTCTGGTAGGTAGAATGTTGCTAAATTAGTATTTTCATCCAATTACCTTTCCCGTGTTAAATATTCATACATCAACTCCTGTTGCTTCTAATTGAGGTGGGCACATTTCCTGGCTGCTTCACGGCTTCCTAGCTAAATCACCGATGAAGGAAGCAGCTATTTGGAAAATGTTTGGCTCAACAGGCAAGACTGGATGGTTGAAAGGACTAACTCTGGAACGTGGAGCCTTTTGTGCCTAATTTGGGCCAGCACCTAGGGTGGCAGTCCAAGTGCACGCTAGCCGCTCTTCAAAGTTCCTGTGAAAGGAGTTTGGCGATGTAAGTCCAGCGGAAAGATGCTAGTTCCATCTCCATCCATGTCAGAGACTGGGCAGGTCACGGTGCAGTGAGAAAGTCCCGTAGGATTGCACTGCATTTGCCAGGGAGTAAAAACCTGAAGGTTTCTGAATTTCAGGACAACCAACTTGGTACTTTCTAAAAGCCTCTGTATATATTCATGCGGTCACTACTTTTCTTCCCCAGCCACTTCAAACCTTTTATTTTATCCTCGAGAGCCAAAATAGCACTATTTCCAGGCAACTGAGACCAATGACCTCCTGTCTTCAAAACAAACTGTCAGGACAGTTCAGGCCAAAGTCTGAGCTGAGTACACAAACACAGCCTAAGCAGCTTCCAAGAACTGTTATCCAGGCTATGCAGATCACCCTGTGTACTCTGTCACCAAGCAATCAAACGTGGAACAACACAGAGGGCCCTACACGACGATGAAGTCTAAACACCTCACATCTTTTAGATCCAGCTGCTGTCAGATCTTTGCCAACCAGTTCTGGTGACCTGGCCGCGTCCTAGATGTGACAGTTGTCACATGGATTCACATCAGATAAAGCTACAGAGCCTCATGAAGATGCACAAATTCAGCATATGCTGAGAGAAGCAATGGCTGCGACAAGGCAATTCATAATTTTAGGCATGATTTCAAGTGGGGAGAGAGGAAAAAAGGGGGGAAACCTAGTTAAGGATTGCTATTTTTATACTATAATTAATATACTAATGTGCAGTTAAGGTGGTGAAAAATTACTGCCTAACAGCACAGCAAGGTTCCATATTTACTTGCTGTCACTGATTTCGGAGCAAACTGGCTCAGGTTATAAGTCAAAGAAGGATTCTTCTGCTGCCAGCACTGCACACTTCAAGAGATATCTGAAAATCAGGCTTCTTACCTTATCATTGTTAAAAGACTGTGCAATCAAAACATAACTGACAATTCAGCTGATGCATGAGCAGAAATAGATGCCAGCTCACTCTCCCATACCTAGAGAAACTCTGTAAAGCTAACAGGATTTTAAAAACATTTTGTCAGAAAAATAAGTGGCTATGACAGACCCAGGGAGCGGGCAGAATAATAATTCAGCTATCTAATGCTGGATATCACAGTGACAGGTGCATTTCAAGTGCTGCGCTACATAATACGGTTGCCCTCTCCAGCAGCCTCACTCCAAGGAATTCAACATGCTTTGAAAACATCAATTAATTTAATTCTCACAACACCAAAGACAGGAATGCTGAGATCCTGGGGTAAGAAGGGTTAAAATAACTAGATCAGCACCGGGAACAGAATACATACCTGCAGAGCTCTACCATTCACCCTTAGCCACAAGCCTAGCTGTGCCATTTTTCTTAAATAGTTCTCCTAAACAAGCATGTTTTGGGCCTGATTCTAACCGTGGCCAGATACTCTGCAGGCCTTCCTTGAGTTAGCTTAAGCGCAGAGAGAAATTTTGCAGACTAATTCTCAAAATCCTGCAGTTGTGCAGTCATTCACATTGGAACCTTGTGGTTTTATCCTAACAGAGATCATCCTTCCACCCTGGTAGTGTGCTTTGCCCAGATCCATGGCATAATTTCCAGGGAAATCATCACACATCTGAAGCGGCCGCAAGTCTAAAACATGTTTACCCCACTGGAGGGCATGGGATGGGATGTTTAGCATGGCACATCTTGTCACAAGCATCACAGATGAATAAATAATGCTTATGAAAGAAGCACAGCTAGTGGGCTTAAGGAAAGGGCTTTCAAGGTGCAATGATTATAAATGACAGCAATCAGAAGACTTCTGTACAAACAAGCTACGTCCAGAACACGGGAGAATCTTGATGAAACTGATGCCCTAGGAATAGGATCTGGAGAGCACCAGTCCCACTTAGGAGCCACCAGACCAAAGGCCAAGTGAGTGGGAACGCTGTCTTCCCCTGTGGGTAGCTGCCTAGCACTTACCTGGGTAGTGGGCAAGTCTGAGCTCTGGGTACGAAGAAGTATGGGAACTGTACCCAGATGTGAGATGCCACCTTCTGAGGCAGAGGAGAAAGGAGACTAACTAGGGTGGAGATACAAGAGTTTTTCTGGCTGCGATTTTCCCACCATCAGGGCACACGTTGGGGAAGGATGCTAGCTCATGGCTGTTAAGAGAAGCAGAATGCTATGTAGGAGCAGAAGGTGAGTGTTTATTTTGTATTTCTACTTTGATTAGAGAGAATATTTGATAAAGAGCAGCTCCCCCGCTTCCCCCAGGGTGAGGCTGCTAAACTGAAGGCTAGGCTACAAGTGAGCATCACATTCACAACAGGAAAATGTATCACTCTTCAAGAACTTGACTGCTTCTCATGCACACAAACATACTTGAAAATAGCCCCAGAGAGGTTCCTTTCCTCCCACATGGAAGCAGCTGCAGAGAAATCTCAGCTTAATATTGACACCTCCAGCCTGGAGAGTACCCATTTTGCCTCCATTACATCTTTAGTCTGGAATAAAAAGATGCATGATGTGACAGGAGGGGGAACGGGCAACAATGAAAAAGGCGAACAGTGCCCTGTCCTAATTTCTATGTCTCTGAAGACAAGAGGGATAGAGGGCTGCAGCAACGGATTGTCTGATGCTTCTGTTCTTTACCAGCCACAGTTAAAAGGAGGAAAAGCCTTTTAAAAGGCTAAAATGTACCATGTAGCTTCTTTTCTGCAATTGTCTGCAAATCCTTGTGCTCCAAAGCATTTTCCTTGAGAGTGCTCACAGGCATGCTACAAACAAGCGTTAAGTACTGCCAATTGTTTTAGCACGATAAATGCATTTAAAAGCTTTCAATATTTTTGTCGGTTTACAGGCGTGCTCCTTGAGGAATTTTGACAAGCTTGCCAGAATGGAACAGTTGCAAAATGCTTAACTTAGTGCTGAAGTTAATGCAAATTCTCAAATAAGAAACCTGGGTATTCTTGAGGTGTTGAACGAGGAAGGCAAAGGACAAACAAACCCAAATCATTGCTCCTGACAAAGTGAGACTGGGCAAGAGCAGTGGCTGGTCGTACAGAGCCCGCGCTAGTACAAGGCACACTTCCAAAACTGCTTCCTCCAGGTACCCCAGCAATCGTTAATGTGGCTTCCACGCAACTTACAGTACTGCACAACCAGATGTGAGTTAATTCTGCAGGAACTAAAGAGACAAGTGTCTCACCTGGGGCACCATAAGTGGAACACCAAGGTTTCTCCCTGTGCTGTGGCTGAACTAAAAGCCAGCCCTTCCTCTGCCGTGCCCATCAGCAGCCCAGATGCCTAACGGGGCTGCTGCTCTTCACAGCTTTGGCCATCCCAGAAGACATGGGATGCTATTTCCATCTTCAAAACTTCACTTTCACACGCATCTCAGCTCCCCAAAGCTAATGAAGCCCGCGTAGGAGGCTGTACTCAGTCTCCAGACAAAGCAGTAGATCTCCACACACATGGTTTGAGAGATCACAGCCATGTCATACACCTGACATAGAGGAGGACTGGGACACCTAGACAGTATAAAAACAGGAATAGGAGTGTTTCTTCAAACTGTATTAGTCCATTCCTTTTGCCCTGAGGAAATAAATCTCACAGATAATTCGCCAAAATTTTGACAAAAGAACTGTATTCCACCCTAATCTGGGTGAGGGACTCTGGGAGATAATCTCTGCAAAACAGGGTCCTGCGGAAAGAAGCCGGGAGACCTCTGTACAGCAAGTATTCCCCAAGTCAGGTCAGAAAGGGCTGCTAAAGCAGATACTGCTGGCTGCCTCACCATGGCACAACCTGTGCAGGCAAGGCCAAGCTAGGGCAAAGTGAGCACAGCAGGGAAATGCTTTGAGTGCAAAGGAAGAAAAAGAAAATTTATATCCCAAAAAAGTCAACAAGTATCTCACCAGAACGAGCAGGGGAATAGCACTGAAATTATACAAGTGGCTCACATAAAAAAAGGTAATCTGCTAAAGAGTAAAATTATACAAGCCAGTAAGCACATAGTATAAAGAGCCTTTAATATTGATTCACTCACTCAATATTTCATGGAATTCACATCTTGCTCAACAGTGGAGCAACGAGAGAGAAAATGCTCGGTTTGGTCAGGTCCTGACGTCTACAAGCTTAGACAAATAGCAGCATTGTCAGGTTTGGACTGACTTCATGTTTTAATAAAGACACTGGTTGGTTTTAGCACTGTTCTCAGACAAGTTTGTGCTAGATCTGTACACAGAGGTGATACAGGCTGGGCACTGAGAGATGCCCAGCAATGGGATATGGGTAGGTAACCCCTAGGAGCTGTGTTGAAAGTCTCACTTCATAAAAATGGAAAGCGGAAAGAGATCAAACCCGTTACAGATACCTCACTGCATTGCAGAGAAAGGAACTGACATGGATACACGACCTTTAAAAAATTCAATGAAATTGCACTAAAATTTATGATTCAGAACTCACCAAACATGTTACCAATGTGGCCGTTCTTCGTCAGCGGTCGCAGTTCATTTTTTCCGAGCGCGTATTGTTTGTAGTTATCCCAAGCGAATTTCATCATCTGTGAAAAGAAAAATTGAATGAAAGCGCTTGACAGAACTGGAAGTTTTCTGAACTTCAGCTCTGGAAATGAATGGGAGTTTCCCATTGACTGCTAAACCCGGCAACCAATGGCCCATTAATTATAAAATCTTAATTCGCCCTGAACACTTCTGAAGGGGGCTGCATCCAGCAGTTCGCTAAAGTCTCAGACTCCTCGCTCCTGGTGCAGAACTTGGGACTGGCTCATTTCAGAAGTACCACAGTATCCAACACGCTGAGAATCCACTGTTCCCCTGGGCCGTGCAAACCAAGTAGGAATTCCAGAAGGATGTCTCCATTCTGGCCTTTTTCATGGAGCATCAGTATTTCAGGACGGTCATTAAAAAGGGCTAAAAATGCAAGGCCAAAGCTGATCTATCCCCAAGTACACGGATGTTACCTTCCGAGTTTTTGCATTTCTTTATGATAGCGATAATGAAACTTGATCCAACTGCAAAGCCACCCACCATCTGCCCACCTCGCAGCAGTTACACATACAATTTTGGCAAAGCAGCACCACGGAGGTACACAATGCACTTAATACTGTGGGAGCAAATTGGTCTTTGTTTAAGGATTGCATTAAAGTTTTCTTTCTATTAATTAACAGAATACATTCATAAAGGAGCAAGAGGAAATCCATGACATTTTGATATCTTCCTATCAAAACCCAAAAGTGCTTTCTTAAGAGAGTGCTGCATATGGGCTGGGTGATTTCTGAGAAACCCCTTCCAACTCAAACAATTCCTTTTGGGACATTTGAACTGTCCTGCCTGGGCTCAGCACATTAACCTTTCCCCGACGATTGCAAGGCAGTATGTTTGTGCAAGTTCCAACACACACAGAGCTTTTTCTGTCCTCTTGCCCTTTTGGCTCCAGCTGGTAGGAAAAATTAAACCTACAAGTATCCTCTCTTCAGCTAGCAGAGACTAGGACTTGTCAGCTTCTAAGGAGAGCCTTAAATAAAGCTCCCTTTTATAATCCACACAACTCCGCTCTGAGTGGTTTCAGCCCCAGCACCGTAGTGACCTGTACATTCTTTGATTCAATCCTTGGAAAAAAGTCAGATAACAAAAGGGAAGAAGGCGCTTCAGAGAATTGACAATATTCTCCACCACCACTCAACAAAGATAAAAGTCTTCTAAAATGCTTCACTCAAACAAGACATTTGAGAGAAAATGACAGTTTAAAACAAACCATTCCTCCACAGAGTGCCCTTGTCTAGTGTCTGCAACAGCATTTACTGCTCTATTTCAGGATCAGGATATGCAGGTGACTTTGGTCTGAAACTCCTACTGTCGTTTCGGTTCTTACTTTCGTCCTTCCCTCCAGCTGTCTTTCACAAACCCAACACTGCAAGCCTCAGGCAGTATCCTCCTTAATTAGAGCACATATACAAAAAGCCACACCACCAGATATCCCCCCCTTCCCCCCCAAGCTTTTTAAACATCAAGCTTCCAAAGTAAAGTTTCACAGAACTGGTCATATGGACGAGGATAAACATTTGCTGAATGATTGATAACACTCAGACTCCAACACCACAAGGAGAAGGAATGTTGGACAAACAAATAAAGTCAACTTGGATTTTAAAAACTCAGTGTGGGATGAAGTCGTCACTGGAGTGCTCTGCTCCGAGGAAACTAAATGATGGCCGGGTTGGGGGGGCGGAAAACACCCCTCAACCACCCCCCCCCAAATTCACTCAAACATGCCTCAATCATATGACTCGGGGTGTTCATTTTGTTTTCGATAGATCACTGGGGGTTTTTTTCAGTGGCAGCATTATTCTGAATGGGAAGTTCTCATTCTCCATTAACGTAACAGGGCAAATCTTTGAGGAACTCTGGACTCTCTGATGGTACCGAGTGAATGCTTTTATATCTCAGAGCTTGATCCTGAAGTTTACTGCAGGAAAGATGGTGTTTCCACGAAGATAGCTTTCCCACAGTGAGCGATAGGGCTCGTGCACGAGAAAGGAAACAGCTAGGCAATCTTTCGGTTCATTTCTCTTCTAAATCAGAGCTGAGGAAGGAGGACCCACCCTTCTGGCACACAGAGAGCCTGGACACGGAGAGGATGTGGAAATGACTCTATTTTGTTGCATAAAACTCCTAAGGTTGTAATTCTGAATCAGCTTCATTTAAGCTGAGTATGAAATTTAAAGTTCTTTCCTTCCCTCAACTTTTTTAACCCCTCCAATCCAGAAGGTCCAAGGTTTCTTCTGCAAAGCATGCGAGAAAACAAGGAATCTCTGCCACGCTGGTGCAGATGGCTCTTGGGACCCAGCGTTCACTGACACCCCCATCACAGCCAAGCAAACTACCCTGGGTTCCCCTTCAACAGCCACTTACATCCTACAGGGGAAATCTCCTCCTCTCCTGTCTTCTCACACCAGGAGGGCCTGCATGAGGCCTGCTGACAGATACCCCAAAGTGACTTACTTCACACAGGACTCCTGAGCGCTATTTGAATAAATATGTTTATTCTTAATTTGCCTATTCAACCATTTAAAAGCTGCATTTGTCACAGTGTTGCAAAAACTTAACTTACAGAATGATTTCTTGGGCTGTGCTGGCTGCAGTGTCTTAAACTCTCCTTCTCTGTCTGTCCTGAGCTGATAATCGGGCAGACAGAGGATGGATGAGATTGGATATGCTGCCTCGTCATACTAAAGGGTTGTCAGTTTTCCTTTACGTGAACAAAATTTTGCTCACTGTTTTTAAACTCTGTATATTTGGGAGGCAAGATGCATAATGTGGTACCCTTTCATTTTGCAAGATCACGATTTCCTCTCTCTAATGATGGGTCCAAAAGCAGCAACTGGAAAAGTTTAAAAGCCAAAAGCATCTGCGCCATTCTGCCCATTCTGGCTTTCTGCAGCTGCCTTTGCAATCCAAATTTAGCAGTTCAAGTTCCAAACCACTAAAGAGATTCATCAAGTTTCTAAAAGTGGGGATGCCACATTTATATACCGTACGCAGGACTGAGATGGAGCTTTCAGAAGCTTTCTCTGACAGAGGTTCCAGACACTGGGCTGAAACAGAACGGGATGTAGCTGAGAGGTGCAAACTGGAACTGTTCACAGTGAGGTGTTTAAGTCAGCTTTCTGATGAGACGCCAAGGTTAGAAGTGAATATTTTATGCCATTCTAGTCATGACAGATCACAATACGTCAGCATTAACATTATGCCATTTTAGATTTGAAAAATGGCACCAGAACCACAAAAATTATGGAAATAGATCCATAATTTTAGATTTTGTCCTTACCAGTGTGCCATCTGCCATCTAATAGACAATTATCTATTTGGCCCTGAAATTCTAATCACCCTGGCTTTCAGCTGATTTATAGCAGAGACTTCACATTTATAATCGAATTTGTCAGATTGCTCTTTCTTTTCTATAATCTGTAAGACACTTTTTTACTTTTGAGATTTTCAGCTACCCAGCTAGACGATTATATATTAAAATCAACTACAAGTAACTAAACTGGATTCTGAAAACCCACACTATCACTTTCATCATTTAGGCCATTACCTTCTCCCATGCTTTGCTCCATCCAAACCCAAGGAAGATCTTGCTCTCAAGCCCGTGTGCACTTCCTACGGGCAGCAGCCCGTAGCCACGCAGAGCCAGGCGCTAAGTGCAAAGTCCTGCAGCGAGCTGTTTGCTGGTTCAGGGGCTTCAACTACGTCTTTGTAGGTATTCAGATTGCACCACTGCAGGTTCAAACTGCTTTCAGGGCATTTTTTGTATTTAATGTATGGCAATATTAGGAGTCACCTTTATAAACACTCTCCTTTAAAATACTGGGCCAAACACTAAGTGCTTGTGTCCTTTCAAATACTGCAGCAGGAAACCATACAAGTATTTAATGTTTTCACTGATACCCCAAACTTCTCCATCTGCTAAACCTAACAAGCCCAGCCCAGCCCCTATGCTGCTACCACAGCCCATTCTCTCATTTCCATTTGTTCTTGACATGCCTGAACTCAACAAAATTCTTATGTTTTCTGAGATCAAATACACCAAATCACACAATAAAAATCACCACTCCAGACTCAGCAAATAGAAGCATCAACAAAGTTGGTAACAATTCCTCTCCGCACATGCTACGTGACATACTACAGGAGGGCACCACTGCTCCTCCGGCTGGCAGTGCTTTTCTGATGCCACCCAGGCTCTAACACAGGAGATACTGAACATGGGATTTACAGTTTCGGCCCATGTGTACTACAGGCTTGATATTCAGAGTGCCACCACTTTACTGATTTTTCAGGGAACCTGAGGTTATGGAAAATCAGATTCCAATTGCAAGGCAGTTGGGAAGAATTCAAGACAAAAAGATGCTTAGTGAGTTTAATGAAGAAACAGGGCTCAGGATAAAAACTTGATGAAGGAAGTGTTTTCACTCTGAAGAAATGTGCAAATCTCATGTTCTTTAATATATGCAATAACTAAACCACTGAAAATCCCTGGGTTTATGTATTTGCAAAAAACAGAGATGAGAGGGGAAAAAATAGGAAAAAAAAATTCCCCCCCGCTATCACTTGCCCTCCTTTTGTTACCAGGGAAGATTTCAAAATGCAGAGCATTCCCAAACAGCTATTTGATTAGTTTTATCCATCTAGGCTGGGATAATTAGTAGATGCTTAAAAGATGAAATCTAAATATACCAACCAATCAGCCCTTTTCAAGAACTTCCAAGGAACATTACACAAAGCCATTATCTTCACAAGATAACCACTTTTGTGGCTCTTTAGCCTCCTTTCTTCAACTCCCCTTCAAATATTGAACTATTATGCTATCTAAGAAATTTTCAGTTTGGGTTCTCAGAAAAAAAAAAAAAAAGTGGTGGTGGGTGTAATTTTAAATATTTCTCTCCCTATTGTATTTCGTACTTGGTTTTTCCCACCTCAAATTACCAGACAGGTTTCACTTCCTTTCTCTGCAGCTGGAAGATTAGTTGTCCTATCAGTTTCAAAACTAGGACCTGTTCTTTCCCATCCCTAACCTTCTTGCTACCCCAAAATAGCCCTGTTCTAGTTTGGGTTTTTAACCTGCAATATGATGCCATATATTTTCCCCAGCTGTGTAAAACATAATTTGCCAGATAACAAGATGCAAAGAAAAAGAGGAACCGACTGTCAGTCTTGCAGACAGAGGGAAAAGTCTGCCTGAACACATCAGGATAAGCCATTTGTATTTGGAATAATGGACGATATTTTTTTCTAATCAGACTTGCACACACTCGTGTAACTGAGGATTGATGGCAAGAAAGGTAATGGAACAGCACCATGTTTGTTATCTGCTGCTGTTTCTAATATTGTCACATGGAGATATAAATATCCATACAAACATCATGGCAGAATGTTATAAAAAGGCTTGAATTGTTTTGAAAGTCTTTAATATAAAGCTGAGCAGCTTCTCAGGCTACTTCTTTGGGACACTGTCCTTAGAAATATTTGTACATAATAGCAAAATAATAACAAAAAAAACAGTTGATTGAAAGGTTCCATTTAGGCAGACGTTAATATCCAGAGGCTTTTACTTCATGGGTTTAAAAGCCTGTAACTCGCCGAACAGATAGTGCTTCACCACATGAAAGACGTTACCAAGCAACCCACAGAAATGGACACCAACATTGATAATCCATTCTAAAGTAATTACATTTTATAATTAAAGATTACAGTAAATCCAATAGATCCCAACAGGAACTTGAGCAATTTAGAGACATGCTAGCTAACCTGCCTGTTTTATAGCATCCATGTTAGCTTTTGTCTTTGAATAAAACATTAAGTGAACTGCAGAGATTTTCATTAGCCTTCACACAACTCGTAACCATTACAGAGTCTCACCTCGGTAAGAGTTAATCTAACGTCACCTCATTTCTCTAACTTTGAATAACGCATCATTCTTCTTTTAACTGATGGTAAAGGAGTGACTGCCAGAAAAACCCGAGGCTGTTACTACCAAATGAAAGCCCTGGCAAAATCAGGTGAACACAATCTCTTTGACCCCAACTGCTTTCCGTCCCTGACCCTCCTCACACAACCGCCGAGCAACTTCCACCACGGTGTGCCTCAGCTTGTCCACCTACATCACAGACCTCACACCCTCTTCTTCTGAGAGCACTGGCGCAATAAAGAAAAATCACCAAAGTGTATTAAACAGCGCGGGACCGAGTTCACTTGGTGAATTTGTGCTCAATAGTCTTTTGCCCAGCGATCTTGCAGACCCAGAGCCACGTTGCATGAGATAGCAGGGGCAGATTCAGTGTCTAAAATACACATCTGTCTACATGCAGCTGGCGTCAGTGATGACTTCATACGGCAGCAATAACTGCACGTACCTGGGCAAGGTCCCCGACTCGGGAGAGTACAAATCGTTCTGCTGCAGCTGCACCAACACAGTGACACACCTCTTAGTCACAGAGGCGATCTGTGCAAGTGAACGCTGGGATCACACACACACACTGACCAGGGCAGGAGGTTGATTAGCCTCCCAGATAACACAAGACTGATTCCTGTTGCAAACCTACTTCCTCAAAAGAAAATTTCTGCAAATACACCCTTTGGAATGACGCCCAAAGCTCACGAAAGCCTCAGCTCTTCGACAGCTGTCTTTGCCACTGTTCTACTCATTTTTTTCCTTAAACACAAGATAAAGGCTCGCGTTTCCGTACCCAAAGTACCAGTCCAAGCACACAACTCCTCCCATGTGCTCCAGCTCTTTAGAACGGATTCTAAAACAAAATTTCAAACCTTGTCAGCCTCGTGACTGTAAATACATCAGCTGATTGTTTGTTGTTAGATGATAGATAGATACTATGAATTACTTGCTACATGTCGCTTTATCTAGTAGTAAATAGAGCAATTCAAGCAACGGGTGAGCGGGGCTTCGCTTCAGATTTTTCTGGCAAAGTCTTGGCAGTTTGTTTTCAAACTTGCATGGGTGTTTTTTTATTACATCAGTTACTCTTGCTCAATAGCCAAAGACACAGCAGACCGTTGCTCAGAAAACTGATCTCCATCACTGGAAGCAATGGAGGAATTCTTTATGAAGCCAGAAGAAACCACCTTCCATCGCACAGCCACAAGGCACCTTCCAGCAAGTTGCAATAATAATAATAAAAAAAAAAGTTTCAACTTCTGCTTGCTGTTCCCAGACCGACAGTCCAGCTGAGCAAAGGAGAGCTATTCAGCTCAGATCTGCAGAGGTAAGCACTCTCTCCCCACCACAATCAGGAAGAAAGCAGGACTAGAAGCCTGATTTGCACTGGGGAAACAGGCAAAAACCCAGCACAGAGTAGTCCAAGGTCGTTAGTGTTAGTGACAAGGACAGAAATAGAACTCAAGAGTCTTCCTGACTCACAGCCCCTGCTAGGAAAGCTGAATGGAAGAAAGAACAGCTCAAAACACAATTAAACTAACTCCTAATTAAATTCCTAATGCAACTAGATTTAACCGTGTCAAGAGGGGAAAAAAAAATACAAATCCTTCGATAGGACTACCTCAGGCATTAAGACCCAGCTGGATCCAGCTGCATCTAAATCAGGAAACATGTCAGCAAGAGCAGTTGATTTTGCAGTTAGTTTCTTAATGAGATTCTAGACTGTACGAGGACGACAATGGTTTTGAGAACAAATTTGCAAGTCTAGACCAAAGCACAGGGTGATTTAGTAGAGAGATGAGAAAAGCTGTAGTCTCATCTCCTTCACTTCCCAGAATCAAAGCTTGTGGAAAATTCTAATAGAAACAAAAGGTATTTGTTTTCTCGGCCACCCTAACGCCGCCAGCTTCGTATTTCCTCCGAGCCTCTATAACTGATCAAACATACAATATTCCAGAGCACGACCGAAGCTGATGCTGTACAACAAGGGCAGCAATAAAAACGATGAAGATTCTTCTCGTCCTAAGCTTGTTACCTCTAACTGCTGCTCAAGCACTTGCTGTCACGAGGTTTAGAGAACTTGCACAAAAGGGCAATCCATGATGCCCAGTTCGCTGCCGGCAGTCTTCGCCAGGGGAACCAATCCTAGTAAATTTGAGGGATGATTTCTTCCACAGATGGATATTCAAAAGGTAATTTGGCATGCTGCAAAAAAACTGGGGTCAGGGCCAAAGAGCAAATCTAACTATAGCTTGTGTGATGCAGATGAAAGTAAAGGCGTTGTACCATCAAACATACAGAAAGTGAATAGAGAGATACAGGAAAGATTAAAAATTGAAGAGAGAACATTTCAAGAAAGATCAGTTTAAAATCATAGGAATAATTATGATCTCCCTTGACATTACCACAGAATGAAGGCAGAAGTAGCTCTTTTAGCAACACCTGTGAGGAAACCAGAAAAGAAATTTAAGGTCTGTATAAAACATGGGGGGTGTTTTTGACACTGTGCAGAATTTGAACTCAGCTCTAGTTTACTGCTTCCATGCATTCAGATTTCCCACCCAAAACAGACTTCTTAAACGAAAATTTAAGTTGTGAGTATGCACCTGTAGCACTTAAAAGTGCTTTCAAAGTAGAAGATACTAGAATGTGTTCAAGTTACAGCAGGAGATAGGAAATCAATCTCTTTTTGTAAAATACTGGAGTACTAAACAATAATATTCTAATACTAGAATATTAGATACTTAAAAGTATTAAAATATACCTATGAACTACATCATACTGTGCTATACTTTACCATGATGCTAGTTTGAGGAATTACTGTACGTGCTGCATTTTCAAAGTGAAAAGGTAGCATATATCCCAATACATACAGAGACTTTCTTGCACAAAGAGGCGTACCAAGCATCTTCCCCAACACTACTGCCATGTCACAAACCATTACCTTCACATTCTAATGCAATGGTTCACTTCACAAGATTACTTTTGCTAACAAAGTTGCAGAGTAGATGTCTGTCAAACACGCAACAACTCTTTCTACAGCTGCTGCCAGGGGTTGCACGCACAAAAGATGGCAGGCGGACCCAGAAAGCAAGCAGTACACTTTGTGTGACACTATTATTTGGTTTTTTCAAGTCCTTTTAACTCTAGGTTGGGCAGTCTGGTAATGGCTTTTCTTAGTGACTACTATTTCATTCCAGCATGCTTTGAGGAAAGAAAGTGGAGAAAAATTACTTACCTAGTAATTGCGCTTCTTCAAATGTCACCTCAGAGTCCCCCTCCTGAGTTTTGTGCCTGCAGCATAAATCATGCAGGAAATTCCCCGAGCTTTTGAGATTTTGGGCACCATGACATACCTATAGGCTGCCTTGAGGGCTCTTACATTTCAACTACGCCCCTTCAAGCATGTACAGCACATGGTCTTCGTAAATCCCTAATTACACACAAACTACAAATTCTCCTTAAGTGACCAATGTTCCAGGTGAACGGTGTACAACGATCAGTTAAACACCCAGGCCAGAATCCACCAGCTCCTCACCACGATATCCCCACATTAAAACAGAAGGTGGATGGAAACACAAACACTAAGCAAGATTGTTTTTCCAGACCTACGTTATGACAAGGTAAGTAATTTTCTCTTTCCCTAAAGATACCATCTGCACAGGATTCTCATTTCTGGAGAGCCAGAGCCCAAGGGGATGCTCTAAAAGAAGCTGTAGCAATAACTAACCAAAAACGGGCAGACTGCAAGGAAGAAAAGTGTGGAGGCATTTTTCTTTTCTTCTTCAAGGAAAACAATAAAAAGAAAAGAAAAAAAAAAAAGTCTCTAGAACCTCTTAGGCCTACCTGTGGGACAGATGTCAAAGAGATCTGTTATGAAAAGACACAAAACAGGGAAGACACAAGGCTTTGTACTCCTGAGCCTTGGATGAGGACCATGGCAGGAATACTTTGTGAGTATGGAAGTGAAAGACCAGAGAATCTGTGCGTAAATCTGCCACGGAGCCATCCTGAGGCAAGTAAATAAAGCCTTCCTCGCCCAGAGCAGAAATATCCATGAAATAAAGTTATGGAAATTATGAGGCACCAGAAGGCTGGGGTTCTGTGTAAGGCTCCGAATCCAGCAGCCCAAGTTGGACAGCTGAAAAGCTCTAGTTCAGTCAAAGAAACCTTTCCAAAGGATTTTCAGATATAAAAAGTGAAGACCACCCTCACAATCAGCCACATCCTCTTTTGGTAAGAAGAGATTTCTCAGCCTGGGACACTGCAAGATGCTTTGGAACACGAGTGACTCGGAGCTGCTAAGACAGCACAGGGAGCCAGGTGGATAAACTGAACGGATTCACACCATGGCTCGAGGTACAATCTTGGCTAATGACAACCTAAACAGATTGAACAGGTCTCCGTCAGGCCCTTAAATCTGGAAAAGGGAATCACAGCTCTAAATAGGACCCACAGAGTAAGATGTGAAAGGAGTCCTTTCATATTGGAAGAAAAACTTAGCACGGTCACAGGTTCACTCAGCGGCTCAATATACACGTCTCACTCTTTCCATTTCAGGACCACGCATCTGATCTGCCTCTTTCCTCCCAGCACTGGCAAAGCGTGAATTGCTTTTGACACATGGATGGCTCAAGGGCCCAAAAAGCAGTCATAAGCAGATGGGATAACTGAAGGAAGGAACGAAAGAAAGAAAGAAAAAATGTAAATGCAGGCCAAGAGTTACTCTGCATCACTCCTGTTGAGAGCGGACTTAGGGAGCAGAAGAAACATCTGTTTGGAAACCGTCTTTGTCTCAGTCCAAATGCTGGAACAGGAGAAAAGAGGGAAGTCAAGAACTGCCAGCACACCTCGTGCTTTATCTCACACTTGGATGGCTTAACAGGAGAGATCTGGGAGGATGAGTTTAGTTTAATGATTTCTTGCTGGTTCGCCTGCTCCCCATCTGTCTTTGTAGTCCTTGCTCGGAGGGACAGATTGGAGCACTGCTGTCCTCTCCCTCCTCTCCCCTTTCAAGAGTTACTCATGATCTGAACTTCTGAAGAGAGGAACAGAGAAATTCTCAAGCATTAAGTAGTCAGCAGAGATTAGCCCAATAATTTATCAATGGTAATAGCTAATAACAGACACAAGAAACTTGCTCACAGTCTTCCTAGAGCCTTATGTCAGAGTTGTCACCTTACAAAAGTGTTATAAGAAATTCTTGGACCCCAGTAGCAAATTTACTGGCCAAAGGCTGATAAACTCTTCCAAGAGTCCCTCAGTCAACAATGAATCATACAAACCAGGTTGCAAATACTGGATCTTTAATAAAAATGAAGTTGGAGGAGTGGATGTTAGAACAATGTTAGAATGCAGCTGGCAGGACGAAGAGGACTCGCTTTCATTTTGCCTGACCTCCCATCACGAGAGGGACCAGGGCTTGGCCCTGGCATCATTCCAGCACTGCACTAGACAGTCATCATACAACAGTGATTAATGAACTGCTGAAAGAATAAAGCAAGAAATGGCAAGTTAGGGGATCTGGGTAATAAACTAAAGAAAAGAACCATAAAGATTCATAAAAATTAGAGACAGAAGGCACCTCCTAGGTCACAGACTCCACGTCCCTGCCAGTGCAGACATGGCTCTCGCAGTACTGCTCTGGTTGTGCTTCCTTTCAAGACATAAGCAGCAAGCTTCCACTCTGTTCCACTTACCAAATTTCACCTTAATATTGGACTCAAAATTTTATTTCTTTAGGTCTTTGAAATCCAGAAATGAAAGAACCAGAAGACAGCTGTCTACTGCTTTATCCTACACCAGCCAAGGAGCTGCCTTTCAAAAACCAATCTTTTGAATTATTCTACTGTGCAGCCACTGATGAGAGTGGGCAGATCCACACCCAGCAGCAACAATGTTCTGGTTGTTTGAGGGCTCCCTAACACGCAGAACAAATGTCTGATAGATAAGATAATCAAATACAAGTATGGAGTTTCAGGACTGAGGAATCCTAACATGGTATCATTACTGGAGGAAGGCTTTCAAGCAAGCCAAAACAGCACTAGAAATCAGCCAAGGATTTGTTTAGGTTCATCTAGCACAATGCTAAACTACCAACATCAATGTATGTGCCCTTCCTAGATAATTCCAGAGAAAAATAAAGGCTCAGATGGAAGAAAACCCAGAAACATCCTATTTCCACTGGAAGTATTTTATTTGTGAGCTGGGCTGGCTAACCCAGACAGCAGGAGGGTTTCAGGATGGATGAAATGTGATTACATTATAATTATCTTTTGTTACTTTGCAAAGTACACGGTTATGCACTTTCTTTACTGCCCAGGGAAATCATGTTAACACAATTAGAGCAAGAACCTTGTTTTAAACACGGTTTGCTCAGACGTTACTAACATGGCTCTAATTCTCAGTACAGACAGTCTTCAGAGCCATCTTGCTCCATAAATCAGCAGGAGTTCTGTCACCGACTTCCTCTGAAGCAAGTACCAGCTCTTAGAGAAGAGACATTCTCTAGGATGTACTGAACATACAGCTTCACTGTATATCATCATCCTGTGCAAGTGCTGTTGGCACGATGAGATACTGTAGAATTTCTAAATCTCTCGCATTTATTATTCCTTGCAGCATTACTCTTAGGATATTGTTCTACACACTAATAAACTAAGGGAGAGAACTATAACAACAGCTCTATGGCCACGCAATAGAAGCGTTGGAGGCCAGATTAGAACTAACGAGTTCCTGGCTCCCACTCAATCACAACCATCAGAACAATTAGCTCAAATAAGCCCGAGAACTGTTTTCTGCTCCGCTGTCATCTGCCCGTCCTCCCCAGTAACTTCTGAGCTGGAAAACTTCAATCAGGTTTGACAGAGGGTAAAGGTCACAAAGAAACTAAAGTTCAGCTCAAATTGCCAGCAGACCAGCGGCCAGACCCGCAGAGCGCCCCACCGAAGGCAGGAGAGCAGCACAAGCTCCTGCTCTCTCCAGCCACAGCCCGCTGAGCTGCGGGCAGCTACGGGTACCAAGCACCAGGAGCTGGATCATCACCTCTGGCCCACATGGCCGAGGGGGGACACCAGGAAGATCAACAGACACCACTGGGCAGGGGTGGGTGACACAGAAGGACCCACAGACCACAAGGATGGGGAAACTCACAAACTGCATGAGGGGGATCCAAGGACGTAGGGGGGTTTCAGACACAGGACCCCTATTCCTAGAAAGCCAGGCTCCCTTACCTTTCTGCTAAGGGAAGAAGTAAGTCTTGAGAGCACACTTTCCCTTTTCAAACACCATCAAGATCTCTCCTTTGATTCTAGTATGCAGCCAATACGCACACAAGGGACTCTGCATCTTTGTCGTCAAAATAAGTGGATGCAAAAGGGAAGCACTGAAGTCACTTCAGTTTAGTGCAATTTCTAGCCATTACTTACGCTCCAGTGTCCTCCCAGGGAATGCTGAAGTGCCTGAGAGGATACAGTTTTGCCTCATATTAGCTTGCTGGATTAGGGATTAAAAAAAAAAATTGTGCCCATTTTACAGAGGTGCATACTGTTATCTGTACAGCGACACAATGAACCCGCCATCAGGAACAGAACCCAGGACCAAATGTCCTGTTCTAATTACCAGTAGGTGCTCTGCCCCCTTTAGTAAGAACACAAAAGAGTAACATCCCTGTCCCATAAATAGAGGATGTTTATTATCCAGTCCTTCAGTGTTCCCACTGTGCTCTCTTTCCTACAATGGTTTGGGTCCATCACGCACAATACACTCGCATTATGCACGGATCACCGACACCACTGCCCATGACAGCTTCTCTGGAGCCCTTCCAAAACATTGTGTCATATGATGAACTGAAGCGCCAAAGGGATACGCAGTAAAGACAGCAATCATGGGAGCGTGTTCACTCCTCATGCCAAATCCACTCATGGTGTTCAGTGAAAAGTACTTTTGGGGGAATGTAAATTTAGTCTCTTTCCTAAGTTTAAAAATTAGAATGCTCCAAGCACAAGATTTCCCAGCAATGAAGTGAATATTCTTTTCTGCCTTCTCCTTTTGACAGCTTCACGTCAGTTTTACATTCAGAGCTAAACAACAGACTGATCTAAGACACATTTTCCTTTCTCCCTCTCAGTATCCCATGAAAAAATCTGAATTGTTTTAAATACTGAAAAACATATTAAAAACCATCAAAACAAAATGATAAACAATCTGAAACAATAATAGACTAATAGAGTAAAACAAACATGATTGATTAACATCTGGGAAAGCCTAGCATATGGATCCAAAGGAAAGAACACTAGACACACACACACACACAAAAAAAAATCTTTCTCCCATTAAGGGGCATTTAACTGTTAATTAAATAGTTAATCAGGAGTTTGTAAATATTTTGGCTGGAAAGATGGAATCTTAACCGAGGTGACTGCTTTTTAGTAAATATTTGCACCACTGCATATACACAGTCCCCAGACTGACGGGGGAACTGGGGGGGGGGGGGGGGGGGGGGGGCTGTGACAGGAGCTTGGCCCCCCACCAGTGCCACGCCACGAGGCACAGCAGGCCGCCTCACCTACCGCAGCCCCCCAGCTACGCCACCCCGCTGACACCACGGCCACGTTCCGTCCTGCTCCCCGAGGGTACGTGAATGTGGTTACAGCAGGACGTCACCGAGGCCGTAGCCCCGCTCCAGCCCTGCTGCCCTAAACCCCTTGTCTTCCTACGTGAGGACTTTCAAAGAGCTTATCTGTCTTTACTGAAGGAACTCGGCAAGGTGCAGGTCCTGCCGCACAACACGCCCGTGTGTGTCCTGGAAACTCATCTCACCGTGTCCAGCGCCTGCACTCAGCCATTATCTGTAATCTGCCTGGAGAGGAACGCGCTCCGACAATTTTGCTGTTGTGCGAATAGCGCATCGTCTTTAAGGGGCAGTTTATAAACTAGTCTCGCACCAAACGGAGTGGTTGGGGAACAAGTGCCTTCAGTGCCACACTTGTAAATAAGAACAAATGTCTTCAAATTGCACAGTACTCCCAAATTCCAAAATGCCCTCAGCTCGAGTAACATCAGCAATAGCGAGCTCTGAGGTATCACTGGCATCTCTAAGGCAGGCAGCACTGTAGCACAGACAACAGCATGTGAAGTATTTTCCATACTCATGCATTATGCCACAGAACAGACATATTTTTAGTCAATTAACTGTACACCCTACAGCCGAAAGAGGCTGAGACAGGTTAGGTCTAAATTTTGTTTGCAGGAATCCACTGGAGGCTACTGAAGCAAAAAATACACTGTATGCACCATTTGTGGGATTTACAGTACAGCACCCTTTTTCACAGGTTCAGTAAATAAATGCATGAGAAGGAGCATGGAGCAAAGGAAAATTCCAGCAAGCCTGGAGTCAGCCAGTGATTCAAACTGCAGAGAAATTCTCTCATTGCAAAGGTATTTCTACCCCAAAGAAAGCATTACGATCTGATCACAGCATACCTGACCGGTTTGAGATCGTAATTCTATTCCACTATAATAAGAAGTTTACTGAGAACAGTTTCCTTTACCCTCTGTGTCCAGAGTAAGTCTGTCAAAAGTCACTGGATTTACATTTGACCAGCACAAACGATTAGACGTTTTCCACGGGTCTCAGTGAGAAAGATGTGCGTGGGGAGGTGCACTTCCATCTAGAACTGTGCGTGGTGCTACTCACGTACTGAAGCGACTGACAGATTACGTTATTTGCTTGTAGTACTGTTCATCCCCAGATTACAGAAAGAAAAGGCATTTTCTCCAAATGGAAGAAGAGAAGTTGCCCGGTGTAGGGAAAGGCAGACGTCTGAAATGTTTTTACTGTTGGCTTCAGAAATGAGATGGCTCAGGGACGACTGATAATGGGATTCACTGCGTCATAACTCAGACAGAGAACTGTTTTGAGCCCTGCTTTCAATAAACTGGTGATCACAATCCAGTTCCCGGTGCTTACGCACTCATGTAAAATTCCCCGAGAACGGCTTGCCTCCACGAAGGTGTGCGAGAGGGAAGGAGCGTCTGACCAGGCACTTCTCCCACCAGGGGTCAGGGCTGCGGCACTAATTCAGAAGGAGAACAAGCAGCACTTCCCCAGCCCTGCCCCAACACCACCTGATCTTTCCTTGCGGAAGGGATCACTGGTCAGGACTGTCAAAACCACGCAAAGGGAACCCAGCAACCAACACCAAGTAACTTTCTGCAAAAGTTGAGCTCCTGATAACATCCCTGTTTCTTGCCGATTATCTTTTAGTGACAAACTGTCAAGATAGTCGTTTTTAAAAGACTGATCTACCCTAATAGGAGCCTGCTAATCTGCAGTGATGCAGGATAACTGCACACGGACTCTGATGGCCTTCTTCCCCCTGGGGTCTGATTTTTGAAAGCAAGTACATCTTTATAGCTGTGTTAAAAGAGGACAGCAGACAGCAAGGGGAGGCAAATGAAGGTGGAGACAGCAAGAAAAGCCAGGATGAAGAGAACTGCACTGTAAAACAAATAGGCTTCAGTATTACTAATCCAGCGGAAATGAATGCATGTGTCAAACCCAAGGGTACAATCCCAGCAGAGGACTAAAAGCCTGCCTGAATTTGACATACTCCCTTATTTGAAAGGGACAAAGGACACTGTCAGGTGAGGTATTGGGTATTCTCAGACATCAGGCCAGGAAGCTTGCCTTTTGTACCCAAAGAGGAAGAACAAAAAAAAAAAAAACCACAACAGTAAATCTCTCACTGTTCACATTTTTCTCACATCTCATGACTGGAAGCAAGCTAGCTCGCTTAATTTCATTAACAGACAACTTTCTAGCCTGGCTGGTTACAGTGGTTGTCCTTCAGCACTGGAGGCATTAGTAGGGTGGGTATAAAAATACTTCAGAGAAATGCTAAATGTTCTCTCTCCCCACTGCTTCCCCACCTAGGAGACCCACGATGCCAACACAGCAACAACACCGTATGAAGCAGCCTGTGTTGCTTCATCCATCATCAGCAAAACTGTCAGCTCAGCTCCGACAGCAAAATCTTTATTACTGGTTATGATGCAAAAGGCAGAAACCACACAGTCTGATTTTCCCAGATCTGAGGCTGAGTTTGCAGTAGCAGCAGTTGGAGGGGGAAATCATTTTGACTTTTCACTGAGCCAATTTGATCTGGAAATTGTTGAGAGCAAATAAATATGGAATCCCACTGTGGCATTTCTGCAGTCACTTGCTGACTCCAACCACTTCTCTCTTATTTTTTTTTTATTAGTATTTGGCACATGTAAAAAATTAGCTATTCCCTGAAGCCATGCATGACTGATCAGTTACAGAACTAATAGGTTTTTCAGAGGTCAGTTTAAGAGATGAGTAAGCCCAGGCCCTTTTAAATTTCCCAACTTGCAGCATGGGGAGGCTGTTATTTGGTTTTATTGCAGTTTTCTTCAAAAGGTCAGAGTACCCACAGTACTCGGCTGCCCACAGTAACACACAGCAGTATATCCTAGGCAATTCTCCAGGTGACCAACGACCTTTTGCAGTAAGCAGTCTGTGCAATACAGGTGCTCTCTTTTTTTCCTCCTCAGGAAAACAACTGCTTATTGACTCTGGACTTGTCTTTAAAAAGGCAAGTCAAATGTAAGAAGTCTGCCACTCAGCTAAGTTACCCACCAGTGCAAAGCAGCATACCTGCATGCACACGTCAGCCCAGCTCACTGCAGCCCTTACTTCTTTTAACAGACTTCCACGTGCCATTTCAACTTGCTAACCCACCTCTTTTCCTTTCCGCACTACTGGGAAAGACGAGTCAGCAAGGCAGATATACCCTCGGCCAGACTCCTTAATCTGCAAACAGCTCCAGCACCCCTGACGCTGCTCAGAGCTTTCCCAAAGCAGGAGACACCGCAGTGGTGGGTTTCACGCTCCGGACGATGCTATGTTTTAAGCAGGAGAAGTCTGGCAAGACTACGTCAGCCAACACTTTCCGTACGTAACGGCCAAGAGAGTAATGACACACCCTTTCTTTGGCTGAAGCATCAAGCACTTTAAAGGCTGGGTGGGAAAGGGCAGATGCCTGCTTGGGCTCCTGCTCAGACTGAAGGGTCCTATGAGAAAATAGAAAGGTCCAAGTCTGTAGGTTGGGCATCAGCCCTCGTCTTTGATCATGCACCAGTTCTTTCTCCTGGCTTTCATCTAGGGTCTGGCAGACAGATGGAGGAAAAAAAATATATCAACAAATCCCATCAAGATCCATCCTCCCTGTTACATCGGTGCTATAAAGATCGGCCTAAGCGGGCGCCAGGGGAGGACAGGATGACGGCAATACACGACACAACCACAAAACTTTAAGTACCAGGACAGTTTAGAACACATTAGTAAATTACAGGGCTTAAAGCTCTGGAAGAAGGAGAGAAAAGCTACTTGCTGCTACCACACACACCACCTTACAACAGCCAGCAAACCCACTACCTGCCTCTGCTGGCGTCTCTCACATCACGTGAAGAGTATCTGCCAACCCAAATGCCGTATCATGACTTGATTTATTTCTTCCTTGCAATTTATTTTTTACCCATCTGTTTCTTTTCATACTGCATTTGTCTTCTAACCTCCCTTGGTTTGTTTTCTTAACGTCTTTTTGACTCGCAAAGAAAAACGACACACCTTATCTCTTCCACAAGCTGCACCACCATCCCTCGTTTTGCACAGTCTCGTATCTCAGCACCATATTTGTTTCTCTCTCTCTCTCTCTCTCTCTCTCTGAATAAACAGAAGAGCAGGCACTTTTAAGGAATAAGGGCTCTGTTTGAAGAGTAATTAGCTGTCAGCATAAAACTAGTATTTATGGATTCTCATCCTTGGAAAAATCTAACTCTGCTACCCGGCACTGATTATGGCTGTTATAAACAGATGGGGCTGAATCCATACAACTTGCAATAATCCTATATTTAAAAAATAATTAACTACAAATAAACGACTGAATTCCTCAGCTTTCACAAATTTGCTTCGCAATTTGATTTGCTTGTACCGAGTGGAAGCTGGGTTACTCATGGGTACGTCGTGCTATCCTAGCATACCTTGAAAGTGGGAGAGTCTGCAGCGTATTCAAGCACACGCTCCGCAACTCCAAGTGCGGGAGAGGGACGGGTACTGGAATGTTCTGAATACCCTGCAGCTGAGATGCAGAACGAAAGGACGGCTCAGTTGCGCCTGGGAGCAGAAAGAAACCCAGCACCCCTGGGTGCGTTGTGTCTGGTTGCCTGGCAGAGGAGTTGGAATTTTACCAGCGGTGCAGCGTGTGTTTTAATGACCGACAGAGATATCAGGAGGGGAGCTTTAAAAAAATGCTTTTTAAAACACCGGTTACAGCGGGTGAAAGCCCTCGGTGTGTTACTCTGACTTCCTTCTCCACTCAACCTGGGGCAGCATCTTTCCTGAATGCCCACACCTCTGTCAGGGAACAAACCCAGGAAATCTCTACTCTGCTTAATTAAATCTGTGCGTTTTACTTATTGGCACCTCTTACTAGACCAAAACTCACTCCAAGTTGGTTATCCATCATAGCAAAAGATACGACAAACACAATCAAATACTACACAGAATCTATAGCTCTTGGTTAACTAGGTCACAGATTGTTCTGCAATGTTTGTGAGGCTGCCAGGCTTTTATGCACAGACTGTAGGCACCAGGCCAAATTCTCCCCTCCGTCACAGCCCTGTAACCCCACCGATGAGGTTACCCAGGCTCGGTGGGCTCTGCCTTCAGGTCGCTGTGAGTGGGTAAGAAGTCCCGAGCCAGCTCCAGCCGGAGTGAGTGACAAAACAATTTCCAAGGGGGACAGCCAGCCTCACGCCTCCTCCTCGATGTCTGCGAGGGTGCATCCCGTCCCTCCATCCCTGTGGACCAGCGCAAGTTTCATCATCTACCCACTTTTGTGTAAAGCAGCCCGGTTTACGACGATACCCTGGGGAAGGAGCCTCTTGCACAACCGCAGACACCTCCTGCCAAGCAAGTTTTTGTCCCCCTCTAATAACCAAGCTGAAATTTCCCTTTGCCTAATTTCAGCTCTTTAATTTCTAGTCACACCCTATCAGGCTGCCCTAACATCTCCTCTCTGGTGAGCAGAGGCGTGTGCAGAAGCTGACAGGCATGTGCGCCCGCCGACACTTCGCAGGCACAGGGCGATGCTGCAGGATACCCCCTCGGAAAGAGACACCCCCCAATTGCTGTCACCTCCCTCGGGAAAAGGGGGAAGAAAGGGGCACGAGGGACCTGCGGGGGAAACGGCAGCCAACCTGGGGAAGTCAGGGGCGTGCAAGGAGAGTGGGGGCAATGAGGAGAGAATGAGGCTGCAAGGGGAGGGCGAGGGCTGACTGAGGGGGGAGACGTGGCTGTGAGGGGAGGGCGAGGGCTTACTGAAGGGGGGGGACATGGACCTGTCCATGAGGTGAGGGCTGATTGAGGGCAGACAAGGCTGTGAGAAGAAGTGAGGGCTGACTGAGGGGGGGACACGACTGTGAGGGGAGGTGAGGGCTGACTGAGGGAAGACATGGACCTGGCCATGAGGGGAGGGGGATACGACATGGCCATGAAGGGAGGTGAGGGCTGACTGAGGGTGTGGGACATGGCCCTGAGGGGAGGTGAGGGCTGACTGAGGGGGGAACATGGCCCTGAGGGGAGGTGAGGGCTGACTGAGGGGGGAACATGGCCCTGAGGGGAGAGTGAGGGCTGACTGATGAGGGGACATGGCCCTGAGGGGAGGTGAGGGCTGATTGAGGGGGAGACATGGCCCTGAGGGGAGGGCTGACTGAGCGGGGGACATGGCCCTGAGGGGAGGATGAGGGCGGCGTGGGGTCTCCTCACCTCTTTAATCTTCATCCTGCGGGCGCGGGTCTCGGGGTCCTCGCCGGGCCGCCTGCCCCGAACCGGGTGGCGGAGGCTCCGGCGGAACCGCTCGTAGTCGAAGCGGAACGGAGCTCGCGTCTCTCGGGCAGGGGGAGCGCCGGTGGCGGGCTGGGCTCGGCGCTCACCGCCCTGCACCTGCTGCCGGGAGCCCGGCGCGGTGTGGGCCGGCGGGCCGGCCATGCGGGCAGCGGTGCGGAGCTTCTCCCGGAGGCGGCGGGGGGCGGCGGGGCTGGCGTGGCGGGGCTCGGCGGCGGCAGGGGGGCTGCGGGGCAGGTCGGTGTCGCGGGTGGAGGAGGAGGAGGCAGAGGAGGAGGAGGCGGAGGAAGAAGAGGAGGAGGAGGCGGAGGCGGTGGCCCGGCGGGGTAGGAAGAGGCGCTTGAAGCGGGAGGAATCGGGCAGGAGGAACAGGGCCCCGAAGCACAGCGTGAGCAGGCCCGAGAGGAAGAGCAGGAACAGGAACTTCTGCGGCAGCCGCAGCCCCAGCGCCGCCGGCCAGCCCGGCATGCCCGGCAGCTTCCGCAGCAGCACCATGGGGCACCGGATCGCGGCCGCCGGGCGGGCTCCGCCGCCACCCCGGAGGGCGCCGCTGGTTTCTGCGGCGAAAGGCTCAACGATGCCGCCCCCACACCCCCGGCTGGAGCGGGTGCCTTCACTGGGGAGCGCCGGCGGGCGACACGTGGATGGCTCCGGACCCGGCTACGCCGCGGGGCCCCGCCGCTGCCCGGGGTCCTTGCCCGAGAGGCTCCGGCGGTTCAGAGTCCCCCCTTCCGGCATGAAGGCGGCGGCGAGCGCATCCCGCCGGAGCCGGGCGGCGGAGCGGCGGGGCTGGGCTGCTCCCGGTGTCAGTCCCCCCGTGCAGGCTCCCCGCCGGACGGCTGCTGTCGGGCTGGCTCAGGGAGCGGTGCCGAGGAGGTGCGATCCCTTCTCTCTAGGCGGTGGGTTCATGCTGCAGCATTTCTGCGAGGCGGAGGGAAGAGAAGAGCGCGTTCATTCAACACCAGGGAGGAAGGATGCAGCCGGCGTTATAAACCTTTGTCCCGGAGGGTCTGCCGCCTCCCCAGCCATCCGTCCACCCCCGCACCCCCAGCCACACTAGTTCGTTTTCCCTCTCTCCGGACTTGCCATCAACTCTAGTCTGCCGAGCAGCTCCCACCTCTGCACCATCGCCTACAGCTCCGGGCTGCCGGGCTCTTCTGGCGGGGCAGCCCTGGGGCCAAAAGGAGGATCTGCAGCCTGACGAGGAGCGAGGAAAACCCCGGGATGTGCAGGGTGCCCAGGGACAGGGAGCAAACAGACAGGGATGAGGCTGCTCCGCTCCTCACCAGGCTGCCAGGAGCTGCCTTCGCCCGCAGAGGGCTGGAGACGATGGGGCTGCAAACCAGCCATGCGGAAAGCTCGGCTCGAGTTAAGTTTCTTGAGGCAACAAAATCCACGGATCTTGTTTTTGCTGAAGACATCCCGGCAAATTCTCCCTTTCTCCCAAATCTCTGCCTCGCTGTTAGTTATTCATTCCCACCCCTCCTCCCCAATCCTCTCCTTGTGTGCGCTGGAAGAGACAGAGCTCAACTTTCAAACCACGAAAGCAAGCAGGACCACTTTGAAAAAGCAGGACACGTTTTGAAGACCTACCTACAAGCCCCACATCACCCCTACTCTTACGGGTAGGAACGGCGCTGCCCCCCAAAACACTCCATGAAACCCCCTGGGTGGACCCTTTCCTAACCCCCAGCCCTGTTTACTCACCCCTCTGACAAATCCAAGCCACTCTGGGTCCTACAGTGAGCAAAATCTTCTCAGTCCTGCCCGCGCATCTCCCAAGCGAGAGCCCCGCGCTGCTGTCAGCGCTCACAAGTGCCCGCTCAGTGAAGAGGAAGAAGAGGCTGGCTGCCCGCCGGGCTCTCCGGGGGACACCTCCTCCCTCCTGCCCATCCAAGCACCCAGGAGTGAAGTACCTAACTGCATCAAGCTACTTAGAAGCCTCTGCTTTTCACCACCACCTCCACCACCTCCTCCTCACCCCCGCCCCGCCCCGCCCCGCCCCGCCCCGTCCTTCCTCCCCTCCGAAGGGGACCCGCCGGGCTGCGCTCCCCTGCGCCCGCACACGCAGCCCGCCCGCCTCTACCGCCGCTCACTGCGACAGCGCCGGCAGCCCCGCCCCGCGCCCCGCCCCTCCTCCTGCCAACCCTCACTCGGCGGGAGGAGGCGGGGGCTTCGCGAACCAATCAGCAGACCAAGTCCTGCCCGCCGTGACGCTCGCCCCCAAGCGGCGCCCCGCCCTCGCTCTCTATTGGCTGACTGACGGAGCCTGGCCTTGCCCGTTGGCTCTTCCAAACGCCAGGAAAGCCGGGAGACCAGCCCGCTTGTTTACCACAGTTGCCCGGCTCGAGGTGGGGGAGCGCTTCGCCCCGCCCCTTTCCTCCAGCCAGCCTTCCATTGGCTGCGAGGGATACCCCATCCCCGCTGCGATTGGCGGAGGGGGGGGGGGGGGTCCGGCTACTTTAAATGGGGGCTGAGGGCACAAGGGGGGGCTCAGGGAGTTGTGAGGGCGCGGGAGGTGCGGAGTGGAATGGCGTCACCTTTCCCTCACCCCACCCGTCGTGAGGGCTCTTGAGGGGCGGATTTACCCGCACAGCCCCCGTGGCCTGCTGCCCGAGGTCTGGTGTGTGCCAGAGGGCCAAAGGCCCCGGGAGAGGTGGGCACCACCTCACCACCTGGCATGAGGAGGGGAGCGGGAGCCAGGGATGGCTCAGGAACCACCTTTCTGCACACAAACCTGTCCTTTCTGGTTTTTATGAGCCCACAGTCAACTGCCACGAAGCACATCAGGATCCCGAATAGCTAAATCCTCATCGTACACCCTAAGCTTCTATGTACCACACGAGCACTAACCAAATCTGACAGTCACCTCATGAGCTGAAACTATACCAGAGGGGAAGATGGTGAACTGAAGTGTTTCTGCTTGTTAATACTACAAAAAAACCCACACCCCCCCCCCAAAATCTCCTGCAGAATTAACAACGACAGAGAAAAGAGGGCACTGCCCAAAACCAAAGGCATGTGAAACCGCTCAGAAACAGCTGGTTGGGTGGAGGAGGTCACCAGAGGTGGGCGTTGGGTGCTGTGAGCACGAGGAGCTGCAGCAGGAAGAGGCTTACAGGAAAGGGTAAACTGCAGCCACCGAAGTACTGATGTGACTAAACTTGGAAGAGCTAAAAGAGAACATTTTGTAGGCTGGAAAGGAGCTAGAGCTGCGAGGAAAGAAATCATCTGCTGTTTGCATCTTCCTGCGCTCAGTGTGCTCCTTCTTCATAAATAACTAGCACCGCAGGAAAGAAATCCCTGATCTGATTGCTGGGTCTAGCGGGAGCGCGTTGCAGGGCCCATTTTGAACCGTTCAGCTGAGAATCAGTTATGTTGTAATTTTCCTATGAAAAGTGCTCGAAGTGATACAAAGCAGGCGGCGGAGCAGCTCTAGGAGCAGGATTCAGGAGCTGCTATCGACCCAGCTATGCCCAAGGCTGGGGGTCATCCTGCCTTACCCATCTTTACATCTCCACGACTGCTGCAGGTTTTCATTTAGTTAAAATAAAACTAAAAACTGAGCCTTGTGCTTTTAGCTGTCTGGTGGCTGCCTGATGGACCTTGAACGCAACCCCACTCAGAGGCAAATTTGCATCTTGATTATTTGGTTTTGAAATGTGTCCTTTGAACCGTCCCCTGCGGTTTGCAGGCAGGACCAGTTCAGCCTGAGCAAGAAGGAGATGCGGGCACCATCTCTCAGCCACCACGTACGATTTCCTCCGGAGCAGCTGCTCGAGGAGCGCTCTGCACAGCTGCTCTCCCTTCCCTGCCCTGTAGCCGCACCACCAGGGAGAGGGGAGTAGATTCGGCTGCTCCATTTTGGCAGGTCGCGCCGGAGCCTCGCTGAGCACGGCAGATGCTCCGCAGGCTCCTTGGAGCCCAGGGGAGCTGCTTGCAAAGGATGATTATTTGGTTTTGCTTCTTTGCACACCTTCGCAGGGCGGCTCAGGAGAAGGGGGAGAAGCCTGAAAGCCAGCTGCTGGTTCCATTATTGTGAGCATCGAGGCAGTTTGGGAGGGCTTTTACTGCTGCCCTGCCTCGTGTGTTTATATCAGCGGTCCCCCAGGGACCAGCTCCAGCAAGAGACCATCGCTCCGAGGGCCTCCATCATCCCTTCTTCTGACACCTAACACCCTGCCTTGGCCTCAGACTGAGTGGAAATAATCCTTCACCCTCCTCAGATCTCCTCTTCCCTGGAGAGACCCTAAGCAGCAGGTTGCATTTTGTCTCAGCCTTATTAAAAAAAACCCAAACCACACACACATACAAAAAAAAACCCCCAAGCAAAACCCCACTAAACCAAAAACCTCCACTATTGCAGTGGTGGTCCCTTGATCTTCTTATAGATGGCCCCAGGATGGACAAGGTTAGATAGCTCTGCTTTCTAAGAGGATTTGGGGGCATCAAGGAGGATAATAAAATTGACAGCTGAGAACAAACCAGAGGGATAATAAAATAGACAGTTCTGAACAAACCAAAAGGCTGTGCTTAGCTCTTCATTTTATACAGCAGAGATAGAAAAGTTGAAGCCTTATCTTTTAATTAAGTTAAATTAAGAAATCTTTTTGTTTTACTCTGTGTTGAGCATAACATTGTCTTGAAGGTAAATGCTTAGAAATTAAAGGTTTTCTAAATCAGGTTAAATTAAGATATCATTCTTCTTAAAGAAGACAAAGCATTGTCTTCGAGGTAAATGTTTAATTACATTTTAAAAACAATTTAGTCTGTGTAATAATAAGACAGAGAGCCCCATCTCTGCATATGACTGCAGTTCCAGACATAAGCCAAATAAATTGAGAAATTGGTGTTGAAGGAGTTAGGAGGCAGAGAGTAATTACTGGCAAGATGAGGGTCCTGCTGCATTATGATTCTTGTTTTTTAGCAGGACTGGAAGAAATAATTTTGAGAAAATTACCTTTTTTATGGCCATAAGAAAAATAGAATTTAATATCTACCTTTCTGTGAGGAAGAAAACTACAGAGTGATAGGTAATACTCAAGGCAAAAGAGTTCGGCAAGATAATTACACTCAAGCCTCCAGCCTGTCTTTTAAAGTAGGCTTGATTTTTTCCCCCTTTCACTGTAGAAAATGCTCCAATTCCGACTGCAGGAGTGTCCGGGATGTCTCCCCCTGTGCTGGAACAGCACTCCACTTCTTAGCCAGAAAGCCCTCTCTGACTCTCAGAACCACTCAAACCTGTGATTTTTAGGCATCATAACAACGAAAGGATGGAGCAGGCAGATGGAAGAGAGCCTCTGTATGACCGGCAGGCAGTTTCAGAGTTAACTTAGTTTTGTAAAAGGAAAAGAAAAAAAAAAAAGAAAAGAAACAAAACCAATCCAACAGCCCAGCCTTGTTTCGTTGAAGTGGAAAGGGGTGTTACATTCAAATGCAGCCTTAAAACAGGGCAGCATCAGCATGTAAACCAGACACCTAAACTTCGTTGATAGCTACTACAAAGTCTAGATAGTGACAACAAAACTGGGTGAAATTGCCAGCTTTAAAAAGGAAGGAATCCTTTACCTCTACAAGAACAAGCACGGCAGTTGACAGAACAAGGTGCCATCTTTCGGCGCGTAGTTAAAAGATTTCCGACACTTCACCGTGGCGTGGAGCCTAATTTGTTGCTCAGCTTTCTGAAGCCTGATCTTAGGAGCTGCCAAGAGTCCCGCTGGGAATGGAGGGCTCAGGCTGTGTGGGATGGCTGCTGGCTGTTCCCACCCCGGGCTCTTACTCACGCATGGCCCAGCGGGGAACATTTCGTGGAGGACAAAGCTTTTGAGGCATCTTTCCCTCTCCGTGCAGCCCCAAGGCCGCTTGTCCTCACCTGCAAGCTGCAAGGTCTAATGTCTAAAGGCTTAGAGGGGTGTAGGCTGTCAGCCCCACTGCAGCTACCGTCATTTTATCTGGTTGTGATCAGATAAGGGGCAATCCATACATTTAAGCTGGCTGATACGTTATGCAAACAGCAGCCCTAAACTTTTGCAAAGCAGAGCTCATCTACACGCAATGAGAATGAGCAAAACAAGCCCTGATGGCCTGTAATGACTCAGGACAGAAGAAATCTGTCTGATATTGATTATTTTAAGGTTTTAGAAATACAAGCAGAGGACACGAGGCTCCTGAGAAGCCTAGATAATTAGGAACTTCGTTATCTGCTATGTGAAAGTGGATTGCAGTTTCAGAGTGTGTGTAGTAGCTTGTTTTTAACCTAGGAGAGTGTGCTGTCGCCTTGTGTTACTTAAGGAACAAAGAGTGAAAAGCATGATTGCTTGTTAGATTAGACCATGTGCTCATGGATTACTGGGATTGTTTCGGTAGGAGGTATTCTAATAAAACACCCAAAAGGCTGAATTGTAATAATAGGGTAACCACAGCAATGTCACGTAGACATTCTGGGATATATAGCCCAGATGACTTCAGCCAACGAAGGTTCCCTCCAGCCACAGCCTGCAGTATCAACCTACAGATGGTGTGAGAAAACTAACGTGTAGTGTAGGTGATAAAGGTGTAGAAAGACGTGTTGAAGGTAAGGCACTTTGGAGCAGCCTTCCTCCTCCTCCAAATGATCCCATCAGCGTCTATTGACCATCTCGTGCTGCCAAGGAAGAAGTTTGCAGGCTGTAAGTTACAAGAACAGATAAAATAGTGGTGGATTCTGCCCTGATTTCATTTAGTTTGTGCGGTGCAGGTATACAGTTTTCACACGGTAATTTTCATGGGCTAAACCTGTAAAGCAAGGGGCTACTAAGCCCCCTTGTCTCCCTACCAGTCGAGTGACTGGCTGATGCAGAGAAGGCAGCTACCTCACCCTGCCTATGAAGCTATTGAAATGCTTGTGGCAGCTACAGCCAAATTCAAACCACAGAAAACAGCATATCTAGCCCCCAAACCTCTGAATTGAGACGCATCATCATGCACTGATCTGCGGGTTTGACTCTCTTCTTTTAACTCCACATTCATACATACAAAATATTAATTATCTGAATTAAGACTCACATTCAGGGATGCACAGAAGCCTTGCTGAGAATTCAAATGGCAGCTCTCTGCCAGCAGGAGAGACACACACTTGCACAATATAAAACTCACCACCGCCTCAGCCAGACTTATGTTTTCTAAGAAAAAGGGAAAAAGCCATTCACATCTGAGATAACACTCCGTTCTATGTCTCTTAAACCAGAATTGGGTAGGAATGAGCTTTCACAAGAGGAAGGATCATCCTTAATTATGGTAAAGGTCTATGTCTCAACAATCCTACCTCTTCTGAACCAGGGAAAATATAAAATAAGATGAAAAATAGTGCAAAAGCAGAAACAGAGCGTAAGGTGCACAGAGGAAGGAGCAGAAACAGTTATAGTTTATTACTTTCTTGTGACACCAGGTGACTAATATAGCAGGCTGCACAAGCTTTTTTCATTAAAATCGGCATTATCAGAACGATCGTATTCCGTTTTCCCCTACTTAAGTAAGATAAGGGCCACAAGAATGCAGTGAATTTGCTGTTGTGAATGTGGAGCAACATCCTATTTTAGATGGCTTCAGAAATAAGATCCCAAGTGGAAAATGTCTAAGAATAATTTTCAGAAAAAGAGTTGACCTGACAGAAAATGCAGCTTGGGCTAACCAGAACTGCAGACAAATTGGTGATGAACTTAGTGAGTAGTTCTGTCTAAGAAAAGTGAAAGAAAACCAGTGTTTGACAAACAGAAGCATTAAGAAAACCCAACAATCTTAAAGCAAACTGAAATATTTGGTTTGGGTCAAAACCATATCTGGAGTCAATCCACAAAGCAGTGCGTATAGGATTTTTTTTTGTCTCAAGTTGTTTGGAGCAGGAAGATCTCCCCTCCTTTTCAGGTAAAATCTGGCTATTCAAATTTTCCTAACAAGTCCGCAGTCATCTGAACTATTTGGAAAGAAACCAGGAGGTGACAGTCTCATCTGATGGTGGTGGGGACTGAGCACAGCTCAAAAATGTGCCAGGGGACCCCATTTGATGAAACACAGGAATTTTCCAGCCACAGAAAGAGCCAACCAGCATGATGCCTTTGGAAACTTTAGTAGTCACTAACGGCAGGTTTAGTCGTTAAAGGAAAATAATCTCCCAAAGGGTGAATTTCCATTTATTTTGACAACCATCTGTGTAGTCCATTGTCAGTCCCGAATCCAGAGTCATCCTCATATGTCTGCAGCAGCCTCTGCTTTCCCCCAGATGTGATAATCTCTGCTCCCCTTGAGGGGTTGGGCTAGGTTTGCTCTGACAACATTGCAACAAATGCGTATTTCACAAAAACCTTCTTTCATCATATAAATATATCCTGCTGCAGCTGCTTTTTAGGAGTGGATTTCAAGGCAAGCCAGGAAATAATGACCAACATCTTCAAATGCTGGGGAGATTAATCATCATGTGGGAGCATGAGAGGAAAAGCCTTTCGGTTCATCCTATTCATTGTCTGCAGACTAGAAGAAGAAAAAAAAAAATAGTCTTTTGATTCTGCTCTGTATTCTGGCTAAAGACGAAACACGGTCGTACATTTTCATTACCTGCCTCAGAGCTCTCACAGTTTACGTCAGCCCCACGAGCAACCGTCTGCTTCGGACCCGCTGCCTCAACTGTCACTTCGGTTAATAATTATGCCAAGGGGTCAGTGATTTCAGCAGGGCCTCGGCAGTTTTCAGCTCTGGTGCTGAGTCTGAAGAGGATCATGCCCAAAGGGATAGTTTTAGATGAGGATTAGTATGTGAACTCTTCTGGGCTAAATAGATAAGTGCTCCAATAATTTAGGACAGTGATCTCCATCTTGTGGTTAGCAGACCCTTGGGTTAATACATTGCTCTGTAGCATTCTGTTAAAAAATGCTGAAAAAAAGTTCACATAAGCCATATGGAAATCTACACAGAGGACATTTGTTTTCAGGAGACCACAAACCAAAGTCTAAACCCCACCAGTTTAGAAACTTGCCGAAAAAGCTGTTACAGGACAAGCAGTCCTGTATCAGCAAGAGATAACAGTGTAAGAAACCTTTGGGTCAGATTCTTAACAAGAGTTATTAGACGTAATGGCAAGTGATAACTCCGTAAGCCGTGGAGGTCCTCTGGCCATTTGTCTGCAGATGGGGTAAGCTGCTGTCCGACACTGCTGTCTTTAGACTGGATTCTCTCTGACACTGTTTAGAAAATCCTTAATAAACTCATTGGATCAAACCTTCAGCCCCTCTCGCTTATTTTCCTGCACTACTCAAGTGCTGTGGAGAGACCCTGAGCCTGCTGCGGAGACACTCCCCTGCACATGGTAAATGAGAAACCTGTGCCGTTATGGAACAAGCACCTTCCTAAGGCAAAGAGATCCATCTTACAGAGGAAAAAATATTTTCCTACCTCCCTTGGTGCCAAGCTCATTCCCCTTAAACTTGAATGCGTTTTGAACTAGGCCATTATGAGCCAGGCCAAGAGAAATAAAGACACCTTAGAGCATTTGAATGGGATAACGTAAATATTTCCTTTATAGGGAAAAAGAAGCACTTCCAAAGAGTTAAAAGTCAGTTGAACTACGTGCTGCAATGAATATCCCAGCTTATAGCACTATATGTTGGCCATCCTCAGGTGACCACTGAGGCTCTGTTAAAATCATTCGTCAACTGTACAGTAACTTGCACCGGAGGGTAAAGTGGGTCAGTAGATGCCCTTTGGGCAATTACGTTAAGATTAATACACACATTCCAGAGTATTTTATTGGCACTACTCAGATGTTACCAGCCTCTCTCTATAGTCATCTGAAGCTGCCAGGTTATTGATTGGGATAAATGCCTCGTGTGTTTTGCATGGATCCTGGTGCCTGGCAGGTGAAGTCCCTCCCCAGAGACTTTCAAGGTGAGCAGAAATTAAACCTCTTTCAAAGAGGTCAATAGTGCATAGGAAAAAAAAAGAAAAGAAAAGGTAAGGTTAATGGGGCAGATGTTCCAGCAGCTAAATATATTTCTATTCCCTGTAGAGAAGAGTAAAAGTTGTTGAAGCACTTTGCTATGCATTGCTTTGCCAAATTATAGAATTACCTTTTTCCCTATCCAGACATTAACCAATAGAGGAAAATAGATGCTGTGGAGTTCACGTTTCCAGAGTGGGAGTTTCTGTATCAGATCATTAGTATCCAGACAAGAAATATGAGTTAAGATTTTAAATGAACATGGGAAGTCACAAGTTAAAGCCATAAAAGAAGAATAATCTGCACTTTACAGACATGTTGGTGTCACAGTCCTATTTTGCAGGTTATTTTTTTTCTCTGAAAAGGCAGGATTGTCTCTCTTTTTAAAAAAATCAACTTTTCCCCTGTGTGCCAATATCCCCCTGTAAGGCCAAATCCACCTCAGATGGTTGCCTTCTTTCTGCTGTACACTGCACCATGCTTCCTGGTAAACACGAAGAGGGCTCACTGCAGCCCAGAGTAACTTTTAAGTCACCTTCAGGGTGAAGTTCATCCATCTCAACCTGAGAAACAGGTCACTCCTACCACCACTCAGATGAATCACTGTCTACACTATATTTACACAGGAGCCTGGGGAGGTCTGCGCCAAACTGCTGACATTTTGGCAGCGTAAGTCTGGTGAACAGAGATGTCCCACCTAACTCGTGGCAAAACACGTCCTGTGACACAGACACGGCTTGTAGATGCCTCAGCGTTGGAGAGGCAATTGCACTTCACTGACAGAGGAGCTCCCTTTTCCAGTATCAGCTGCTTCCTGACTATGGGGCTTTACTGGTGGAAGTGTGCCAGCAAAGCCTGTGCTGTAGGAAGGACCCTGCTGTGCACTGGTGGGAGAGAGTGGGGTTCGATCCTCCAGGTTGCTACTGACTTCAGAAACTCCCTCCTCAGTTGCCTTTCAATTTTTCCTGGGTCAGTACAAAATAAAGCAATTTGATATGCTGAAGCCCTATGAAACAGGAAAATGCTTTTCCTTGCGGGATATCTCTGGGTGGTGCCAGCCCAGACCCGTCATCCCATCATTCTCCATCTGTTATCTAAGAGATCCCATGGAATGATAAATCTCCTCCTTGGACCCATGGATCTGCTTACATTTCAGGAGACATTTGTCTTTCCTTTTCCTGCCTTAAGCTTGCACATAGGGCAATGCCTCATCCACACGAAAGAACAAGAAAAATCTTCCTTGGATCCTCATCCAGGCTAAACAGAACCTTTTCAAGGACCCTAACAAACCTTGTCCACGTTGGTACTTTCTCCCTCTCCCAAAACATCTGTGTGAGCAAGTGTGCAGCCGGCAGTAGTGCCCAAAAGAGGGGGAAGAAAGCACTTGCATTTCTGTGCCTCAAGCTGTGGTATATCAGCACGCATTTTTAAATACAGGTCTCCTATGGGCTGCACCAGCCATGCATGCTGCATACAGATGAAAAAGGCTCCGACCAGGTGGCCAGGCTGTAAAATAGAAAATGAGAACTGGAGAAAATAACAACTACAGGGTTATAAAAATACCTGCCAGGTATCAGAAGTGCAAGAGAGGGGGGAATCAAGTCGTTATGGGGGGAAGGGAGAGGTAAGGAAATGAATGTTTCAGGGCGGTGTCGTCCTGTCCTGGCTTCAGAAAGGAAACAAACCCTGAAGATTTCTTGGCTGAGATGTGAAACACGACCCGTGGGGACACGGTGTCCTCTAGCCTGGCTGGTGGGTTTCTGATGGGCAGCTGCCACACCAACAGTCTTCACGTTGCTGATATTCTCCCAGGTTTTGTGGCTCTCTGAAGCCAGAACCGCTCAGGACAGGCTGAGCTCCCCAGGAGCACAAGCCCACGAACAATAAATGCTGTATGGGATGTGGAGTTAATCAGCATGGCCGGTGCCGAGGCCACGTACTTTCAAGTGCCTTTGTAGGAGTTAGCTAGCGCTGTAGGGAGGTCCTAATTGCTCATTTTCTAGCTGGTTGGGAGGGGAAAAGCAATGTCACCTACGCTGATCTTGGAAGGTTGTTGCTTTGTGTCTGCTTCAATTTGTCAGGTGGTTTTTCCAGCCATCAGTCTGACACGAGCCTCCGAGCCCATGATGGCCCTCGAGGGCAGCCCGCGGGCTGCGCGGCGCGGAGGAGGGCAGACGTACACGTGCACCCCGTGCGCTGGGACTCGTCGTCTGCGGGATGGACGGAGCAGCAGCAGCATCTCAAATCAGGGCCGGGAAGAAGCCTGTGGAATCCAGGGAAGCCTGCGTGTACTTGCCAAAGGCAAATTCAGCTCAGCCTTTAATGCTTTGTTAATGGCCTGCTTCCAAAGCTTTTCCCCCAACTTGCTCAGGGCTCTTTCCATTTCAGCCTGGAAAATCCTCCCAGCGTTGGCATCGGAAGCTCTAAGAGATAAAAGAGGAGGAACTTCAGCCCTCAAACAGCCATTGCTGAGAGCTGTCCTGGAGACAGGAGGAAAAATCCAGGGACAGATTGTCAAATGGTTGATTGCAGAACACCACTTTACATGGAAGGGGCTCTTCTCTAGGGCTAGGTGTCCACCTTCTTGCTCTTTGAAAGGACTTTGGCACCTCGTGGATCAAACTTTTGAGGAGAGGGAATACAGTGTTGCATCAGGGCTGGAAAAGTTTTTCAGAGATAGGAAATTATTATCTTTTCTTTTTTTTTAAAAATTTATTTTTACAAGTTTAAAGACTGTGTGTTGTTTTAAAGAGATCTAGTAACTCAGATGGAAGTGTGGAGTTCAGCACAGATGTGACTGACATCTTTGGACCATGTGTTTCTGTGTGAAATCAGACTAGATGCTGATAATGATTTCCCCTGGATTTACAGTCTATTGCACTTATTCTCACCACACACAGCCTGAAACCACCTTTCCAGACACTGCATTATGTTATCGCTTCAGCACCTTCCTGAAATGGCCTTAGTAGGTCTTGAATCAGATAAAGCCCAAGCTCATCAGGGCAGCCAGCACTGGAAGGAGGCTTTATCACTCCCTGCTTCGAACTCAGCAGCCACAGCAAGAAGCACGAGGCAGGTAAGGATTAGGCTCACCTTGCTCCAGACCAAACGTTGCCCAGATTCTGGGCACAAATCTCATCTCCCAGCTCAGCGTGTGGTTCATACTGAGGGTTTGAGAGCGAGTTAATCACTCGGAAGAGACTGATTCAATGACATTTAACTAAAGCTGGCAGGAGCGGCATAAGGGGAGAAGCATCGACAGCACAAGGGCAGGACCACACCTGCGCTCCCTCCAAGTAGAATGAGGAGATCAGCTTGCAGCCATCAGAGCTGAGCTGCTGATCCTGGAGCTGAGAGGGGATGGTGAGTGGGATCATATTGTCAGAGGTGGCGTGGGGACATACGAAGGACCTCCAGGGTTGGAGACTCTGTTCCCTGCTCTCGGAGACGTCACGTCGCAGCCTCTCCTTCGTTATCACAAAGAGCCCAGCCGCTCCACAGGCATCCCAGAAATCACGGCTTGTTGCAAAACGCACGGGTGGGCGCCCTCAAAAGCTCTGCGGTGCCCTGGGCCAGCCCGGAGCCGGTGTCACGCGGCCGCGGCAGTCGCAGGCACCGGGCAGCGGCACCCGGAGCTCCCCGCGGGCTTTCGGTTACCCAGATGAAACCCAAACGTCTCGTCTCCTGAATTTTGCTCGAAGGAAGCAATACTTTTAAACTTGTTTGCAGCTGTCTCTCTCATCTGCTGCTGCTGTGTCAGGTAGGAAATAAAGAGATGTAATTTTGAGCTCAGCAGTATTGCACCTTCTTATGCAATCTGGTTAACGAGCCGAGGGAACGCTGAAAAGATCTGCTCCAGCCTGCGCTGGCTCTGTCTTACCCCGGCCTCGAGACACCGCGCTCTCATTTTGAGGACATAAAAAGCAGAACTGGAAAGGCACATAGCGTCAAGGGCAGGGGGGAGCACCTATGAAATACAACCAGCGCGCTAGCTGAGTTTCTCCTATCATAGTTGTAAAATGACTTGTGTGCTCGTACCTTAAATAACTTCACCAGAAGATTTTCCTGTTCTCCCATCACATTCCGCAGCCTCGAGCCAGCTCAGCTCGAGCCATAAACGGGAGACCACAAAGGAGCAAGTAACCCAGATACTGACAATCTTCCCCCAGAATTTAGTCTTGGCTCACACAACACCAGCCACCCGCTGGATCACAGTGGTTTAACCAACATGGAAAAACAAAGCCCACCCTCTTGTCACCCTTAAAAGCGAAGGTCTTGCCCTCCCAGCACCGACACACACACAATTCCAGGTTGCTGATCAGCTCTGACCCCCTGCCCATCCCCAAAACACTCACACATCAAAACCTCAAATGTAAATGATGGGGAGCAAATCCGGCCCAATGTAAGAAGCAAATCCCAAGCAGAGCAGCACAGACCCACCTCCCTGCCCACAGACATACCACTGGATGACAAATACTCCCAAATACCTGGGGCTGTGGCTTCTGGGAATCATTTAATTACTTCGAGAGGCGAGAAGGTGGGTTCAGGGAAGCTGTGAGTCAAAGAGCTCCACCTACAGCTCAGGGAATCCTTCGTGCTAGACCTGACGCCCTACAGCTGGGAGGGAGGTGAGGCCGGGGAATGACAGCTTTAACTTGCTGCCTGGTATCGAAGGTCCGTGCCCGGTATTTCTGCGTGATCTGGTGTGCTCAACATAAATATTTCTGACTCCAGCTGGACCCACGGCTTTAGTAAAGCTACTCGAGACTGAACTGGATTGTCTCCTGGCTCATGCATCAACCACAAAATTACAGGTTCCTGTTATAGACTCTTTATTAAAAGGTGATTTCACGGGAGCCATAAAGAGGGTGATTTTCAAATATGAGCCGGATCTGCAGGTCCGACAGAGCTTTTGCATCATTCTCTGTCCTCTTTCACCACCCACCTTCTCTCGCTCTGGCTTTTTTTTTTTGACTTGCACATGAAACCAAGTCGATCTGAAAGTCACTGGCAGACGATACACCCGGTTCCCGCAGTAGCATTTGCCTGGCATCACCCCGATGACAGCCATGGTCAAAACCTGCAAGCCCTCTCCTCGGAGCCCCCTCTTTTTCCACGGATGCGGAGGTTCCCCAACCCCTCCTTACCAACAAACCAAACCAGCCACAGAACTCCCAACACATTTTCTTAGTTTTTCACATTGTTGCTCTGGGCTGGCATCAGTGAACCACAACCGCTTGTCTGCACATCAGCTCTTTTTCTTCAAAGGTTAAGTGATAAGTAATGTTTTATATTTTTTAAGGCTGCCTCATTCCACTGTAATTTGCATGTTCTGCTCTGCAAATACATCCTCCTCGAATTGCAGCCACCTCTGGGGGGAAAATGCAGGGAATGATGACCCAGGAATGTACCACACAGCAGTGGGAAACAAAGGACATAAAAAGCAAATCTCTGCTATTATTGAACATGATAAGATCTCAGATACACACAGGCCTGGTTTAAGATCTTGTTACTATGTACAAGTACATTTATTAAGCCTTTGTTCTTAACCCGAGCTTTCCAAGAGAGCCCGTAAACATGGTTTACTACCATAATTTCAGTTATAACATAATATTACAGGAGCTTAGAGGAAGACTATCGGCTCCTGCTTTTTTATGTATAAAATCTTTCTGACCGAGCAAATTCGACCTACTATTGATCCAGATGACGCATATGATTCCTATAATTGAGATCAGAGGAAAAAAAAAAAGGTCTTTCTGTTTCTTCCAGCATGTTTGTTTCTTACGTTTGACAGCTCTGTGTGTGTATCAGCAGGGCTTTTTCCATGATTAAGGGGAAGGAATTTTTCAAAACTGGAAAGCTATAACTGCTTCGGACCGAAAGTCACCGAGGAGGCTCAGATGTAGGGGTGGTGGCTGAACACTATTTGGGTAATTTCCCACCGATCGCCTTTTAAATGTTGAACAGCTGCTGGAGTTGTTTTCCAGGGATGAAAACCAGGCATTTTGAAAGAATAAAATACAAATAAAGCTAACTCCAGCTTGTGGTCTAACAAGCAGTTTCCTGATGCTGCAGACTCAGCGGTCTTTCCCTTTCCCTTTCCCTTTCCCTTTCCCTTTCCCTTTCCCTTTCCCTTTCCCTTTCCCTTTCCCTTTCCCTTTCCCTTTCCCTTTCCCTTTCCCTTTCCCTTTCCCTTTCCCTTTCCCTTTCCCTTTCCCTTTCCCTTTCCCCTCCTGCTTTCCCCCAATTCAAGACAGAATTTACATCAGCTGAGCTCAAGGGAAATTCTCCCGTTTCGCACGGGATAACCAGGAGGCACCAACCCAGCTGAGGAAGGTTCAGACGAAGCAAGGATTGCAAGAGCAAGCCTGAAACCCTCCCTCCCTGGGTAATGAAGCGTGCTGGCAGTTATTAGGTTTAGATCTTTCTGTAGGCAGCATATTGATGGAGAAAGTGCTGTGTATACAGTTGTTTATTTGCAAAAAAGGTAAAAAAAATTTCTATTAAAATCCTGCACCTCTGGGACTGTCTTTGAAAGGCATGTGATGTGACTCTAGGAGAGAAGTGATCAGCCTGTAATAATTTAGATGTTCCTGTTGCTATGGTTACTTTCTTTTTTTTTTTTAAGTGAAGCATACCATTATAATTTAAATTTCCAGTAACAAAAAAAGGTAGCATATTAAAAGTAATGAAAAATGCCAGAGACATAACTGTTTTATTCTTTACTGTCAGTTTAACTTGTGCTGTGACAGTATATAGGAGTGATAAAATTGCCACGTCTGAGGAGATTTAGAACTTTTACACATTTTATTACATTAATTAGACCTGGGGCTCATCCGTACGAGCGTGTGGTACAGGCAATAGCCAAGTGACAGGCCTGGTGCTGGGATGTCACATTAAAATTCATGCCACTGAGCAGGGGAAGGGAGGAGGGTTGTAGCTAAAACAAGACCTGACAAGCAGCACGTTCGGGGGCTGTTACGGCAGGATTTGGGTAGGGAGATGGAAACACAAAGGTACAAGCCAAACAACTCCCTGCAAAGTATCATCATCAAGGCTTTTAAGCAAAAACTTTGCCTGGAGTGGTGTTACCATCCATGGGATTATTAACAGCCGAGACAGAAACTGCCGCTGCCGTTTGCAGCGGGAGCTTTGGGAAAACTCTTCCATGGAGCCTGGAGCTTTTGCTGGGGAAGAAATTGCTGACAGCGATGGTTGGAAAGGTGAAAAAAACCACCCCAACCCCTTGGAGGCAGAAAGTCAGTGATCTGGAGCAGAGTTTGCAGAGTGGGTGGTTTGAAAGGAAGGGAAGAAGAATCCCCTGGGCATCACCCCATCTGCCCAGCGAGACGACAGCTCGGTGATGCTCCGTGTCTGCTTCGGCTTGCCCAAAACGGAAACTGCGATGGCAAAAGTTCAGGGCAAACGAGGTGCCTGGGCAATAAATTGAAGGCCAAGGAAGGTGTCAAGGGTTTTGGTATCTAAATTCTGGTTTTCTCACGTCATGGTTCGAAAGATGTGTGTCAGGGAGGAGAAGGCAGCAGAATTACCCTCCCGTAGCGCAGGCTGAAGTGGATGGCTGTTCTATTTCAGCCGTGACCAGTAATGTTCTTCCTACCCTGTTACCTCGGCCAGGACAGGAGTCTTGGCCTCACTCTGTGGGCTTTGAAGCCAAGCTTTTAAAATCCATGTTCCCCCCCCCCCCCGCCCCGCTTATCTTTTCGAAGCTGCAAGTAGCAGCTGGGTGAGTGATAAATCACAGGAGTCAGTGGGGATTTTTAGAGCCAAAACTTGACGGGGTTGATGTTTCACAACTTGCCTCTCCTGATATTTTCTTTTGCAGGGAGAGGAGCGACCCCGCGGCCCTGACGTGGGAGCAGTGACGCTGGTGATAATCACGCCTGGCTCCTGGAAGGAAAAGCGAAGAGGAGGGCTGGAAGGTGGCACGGTCCCTGCCCGGAGCACAGCCAGCACCGCTTTCCCGCAGCTCCCACACTGGGTTTGCTGGCACAACCGGGCTCCTGCCACTCCCGACGCCTTCCCAAGAGCCCCCCGACCGCGCCGTGGGGAACAAGGAATGAGCACTCCATTGCAAAGACAAATCTCTGCTCCCAGCCGCAGCCAACAGCTTGCTGGTTAATGCCCTGGGAGATACTCGGTGCTGCCAAAGGGGAGCGGTGCCAGCCGAGCGCTGGGCAGGATGGAGAGCCCCGGGCTCCGGCTCCTTGCTCCGAGGCGCCTGGCTGCAGCCCAGCACCGGCCGCTGGCGGCGCGTGGCCCCGAGAGGAGAGCGCTGGTCCGGGCAGAGCAGAGGGTCCCCTTGGCCGTGCTGGCGCAGAGAGCCGCCTCGCTGGGAGCTGCTGCGGAGCTGGGAGCGAGAAGCGATCGCTGTGGATGAAGATCAGAGCCCAGCGGAGAAGGGACTAAGTGTGTGTCCAGCGTGAGACACCGGTAGCAGTAAATTAGCCAGCTAATTTGGTGACTAATTACCTTCTACCTGCACGCTCACTGCGCAAACGCCTCCGACCTTCCTGCGCTTCCTACGTCTGCTTTCTGACTCCAGCTCTCTGGCTCCATTTCCATTCCCATCTCAGAAGATTTCCTCTTCCTGCAGCTTTTAATGACTTGACATCCCTTCTTTTTGTAAAGCCAATATTTCTTCTCTGAGCCAAGAACCAGCTGGAGATGTTTGCTTTTAGCAGGGAGGAAAATAACAACCAACCCCCAGCAACCCACAACACTCTTTCCCATTATCCTTCCCCTGGGCATTAGAGGAGAGGTGCTGAATAAATGAAGTAATGCAATATTGAGACTCGTTCTGTCATAAGCAGTATCCACTCACTCCTGATAAATCACTCGCAGTTGGATGCCGGCTTGCTGCTAACAGGACTTCCAAGCCAAGGCCTGGCAGCAGAGGCCCCGCTCGCTCGCTTCTCGTGTGTGCTGGGTAATTTCATCAGCTTCTGGCCCTTTTCGCCTGTGTCCCCTCCGTGCTGCGCATGGAGAAAGCTGCTGGGTCATCCCAAGCCCACGTTGCCTCTTGCTCGGCTCCAGGTGTCCCATGGGGCTTGTGCTGCCTCTGCAGAAGGAGCCACTGCGGGAGATTTTATTTTGCAACAGAGCAGGGGCACAACACGGGCACCGTCAACCCCAAGTTACCACCGACTGGATGACTCAAGGCCCCAGGTTTCAGGGAAAGCTGGACCAGAGGGTCAGCAGGATTTCTTCTGAAGGGGGAGGGGGGCATAAAAAAGTTAACTTTTTGACAAGTTTATGGATTTTTGGCACTGAAATTACACTTTTTCAGGTGGAGATATCTTCACACACGGAAGGGATTTGGCAGAACAACCCCGCACCCCTCGTCGCTCGTGCGGACTGAGGGTGGCTGCGTGCGCCTGCGGCTCCGCAGCTCCCCGCGATGGGAACTTTGACAAAAGCCGTTTGCTAATGCTGCATCACTGCTCTGGTCTCCCGCTGCAATATCATCTCCTGCCATTAAATGCTGCAAACCCTGGAAGAAGTTCAAAAGCAGAGGCAGAGACACGCTTGCAAAATACCCTTTCAGCGCCGTTTGCTGACCCGTGGCGAGCTCCTCTCGAGCAAAGCCCTGCCCCAGGTCCCAGCAAGGCTGGCGGCGAGGCTTTCGGCAAACATTGCCTTTGCCCGGTGGTTTTTCTGGTTCAGCTCCTCTTGGCTTTGACAGGGATGAATCTCATCGGGGTCTGGCAGTTTGCTGTTGCCCTTGCAGACAGCCGTCACGCAACGCTGATGTGTCAGAGTGGAGGAGCGCAGTGCTCAGCCAACACCCCCCTCCATTTCCACCCAGTCCCCCCTCTATCCCGAGCCAAAATGCATTTGTGCTTCTCCACAAGGACGGTTATTTCTTCTTGCTTCAGAGCACAGAAAGCCTTGCAGAGCAGCCCACAGCTCCCGGCACCCTGGGGCTGGCTATAAAACACATAATACAGGATTCAGGTGTTCAGATGAAATGTTGCTCTCTTTATTTGTACTTTAAAAAAGAACGATCAGGGTAACGACAGCCCTACAGCTCTCGCTCAAGCTTGGCACAAGTTTACAAACTCTCGGTGCTCCAAGGAGAGAGAAGTTCGGAGCTCAGTGCCTGCTGCCGTTGTCCTTAACAGCCCAGCGCTTCCCTGAGTCAGCTGGTTTGTAACCTCAGAGCTGGATTTGGCCTTGACTCACGTAACACCACTGACCAGCACTTGAGAGCACTCGTGGAATAGAGAGGAAACAGCAACGCTCGATAAACGTAACGTCTACACGTAAACCCAGCCTGTCACTTGGCAGCCACAAGCTGCGTTTGTTCTTGCAGTTTTGGGGGATGCATTAAATGAGTTTTAACGAGTTACAGCACCAGCAGTTAAAGAAATTGGCTCCGAACCACACGGCTTGCATTGGCTGCAGGGTTTGTTTCTTTAGCAGGTGATTTCGAGAGGGAGATTGAAGACGGGCTCCGAGTTAGCTTCCTCGCCCACGCTGGCTACCGTCTGTAGGATGGATGGAGCCGTTACATCCTATATACACCCCGTGCCAACGCAGGGTGACAGACCAGCATTTCACAGCACAGCCCGCGCCACCGCCTCTGCTGCTGCGGCTGCTCGAAGGGAGGAAAACGGGCAGCAAAGTCACTCCACGTTTCCCCGGAGAAACACGGGGCTGGGGTGAGCAGAGCCACCGGCTCCCGCAGCTCGTGGTAGGTGCCGCAGCCCCCGGAGGAGGCAGCTTTCCGTGGCGCAGCCGCGTCTCACCACGGCGAGCCCCTTCCTCCCTCCTTCCCAAGCACGCAGCCATCCGTCGCAGGTGAAGGAAATGGATGCTGAAAGTTTCTTAACTGGCACTTAAAAAAAGGTCACATCAAAACGGAAAGATCAATTTGTTCCTCGGCCTCACCATCAGTTACGCATGAAGGCGCAGACTGCCGGTACTCAGCACTCATCATCTGGGACATCCCCTCACACGGGAACAGGCGATTGAAACGGAAAAATGAACTTTTATTGAATTTTATTTTTTCGTTCGTTTAACGCTGCGGGCAGAGAGGCGTCTCTGCAAAGCCCCTTTGCTCTGCCCACAGCCCAGCTCCGACACCCCAAAGGGAGCCTGTGGTGGCACAGGCAGGTTATAAACCTCTTTGTCAGCGTCCCCACAGGAATTTCTCCGTGTGCTTCCCAACCAGTCAGCAGCGTGATTAGCTGGTAGCTGCGGGAGCCCGGTCGCGCCAAGCTCGCAGCTGGGAAAGGCAGGAATTGCAGGGGGAGGCCGAGTACACGGAGCTGTGCCGGGCTCTCCGGGCTGTTTTTATTTAAAAGGCAGCTGTACAAATTAAACACCCCCCAAGGGAGAAGCACTTTACACAGCGATTCAGGAACTCTTATCAATTAAGAGATTTTGGGTTTTGATGTTACCAGCACCACATTTATCTGCAGACGAGCCTGAAGCACCAACCTCCCTCTCCTCACCCTTGCCTGGAGGCCAGCCCGGCGGCGCAGGGGCTCAAGCAGGGACAAATTCACTGACCCGGTGGCAACGGGCACCTCCTGGCCCGGCGCAGGGGCTCAGGCGGCCGTGGCACATCCCTCTGTGCATCCCATGGCCGCATCCAGACCTGTAAGCCTTTCCTGGAGGCAGCCCCGCGGACTAGTGTCTAACTGCTGCCATCCTCCCACCCGGACAGCCCTGGAAACAGCCTTCTGACAGACAGAAACCTCCCGTGGGTGTTTCCGATCTCCGCTGTGCTTCAAGGGAGACAGAGAATTCAACCAGTTAGAAATACAAAGGCTTCTACACATTAGAAGGACTACGGTAAAAATACAGTCACCCAGCACAGAGACTCCAAAAAATGGTAGAACTTTTATTTTCCTCGGTACAGGTATTCTTTACAGCATTAAGGTTTTCTTTAAAAACTATATACATACATATATAGCATTGTGCATTTCAGTATCTGCTCCTAGAGTCTCTAGAAAAGGAGAAAGATCAATGTACAGAGCAATCCTCACGGTCCGTTCCTACAGCCCAAGCTCTTTCCTAGGAAGTTCACCACCCCTCGGGGTCGGGACAAGGCGCCTGCTACAACCACTTCTGCCCAGTTTTGGCATCGCTTACGCCATGGGTTCGTGTCTCTACCGTGTGCCTCTGTAGCACGGACAAACTTTGAGTAATTCCTTCAATTGCGAGAGATGCTACACGTAACATCAAGTCAGTCACGGGCACAGTAGTTTCAAGATGTAAAATTGCTTTAAACACAATTTTGCAGGATAAACAGAGCACACATTTTATTAAGAGACACGATGAGTCAGCTTCACAAGTCCTCCATACGTTATCACAATAACAGTTAGGCAAAAAAAAAAAAATAAAAATATCTAAGTTAGAGTCACTCAGCTGTTTCCTAATAAATTCTTACAGCTGACAAAGAGGTTTTTCTTTTTTTTTTTTTCTGCAAGCAGTTTAAGAGAGTTATAAAGAGCTATCTGGGGAATGAATTAGTGTTTCAAAACCAAGTTACAAATCTATAAAACAGATTAGTGTACTCCACATAAGGCCACAAACACTGCAAACTGTCCGTGCGACTATTTAGGATCATTAAACTTAATCTTTTAATTAGCATAAGCTTTATACCTCCAATACTTATTTCCAATTCCAAGAGCAGATGAAGAGCTTCCCAAGCCTCCCAGGAGCTGCGGCTGTCGGGGGGGGGGGATGAGGATCGGAGTCCTGCTGCAAGGGGCACCTCTCGCTAATTGAACATCCAGGTATTGGTCTTCCCTAATCCAATTCCATTTGAGTCTATCGAGTGAGCAACAACCAAATGGTTCTGAGCCAGTAAAAAGGCATGCACAGCCAAATCCACTTAGCAGGGCTAAGAACACGGATCTATTGTGCTACTGGGTTCACCCAGCCTGCAACTTCCAACACGCTTTAGCAAAACAAATTGTTACTCCCTGGTGGTTTTGCTTTTAAAGCCAACAGTGCAACGGAGCCTTTATATTCTGAGTCACATCAGAAACGGCGCACGTGGGTAGTCAGTTTTGAAACAGACCTGCAGCATTGCGGGGTTGGGGGATTTTTTGGGTAAATAGCTTCTGAAGAGAAGTTACAGGCACTGCTTACCTTGACAATTCGGACCATTGCTTTCAGTTCAAGTCTTAAAGTGCAAAACTTCATAGAGTCTTTGGGTAAAAAAGTGTCAATTCCCACACAAAGCTGGCAAAGAAACAGCCAGAACCCATAGGGGTGATTGACAACTGTGAGAGTATCACAGACATTCACAACAAAAGCAAGATCTCTGCTACCTCTTTGATTCTAACACTGTTAGCAGCTGCTGCAAATCTCCTCCCCTCCGCCTAGGCAGGTGATGTGTTGTTCAAGAAACAGTGGATTAGTAACAGTTGTGCTTGCAATTGCATTTGCATCTGCAGACCTTTGTCTAGGAAAGTATATACAGAGAGACTTTGGTGTTGCATAGTCTTTTTTTTTCAGAGGAACAGGCACTGCTGAAGGTTCTTCCGTGGTGTATCACCACACAATACTGTAGATGCTCTACACACCTTCCAATAATGTATGTAAACTGTAACGGCTATGAATAAATATGTTCAAGAGCATCTTGTGGTTTAGATAAAAGCAAGGTACAAAAAAATCTGCATTAGGTTTCTAAAGCTTTGGTCTAAGCTGTGCTGTAACATCATCTGACTTGGTGAAGAGCCCTCGGAAGAGCCCCTTGCGTACAGCACCTGGAACAGCATGACTCAGTCCACAGACTTTTAGTGGTTATTCTCCTGTCAGCTCTTAGATGCATTTGACCTCAAAACATGAACAGATCATCTTTCTCGCCTGTGTTGGAATCCATTTTGTTCCAGTCTACAGGTGAGAGCGTTTCTGCACTCTGGATGTCTTGAGCCGTCAGTCCCGTGTCAAGGACGTGAGGGTTTGTTCTCGACTGAGCCAGCCTAAGAGGGGAGAAAAACAGAAAGTCAGAACACAAATCCGCGTAGTTTATAGCCTGGATGCTTGATGCATCCGTAATGCCAAACCCCAGCTGCAGTTCCACATTTCAAAATCCTCCAACGGCACGAGATAATTCAGTGAGGGGAGAGCTGGCACGTAACACTCGCAGCCCTCTCCAGTTTGTTGCAGCTTTGCTGCTGGTTTATCCTAACGTTTCTCCCACGGGCACCCAGGGAATCTGCAGTCTGGACATCCCGTGTATTAGCAGTCTGGCAAAACGGTGCTGCCTCCCTCCCCCGAGCTAGAGCTGGCGGGTGCATCGTGAGCTGGGCTCTTATCTCAGGCTCTGCTGACCAAAGGAGCAGCCTCAGCGCAATGACTCAATTCTCACGGCGCTGTGTCTGGCCACGCAGCGCGCTGCCCGCCGCACTGCCCGGCCCCAGCATTTAACTCTTTGGGTTAAGGCACGGCAGGACTCGGAGGATGTTTAATAGCCCACAGGATCAGCTTTAAGAGGGCGTCATCTGGCACATCCCAGATGTTTCGCAAAACCTAACAAGCCCCAGTTTGTGGTTGTGTTATTAAACACACCTCTGTGAAAAGGTAACGCTGCAGCATCCACTCTCCCAGGGCCAGAGGTTAACTCGAGCATTTGGTGTTTCACCCAGGGCAGGCGCGGTGCCGAATAAGCCTCAGATTAAACCGGCCGCACGCACGTTCTTTAATAAAGAAGCAAAACGTCCAGCGACGATGTTTGTGGCAGGAACGCTTTCAGAAGCATCCGCCTCGGTGGAGGAGCAGTCCAACTACTGAGTCACCAGAAGGCCAAGGGTGATGTGACAGCTCGGCAGCCAGCAATGCAAAACAAAAGACCGCAACCAACAACATCTGCTTCATTAAGTAGGGCAAGGAACAGAGGCGAGGGAAACAGACGACGTGAAGACGTAAATTGAAGCAGCCCCTTTATGGGACTCAACTTGGGACAGGGCTGCCGTGGAAGTGGAAGCTGTAAATCGTTCCTGAGAGCCAAACAAGACACGAAGGTCTGTTTCCTTAGGGCTGAACGTGCAGTTTTGGCACTGCTGCAAACCCCCGGCGGAGGCGAGTGGCTCTTGGGGAGGTGACAGTGCTGGGCTCAGCCCTGCTACTGCCAGACTCCCTCTTCCAGCACCAGCCGGAGGAGGAGGACGCGAACTAAAGCGTCCCCACCACCCCACGGGGGCCTGCCTGCAGGAGGACAGACAGGAAAGCCCACCTTTGTTTAACATTGCTGGACTGCTCGGCCTGCAAGGGCAGGGAAGGTCTTCACTTGGAGTGGAAAGCGAACGAGGCCACGGACTCTGAACGTGCTCAGGTGCAGGAACACAGAATTGGTGCCTCAGCGTCGCCCTGATAACAACCACGCTGCAACCAGGGCCAGTGGAGCAGGGAGGCTGCCCTCAGCAGTTGCTCTTGGGTTGGGGACAGATGGGAACAAAGTCCCAGGGTTAGTGCAGACCTCACGGAGAGGCGAGGAAGAGACAAGTCCCCCCCGCGCCAGAAGCTGGGACCAGCAGCGCCGCAGCTAGCACGGAGGCTGGAAACAGGCAGCCTCACCCCGGCAAGCAGGAGCGGACATGCCAACTGCCTGGGGAACTAAATTCCCTATCACATAGAGCCTCTCTCCATCCTTAAAAGGTTGTCAAAATATTTGGCTTATCAGCCAGCCTCAAAGCCTATCTTTCAATTAACAGCTGAGGCACTGATGGGGCAGCTGCCTAGGTCAGATCACGGCGGGTGATTAGATTAGAAGCATTATTAAAAGCCAGTCACTAGTCAAGTCTCCCGGGCTGGTCCCTGGTGGCGTGAACTTGTAAAAGGGGTTATTAGAATTACCTTGAAAACGCCTCGTCGAGACCGTCATCCATTTCCTTTGTTAAAGAGATAAAAAGAGAGAGGAGTAGTTGCTAAGAGAACGCACAAAAGTGTATTTAGAGATCAGTCTCTGCACTTGAGCAGGCAGACAAAAAATATACACGTATTGATTTCCGAGTGCCTAAAGCAACGCTCCTGTCGGCAATCTGCCTCCTCGGGCAGGTTTTGTCTCACACTCTGCATAAGCCCCAGGGTAAGATGTGTAACTGGGTGGTCCAAGGCTTCCTCAGAGCAGATCCCGGGGCTCGGGGATGCCGCGCTCCCCTCGCAGCCCAGGGACGGGGCAGGGGCTTGGCCCTTTCCCACCATCTCCAAACCAGGCTAATTCTGCCCCACTGCCTGCGTGGGCTGGATCTGGCCCATCAGCTGGACCACATCCCTCTCTGGGGTTAACCACAGCCCTCGGCTCTGCCAGCTCTCCGCGTGCGACTGGCACACGCTGCGGGTTTCTGCTAAGAGAAGGGACCCGGATACAGCTCGGCAAGATGCTCCAGGCATCCCTCGGGGCTTTTCTGGATCAGGAACCTGGAAAGCAACTCTGCACCAGCACAGGGGGGACCTGTGCTGCTTGGAAGCAGCTCTGGGATCCTTTCTCTCTGATCTGCTCTTAGGGTTTCTCAGGGAAAGCATTTGAGCTGCTTGGGGGAGAAAGGTTTCCCACGCAGGAAGATGAGCTCTGTGCGAGGGCTTTGCTATGGACAGACTTGACTGTTCCTACAATTGTGTGATGCGTTTACAGACTTAATGTAACATGTAAAGTACAAAAAGTCTGCAGGATGGGAGGGATACACCTCCAGGATTTGACATGACTTAGAGTTGATCTTCACATTTAACCTGAAAAGCCTCAGGTTCAGACCTGGCAGACTCAAGAAACAGGCTCCAGGCAAAGGCCTTTATCATTCGATTCTTCAAAACTCCAGAGAGGGCACGTGGATGGGCAGGGACAAGGTCCGGGTCGAGTGGGGCTTCAAAGCTCCCGGGTCAAGTGGGGCTTCCAAGCTCAGCCCCAGCCCTGTTGGTGATGGAGCACTTGGGCACGGAGAAGGCTCCTGACAGATGGGCACATGGGCTGGGTCGTTATTTTTCTATTAGTGGTCCGGGAAACAATTAAGCCAGATGACTGAGGACATTTTAGAGAAGCCATCCATGCTCCTACAAGCCAGATACAGCCACAAACAAGAACAAGGGAAAAATAAGAGTAATAATGAACATAAATATAACCTGGGTTTAGTGAATGGTAAACAAAAGCCATCAACATAATGATTTTTTCCCCTGAACAGAGCAGTTAGGTGGTCTCTCAATTAAATGACAAACCACTGAGAAATGCTGCTCGGGAAGAACTAATATTCAATTATCTGACAGAGGCGTTTCTCACGAGTGCCTCGCAGTCTCGTTCATTTATTTACAGAGCCTAAAAAGGGCAGTAGCCACTCGAACACTCATCGATCATTTCAAGTAGGACACCGACACCCAGCTCGCTCGGCATCTCGGAAACCCTGCCTGAACGGCTCAGCCTCCCCGGAGCTCCCAGGGCAGGCGGTTTATCCCAGAAAAAGCCCCATGATGGGACCTGGAGCACACGAAATGGAGATGGCATCGTACCCCACCCCCCGTCAGATGCCCCGGGCACACACTTACCCACACCACGTTGTTATTTACAGAGGAGCTCGGCCCAAACATGCTGTTATCTAAGTGAGGGGAGTTTGCGCTGCTGGTCAGGGACGATTTGGCAGGATCTTCTAAATCCAGCAAGTTCCCCGTGGCTGCTGCTGTGAAGAGAGTGGAGAGGGAATGAGGCAGGGGAGGGGAAATAGAGACGACATGAAACCAAGCCTTTTTGCAGTAATCACTTCCCCTCAAGAGGGGAATCAAATTCCTTCAGGATGGCTCCGAACTTTAGCATGGAGGAGCTTCATTCACCCAGTGGTTTCAGCCTGAATAATTCATGATCAGGCAGCCAAGACCCTCTCGAGAGGGACACAGGGGAGGATTGGCCAGCTCATCCCTCCAGCAGTCATCAGGGGAGGCTCCTGGGTACCTGCTTACGTTCAGGATGAGTCAGGATCAGCCCCAGGCAAAGGTGGCACATCCCAAACCCAGCACATCCCAACCCCAGGGCTTCATAGCCCCGGGTGGGAGCAGACCCTGGGTGATACCCTCAGCTCAGACCACAGCATCAATTCGGCATCTTACAAAGATGCATCATTATTTTATAGAACCAAGGGAAAATCCGGCACTGGGTGAAGGGACAGTTTCCAGCTTGGGGGCTGCCGGTACACCACAGGCTGGGCTGCTTCAGGGAAGCCTCAAATCCTCCCCATCACCCTGCAGCAAACGCCCCCGCTGCAGAGCATCCCCCAGGCCGATGCTGGAACCCATTCCTACACCCATGGCAGCCCCAGGCCTCATTTATCCCGCTGTGCCACCGTTCGTGACAGATTCCTCCAGTCTTGGGCCTTCACATGAAGAAATGAGATGTGCCAGCCTGGAAGGAAGCCCAGTTTAATGCTATTTTCCTCCGTGCCAAATCCTCTTATCTCTGTGGCCAGCATGGAAGAGAGATTAGTCTTTTGTCCCACTTCTCCCTGGCTACGCATTTTACGTTTCAGAGGCAGCAGAGGACCCACGGCCAGACACTGAATTATGAGGTGGTTTAGTATTTGTTTCATTTTCACACCCCTCTCCTCCCATAGGGGACCCAGAGGGAGAGTGGCACCTGGATGTCCATCTCCTTCAGCCGATGGGATGGCAAGTGTTTCGGGTCCGAAACAAACCTGAAATCAAACTCGGGACATGGGGGTCCACGCTCATCTCATCAGGAATTTACGGCCAATTTGCCTGGAGCAGAAGTAAACAGATTTGGGGGGGGGCAGCAGCCGCGTACGAGGGGCTGCATGAGATATTTTGGGGGAGATGGAAGGACTCGGCAGGCGGCCACCGTGTCCCAAACGCTCTGCTGAGGGCAGCATCTCTGTTACAAGCGTTTGCTCCTCGCTGGTCTCCAAAGCCCCATTCAGGGAAAACCCCGCAGACCTCAGGCTGCTCCCCGTCCCCGAAGCAAAGCTCTGCTGGTGGTGACTTACGTGTGTCGTGGTGGGCAGGGGCTTCTGAGCTGGAGCTGCTCGTTGCTTCTCCTTCCAAGATGGACTTTTCCCGCTTCTCCTTCTCTGCAAAAGGAGACGCCATCATTGACTGCAGAGCACTTCCCCGCAAGCTTTTAGGGAGCAGGGACAGGGGGGACAGCTCAGATGGGCCACCAGGTCTCCCCTGCCCACAACAGCCCAGCCTCTGGGTGCCTTTTATAATCTTGTGAAAGGTGGAAGCAAAAGTGCTGACCGCAGCAGAGCTCTGAGGGACCACAGACAAGCAGCAGGTCCATCACACCCCGCCTGCAAGAAAGGAGCACGGCCAAAATTTGGCTGGATTTACGAGGCTGTCAAGAGAAACCTGGAAGACGCCTTAAACCACACCAGAGGTTGGACCAACCTTAACAGCAGCCTGGGAATTTGGAGGGCAAAAGGAAAAGGCACTTGAAAGCTGGAAAAAAAGTCATCCCTTGAACTTTCATGTGAAGAGCGGGAAGAGAAGAAAACCACTCACCTTCCTTAGCCGCCTGCCATAACTCAAACGCGATTTTGAAGGCTTGAGCTACGGTGAGGGTGACCGCTTGTGCCTGGAAAGACAGTGGGGAGGCAGCACGTTAATCAACGGGGTCCTCACGTAGATTTAAACCATTTGGAGGCTGGTTTTGCTTTGCAGATTCATGTTAACCTGGATCCAACCAGTCCTTCGCTCTGCACGCTCCCTGCCTGGCTGGGGAGGGGTAATCAAATATTGATGGAAGAGAGACTTGCTCCGTGTAGGACACCCAGCTCGTTGTGGACACGTCTTTAGGTGTAATGGGGATACGGAGGAGGCAGGGACGTGGCTGTCACAGGCGACACACGGGGAGAGAAGAGCTGCTCCTGACGGCGGGGCACAGGCAGCTCTCCCTGCACCCCACACCCAAGCGTGATCTAAACAAGTGCAAGCACTTCACGGCCCCGGGCTCGTCCTTGCAGCTCCCTGAGGAATGTGTCTTCCCGCTTCAGGGCTGTGCCGTGCTGTGCCTACCGCAGAGCATCGCCCACCAGGACGACCAACAGCTCAAAGGGATTCAGCGCCCTGGACCACGCCGCTGTCAGCCACACCAGTGCTGGGGAGGGATGCACAGAGCTGCGGACCATCCCTCCCCGGCACCCTGCACAAGGATGCTCCGAGAGCAACATGCAGCAGGGTAAAAATGCCACGAAACTGCAGCTCTCTCCAACGGGGAGCAACCTTAGAGGCAGGACAAGAGAGACCCCAGGTCTTCCCCTGGCTCCCCCGAGCTAAGCTGGCGTCTTGCAGGCTTCGATCAAGAGCAGGGGTTTGTTCTGCAACAGCCAGGGCCGCAGCAGGGACACCTTCCCCTGCAGTCCCTCCGTTCCTCCGCAAGCTGAGAGCTGGAGCAGCAGCAAAAACCCCACCACCTCCAACAGCCCGAGTTGCTGGAGATGTATAAATAGTGACATAAATGCCAGTTTCATTAGGAGAAGGCAGAGCTCACGAGCAGTTAAGTGCAAGGAGATAACAAGTAACACTCCACAAGGCGGGCGCGCTGCAGGAGCCTTGAGGTGCGAGTTTGTTTCACGAAGCTGCAAACTAAACAAACCCCCATCCCTGTCCGTAACCCACAGCCCCTGGTAGCTGGGAAGGCGGAGACGTGGAGGGGGGAGCACGAGCAGAGCCCAAAAGCTGGGTGCTCCTGCGCGGGAGGGGCGAGGAGACCCCGCAAACCTATTGGTGCCAATTAAGCCTCGCAAAGCAGGAGGGCTCATTTGAATGTCAGAGCTATTTACATCTTTGATGGAAGCGCAAACGCTTTATGGCAAAAACTTAAATATGGTAATTAAGTATGAAACTCCTCACAGCTGTTTACAATTTAAGCTGTCACATCTGAATCAAGTTTAATAGACCCGGCTACCAGAGAGAATTACCCATGAACTAAAAATACGGACTAATTATATGCCCGTGACTGGTAGCTGTGCCTACATTCGGGGACCCTGCCCTGGGGCAGGGACAGTCCCTGGTCTGGGAGCAGGGCATCACCTTACCAGCACGACGTTCATGCATTTTACAGACAAGGAAAAACCCCATATTTCTAGGTTTTGCCACAAAAGGCCTTGGAGAACTTTATTTGCAGGGAGACGCACTGAGCTGATGTACCACTGAGATAATTCTTTTAGCACTGGAGAGATTTAAATTTTAATTTGCAGAGTGAGGCTTATCTCCGCCACGCAAGGATGGGAGCGCACAGCGCAGCAAGGAGAGACAACTTGTAGCTTCCATTATTCTCTCTCCAGAAAAAAAAAAACCCAAACCTAGTTGGGAGAAGTGTGGAATATTAAGAGAGCTGCGGTGGCCACGCTCCAGGCACAGGGATGCTCCCAAGGACCCAGGAATCACCACACCCGGATGCACTGGGTGGGAAGAGCTCTCTGGAGGTTTGTTTCCCTGCAGATTCGGGAGATCCCATTCTCTGCTCGGGCCCAGCAACAGGCACCAGGGGAAGGATTTCTGGGAGCAGAGGGATCTGACCTGCCCTTTCTCTCCTCTAAAGCACCTTCCTGCTGCGGGGAGGGGGCTCAGCGCCCGCTCTGGCTCTACTGGAGAGACCCCCAGGGCTCTCCTTGCCCCGCTTGCAGCCGGTGCCCAGTGACCCACTTCTCTCCCTCGCCAGCACATCAGCGCTGGGTTCCTGCCCATCCTGATACACTGAATCAGCAGGAAAAAAATCCCCTGAGCGGGTTCAAAGCAAGAGCCAGAGACCATTTCCTATATACACGTCTCTGCTCCGAGCCCCATCCTCGGCACGCAGCGGGGTCTCCTGTGCTGCTCCCGCAGGGAGGACGTGGCCCTGCCTGCAAAGATGCCGCTAAAAATTGGACAAGGAGCTTCAACAGCAAGAAATGGAAGGAAGCCAGGGCGGGGAGCCCAGAACTGCTGGCTAAATGCCTCCCATCAACGAGGTCGCCCCTGGGCACCTTGCTGCCAGCCTCCCCGGAGACCTCCTCGCCTGCCAAAGCCTCTCCGCACGCCGGGCTCAGACCAGCCTGGGGAAGTGGATGCTGAGCAGGGAAGAGTCCCAGCAGCTGGGACCCCAGTGCAGCAGCGGGGGTTCCAGGTGCCGGTGCAGGGCCAGGTCCTCTCACCCCTGCCCCAGACCTCGGGGCAGAAAGGCTTTTACCTGCCAAGAGGTTGGGCTGAATCCAGCCCGGAGTTACGAGCGCTCGAGAGCGATGGCCAGACGCTGGGCACCATCGCCAGGATTAACTGCCTGTGGGCAGGTGGTGACGGCAGCAGGAGGGTGGGTGCTCTCCTGGGGCCGTTGGCTGGGGCAGGGCCCCCCGTCGCTCTAACCAGGGGCAGAGCTGTTATCTCACCAGCGCAGCCCCTCTCTGCTTCCTCCTCCTACAGCCACATCCCCATTTCTTCCTCTGGACTGACCATTTTCCGTTTGGTACAGAGGAAGGCATGGCACTCCAGGTTCTCATTGAGCTGGTTCTGGGCAATGTAGGCAAACACTTTATCGTGGATCTTGTCTGCTGTGCAGTAGGATATCCTGAAAGACAGAACGAAATGTCTTGTCCGGGGCACTGCGCACAAGGGAGATTGACCAACCCCTCCTCTGACCTGCCAGCAAGTGTCTACCCCAGGGCTTCCAGCTCCGGGGCCAAGCAGGGAAGGCAGAGGGAGCACAGGAGCGTTACGAGGCTTCAAAGCAACTCCTTCCCAAAGCAGAGGAGTCGATGCCACTGGCTTGAGCGTAAGAGCAGCCCAGAGCAACTCCCGCAGCCACGGCGTGAACCACGTGCATCACACGCAGAGGTGGGAGAGAAGAGAAAACGTTTCACCTTGTGGGAAAGGACAGGTTAGAGAAGGTAAAGACTCTGCGGTGTGCCAGCCCGGGACTACGCCTGACAAATGCTCTGCCTTCAGAAGAGAGACTCAGAAGATTTTCCTTAGAGGATAAGCTTGCAAGGAGAGAGAAGGACTTGTTCTCGGCCTACAATTTAATCTTGAGGCTCAAACCAGGGAAAGAAATTGATGCAGGGGTGCCCAAGCAAAGCTGTTGGAAAGGCTGAAATTGAGGCTCCAAGATCTGCAGTAGCAGATGCAGAGGATGCTCCGAGACCCCTGAGCACATGGGACATGGGGAAGGAGGCTCAGCCTCCTCAGTGGAGCACCCCCAGGATGGCTGTGTCTCTCTCAGCCCCCTTGGCAGGGCAAGGCTGACTCCAAAATGCTGAACAAGGCTCTGGAAGAGCAACAGGCTGACCTGTTTGGGGAGACCAGGCAGTGACCAAGGACTCGGCTCCCTTCTGCAGGGCAGCGGGCCCCTCAGCATCAGCCACCACCATCTCCCACGGGTCCGTCCGTGCCAGGAGCAGCAGGACTGAGCGTCTCATCTGAAGCCAGCGAGCAGAGGCTGGAGCAGCCCTGGAGGTTCAGTGCAAGGTGGCAGGCGTTAGCAGCGAGCAAAGCCTCTTCCCTGGGCATGCGACAGGTCAAACAGGTGTGAAGGAAAGAGAAAACGCCAGGAAAAAAGTGGAACATTTCAGCGAAAGTTTTCCCATAGCCCCATGTTGCCTCTTCAGCTCCTGCTCTCGCTGCCCCTGAGAGTTTACAGGGAGGAGACTGGAAGGTCCCAGTTCTCAGCAGATGCGGGGACTTAAAAAAAGCCACATTCAAAATTTATTTACGCTGCATTAGCTTCTTGTTGCATATGAGGATGCCTCTGCTCAACGGCCTATATTTTGTTTCCCAGAGCTAAGCCGTGATCTGGATTAGAGGCACTTGGAAGTTCACTCCTTTCTCCCATTTTTCCCAAAACAGCGTGGCCGCTCTTAATAATCACGACAAAGCCAGGGAAGGTCGTCTGCGCAGGCACGTGGCCCTTCCAGCAACCCCCAGCTCGATATTCGATGGTCACTAATTTCCAGGGAAAGGACAACTCACGCCCGGCCTCTGAAGCCAGCCAGTTTTACGACCAGGGCCTCTGGGAGCAGTGACTGTGGCTGCATTTTAGCAGCACGTGACCCAGGGCAAAAGCTCAGAGCCAGCATCATCTCCGCGAACAGACAAGCCAAAGAGAAGACAGCAGAGGTGTTAGAGGAAAGCCCTGGGACCGCCACCGGTGGAGCACGCTCACAGAGCGGGGAGATGACCCCCCCACGCACACAGACCCCAGCTTTCGCCATGACCCCCGCTCCCACAGTGCCAGCACCTCCGGGGAGCAGCATCAGTCCCCACATCAACAGCCTATTTAGGATGCGCTGACTTGAGGCAACCGAATCGAGGGGATGCTCGTACGTGAGCGCTGACCGGGAGGAACAGCTTCATCCACGGCTGTTAAAGCATCTGGGGAGAATTTAAGGCAGGACCTAAAAACCCCGGCCCCACGGCTCTGCCTGCTTTTACACCAGCACAATGATCCCGATTTTGGCGCGGTCACTTCGCCCAACTCTGCTCTTTAGCAGCGGGTTTATCTCCTGGGGAGGGCCGGGCCTCAGCACCGGGGGCTGTATGCGACTGCTTAGTTTGAACCGCACAAAAGCAAGCGGGTTAGTAGTCTGGTTAGAGAGTGCCCAACCCAGTGCTCCCCATCCCACATGTAGCAAAGGGGAATAGGGCAGCAGATGAAGGATAGAAGCAGAGTGTGGGGGATGTAGAGGGAGAAGAGAGAGAGGAGATGGAAAGGGCCAGACCCAAGCTGAGCTCTGTTCTGCCACGCCTGCGCCTGCCTCCAGCCTCTTTGGAAGAAATGCTTGCCGAAGCCAGAGGAGCGGGCATGGGAGAATCCATCCTCGCCCTCCCCACGCTGGCAGTGGGTCTCAACAGCTGTCCCAGCCCTGCTCTTTGTCAGAGCTATTTAAACTTATCAGAGGTGCAGAGCAGCCAGCGAGGGGAGGGCAGCCCTGGCTCCAACACTCACATCCTCACCCGCTCAGAGACGCTTTGACCACCCTCTGTATTCGATTCTCGCCGTCACCCCGGATGCTTTGGTGTTTCCATTGCCAAAAACAGACAGTAAAGCCCCTTGTGGCCAGGGAACACTTGGCTGTGGATTTGCAGACCACACACACAACACCTCCAGGCTCATCAGGTCTTTCCTTACTCCCTGCTAGACTCTTATTGCATCAGACGTAAATTTACCTTAAATTTAGCAATGACCCTCCTTCGCCCACCTTTGCTTTCCATCAAGACATGATGGCCAGTGAGGCATCACCTCAGCCTGGGTGGAGACCAGAGCAGACGAGGAGCCTTGGAGCACACACCCACCGAAGTGCCCCCCGTAACCCACCTGTATATGGAGACGTTCTCGATCAGCTCGTTCGTTCCGCTGTCGTTTAACACGATCCCTCTGGGCGAGACTTTCAGAGTCACTTTCTGCAGTTTCTTTCCACTTGCTTTTGCCTTTGGAAGGAAAAGGAGAGGAAAGTTACAGGCTTTTAACACCGATACATCCAAAGGCACATGGACGCAGACTCTAGACACGCACTACCTAATAGGCACGTTAATAGCACTCGTTAGTACTAGAGACTGAACTTACTACCAGGTGTGATAAGGCATTTGTTAAAACTTTTCCTTCCCTGAAGCAGTAATTTTTGCTGGCGTTACCAAGAGAAGGACACACACCGTCCACCCCACCTGGTGCAGAGGCACTCCCAGCCCAGCACCTCCGGGAGAACTTCCCCGCAGCCATCTGCACGAAGCAGCGGCTGCTCTGGCCGAGCCGTGCGAGCACTTGGTGAAACCCCGGGGAGTTTTGTCTTTAGGGCCAGCTCTGGAGCAGAGGAGGACACCAGCACGAACAAGGGAGCTGTGCTGGGAGCAGGACGCTCCTGCAGCTGGCTTCAAGCTCTACTGCCAAAACCCGCTCGAGTGGCAAGGCATCCCCCACGCCAAGGTCAGGACGGCGGCTTAAAAAGTAACTAGACTTTTAAGCGCCACTTTCTCTTATTTAGTAGTCTTGTGCTTTCAGCCTTCAGGTTACATTCAGCTCACTGCCCAGCTTCTCTCTCAAAACAAAAAGGTAACGCACAGCTGGCTAGTTACAGACTGCAGACCTGGATCCTCAGCCCTGCTCTCTGGGGACCTCACTTGAGCCACGTCCAGACCGGCTGGCGGTCGGTCCTGCCCCTCCAAGGCTGGCCTCAGCCCTGGGGCTTTTATTTAAAGGCTCCGTGCTCGGTCGATCGGACGCGAAGGGCTCTGCCAGCGGCTCCCGTTTCATGCGAGCGCTCCCCTCCCGTGCAGCTCAGCACACGCCAGGAAAGGATCCGTCATTACCCAGCGCAGTTCGCCACCCCATTGAGTTTTACGACAGTTAACTGTACAATTGGGTCTTTGCCTCGTTCAGTTTTATAAGGGCTTAAAGAAGCGTTAATTTTACTTGGAGCCCAGTGAGCAGGGACTCCAGGGAGGCTCAGTGCTAGACGATGGCTGAAAATCAGTCCCTCTTCCATCAGAGGTTACAGCAGGACTATATTGGCTGGGAACTGAAGCAAGCTGTCCTGCTCCCTTCCCCTTTTAACCCTCCAAATCCCAAGAAGGAAAAACCAGAACTGCATGTCAGCTCTTGGTCATGTGCTGGCTGCACTCAAAACACTGCCTCTGCCTTGCAAGAGGAGAGAAGGCTGGGGAAGGCTGATTTCACCAGGTCACAGGTTTCTTCCACACCCAGGGTCACCCAAGCTTATCAAGGAGCGCCACAGCTCAGGCATGTAACACCAGTTTTCCACAGCCTGCCCCATCCACGGGCCAGGGCTGGCCCCAAGGGTTTCCCAGTGCTGCTGTCTGCATTTCTACCTACACTGCCAGACACCTGCTCACCCCTGGAAGGGCTGGACCTGCAATCCTGACACCCCCCAGCCTGCAGACGGACAGCACTGCCTCCAGACCTGCAGCTTTTGAAACTCTCCCCAGTGACAGGCTTGTTCGAACAGCAGGAGACAGGGCTCCTCTCCAGCACGGACACTCACAGTGGCCACGATCCTTTTGACGGCGGCCGCAGAGAGCTCCTCTCCCTTGGGCTGCTCCACCAGCGTCATGCCCATGTACTTGAGGCTGAAGAGCATCCCCTCCAGCAGTGTCTCACGAGTGTCGGTCCAGTTCTCTGGGAGCTCTGGAGAGACAACAAAGAGGCTCTTAGATTCCCAAACGCACAAGGAAACCCCTGTCAAGCTCTAAGAGAAGGTTTAGGTACGAGCAGGGTGTTGGTTTAGGCACTGCCTGGGCTCACATGCCCGAGTGGCTGGGAGGTAACAAGCATATTTATCATGTCCCTCACAAGACGCTGCGGAAAGGAGATGGGGCAGAGACCCGGCTGTTGGAGGCGGCGACAGCACGCTTCAGCCCCACAGCACCTGCAAGGCATTCACGTGGGGGATGTCATCATCAGCCTCCATAGCTCCCCAAGGCAGGAAAAACAAACCCCTATTTTTTCCCACGAGCCACAGCAAACGGCAACAACTCTTTAAGATCCATCCGCTCCTCAGTTTAATTGGGAGTGCCCAGGCCCACACCATAACCGAGGGGATCCTGAGCAGCAGCCCCAACCAGGCACAGGGGAGGGCTCGGTGCCGCCCCACGCGCAGCAATAACCTTACCCTGTGCTAACCATCACCTACCCGCAGAGGCTAAGACGGGATTTGCCGCTAGCTAAGCCCACGCACAGCTACAGGGATCCAGGTGACATGCTGCAGCTTGCTAAATCAGTCACCACCAGCCCTGAGGAGCACATCGCACGGGTGAAGCCTCAGCAAGGAGAGGTCTCTGCTCTCTCCTGGAAATCACCAAGGAGGTGATGGGGGAGATGGGAAGGAGCGTCCTAAATACAGAGATAAGTCTGTGACCAAACTAGAAGTCAGGTGGGTATTTCCAAGCGTGAAATTGCCCCGCAGGAGCTAACTTCCAGACACGGAGCTGGCAACCCAGGATCTGCAGCTCTCCTCCTTAAGGAGGGTCTTGCTTCGAGCAGGAGGCGACAAAGCACAGCCCTCCCGAGGTGCCCCACAGCCCTGGGGAGCCACAGGGCTCCCAGAGAGGAGGCTCTGCTCGCTGCAGACAAAACATGTCCCTGAAGGCTTCGCTGCCTTGTACTCGGCCTCCTTCAGCCGCCTCCAAGCAGCGAGGTCAAACTCTGTGGGTCCCTGCAAACCTGCAGCACCGGGAGAGCAGGCTGCGGGGATGGGGCGTGGGGGGGTAAGGATGTGCCCCTGGGGTAACCCCCAGTGACTCAGCCTCCAGGGGAAGGTGAAATAGGAGATAAGTCATAAACCCCGTCGCCACTCCCAGCAGTGGGTGTGAGTGTCAGGAGCAGTGAACCACCCTGGCCAGCCCAGCAGTGGCTAAAGTCGAAGTGACAGAAGCCGGGTGGGAGCGGTGCCATGTGGAGACAAGGGTTTGCAGGAGGGCAGGGGCTCCACACCTGACAGGCAGGTCCCAAACCTGGAGAGGGAACGGAAAAACCAAGTACAGGCGGGATGCTGCATTTATCTCACATCCAGCTAGAAACAGAGGTGCCAGCGAAAAGCCTGGATTCCTCAAAAGCCAAGGGTGCTGCCACTGTCCTCCCACCCTCAGTAGCTGAAGCCAGGTGAGCACGTCGGGGTGGAGGGTGGTTTGCATGCGATGGACGGGCAGCTGCCTGCCCCACACTCCCTGCCTCACTAGCTGGGCACTGGTCCCGTATCCCGTGCAGGGCAGCTCAAGGCCTCGCCGAGGACGGAGACAGGGACAGTCCAAGCACAGTTGATGCTGGCAGCAGCCAGGCCCTGGGCACCCACAGCTCGCGCTGGTCTGGGACGGAAGGAGGGGTGGTTTAAGCGCAGCCACTGAAGTGCTTTCAGAAAGGAAGGAGCACCTGAAGCAGCACAGAGGCTCCTCCACGCATCCTGTTCTGCACCGTTCACCACCGCCTCACCCGTCCTCCCGTGAACACGAACCAGGGGCGCATCTGTCCCGCAGGGCGACGGCGATGCCCCCCACCCAGCGAAGGGCACCGGGGCGGTTTGCAAGGTCACTCCGCAGAGGGCTCAGGGTGAGTCCGAGGGTTGCTGCCTCTCTGCCAGGCACATCCCCCAAGGCCACGTTAGGGCAGCCCCCCCACATCTGCTGCACAGCCCCCCCCCCCCTAAGCCCCGAGGCTGACCCCAGCCAGCTGCCCCTGTCGCGTCCCGCAGCTCTTGGCCTTTAATCCGAGTGAAAAGGTGTAATGATGCCGGGTCAATCTCATCAGATTAGTAAAATCAAGAAGTTTGATCTCGCTGGTGGGCGGCAAGGGGTGCAGGCAGGGCAAGGCACCCTCCTGCTGCCCGCTGCGATGCTCGGGGCTCCAGGGCAGGGCAGGGGTCAGCGGGCTGGTCCCCCCTTCCCCGGCCACAGCGGGAGGACGCCTGGCAGGGACCGAGTGGCCGCTCGCCCAAGGGCCATCGATCGTGTGACAGAGCCAGTAGTGGGACAAGGCCACAAAACACCCACGGGGCTCCAGCCCTCGCCCCACGCTGGGGGACGGGGACAGGCCCCCACCCACCCCCCCAACCCCAAAGCTGCACGGGGGAAGGGCTGCTGGGGGAAGACGGGTGCAATGGGGGGGGAGCAAAGGGGGGGGGGGAGCAAAGGGGGGGGGAGCAAAGGGGGGGGGGAGCAAAGGGGGGGGGGGGGAGCAAAGGGGGGGGGGAGCAAAGGGGGGGGGGAGAGCAAAGGGGGGGGGAGAGCAAAGGGGGGGGGGGAGCAAAGTAGGGGGCCAAAAGGAGGAGTGGAAAAGGGAGTGCGCGAGAGAGGAGTTAAGCAGAAAGGGGGTAGGGAAAAAAAGGAGGGGGGAACAGGCCGTGTAAAGCAGGGTGAAAAGGGGGTGCAGGAGGGAGAAAAGTGGGTGCGGGGGGGATGAAAAGCGGGATAAAGCCGGGAAGGAAGAAGGGAAGGGTGCAGAGCAAGGGGGGGGGGGGGGCTGTGCAGGACAAGGGGGGGGGCCGAGGGGGTCAGCGGGACGGCGGGTCTCACTCTTGTGTCGGCCGCCGGCCCAGGAGGGTTTGTGGACGCTGGGGCTCCGCAGCAAGGCGCGACCCGCCGACTTCAGCGCGTCCATCCCGCCGCCCCCGCCGCCGCCGCCCCCCGCCCCGCTCCGCTCCGCTCCGCTCCCGGCCCCGCCGCAAACTTTCCTGCGGCGCCAGCGCTGACCGTGTCCGGGGGCGGGGCCCGCATGCAAACCACGGCGCCGTGACGTCACCTCGGCCACGCCCCGCCACCCCCGCTACGCCCCGCCCCCTCCCCGGAGGTGAGTGGGGGTTGTCCCCGGAGCTGCTCGGGGTGCCCCTCTCTGTCCGTCAAAGCTGAGGGAAGGGCGGGGGGCTGGATCCCCTAGAGACCCCCCCCCCCGGGGGAGCTGGGGGGTCCCCAGGGCGCTGCGGGGACCCCGAGACTCGGCAGAGACCAGGGGGCTGCCGGAAAGCTGGCGGTGCCGCCCTCCACCCCCGGGATGCGGGGTCGGCTGCTCCCCCTGGGGTTTCCCCACTGGGGACCCCCGGGATCCTCAGAGCCACCCCACGGCCACCCGCTGGGGACTAGCAAACACCAACGCCACGGGGGTCCCCACCTTTTCCCCAGGGGGTCCCCCGCAGACTCAGGGCAGGAAAGCCTTGCCAGGGGCTCCAAATCGTCCCCCTTCAGCCTACTCAGGCGTGTTTGTCCCAAGAGGTCTTTGATCGCCCCCACCTCATCCCAGGATGAGAAAAGTGATCTATTAATACCGTGTTTGAGAGAGGTTCGCCTGAGCACACGCCGTCCCTCTGTGGCACCGCGGCCGCCTGCCTGCTTTTAACTCAGCCTGAGCATAATCGTAGGGAAGATTAAGGCCCTCAAAGTCTTTCTGAAATTAAAAGGATAATAACGAGGAGGTTAAACCCCATATTTAGGATTTGTAGAATAATGCCTTACAAAGCCTATTATTCACAGAAACACTCATCTAATTGAAAAACCTCTTTTAGTTAAATTTTAACATTCCCCTCTCACGTTGGTAGGAGTCACCAAGCTGAACTGCCAGGCAGTAGGATGGCAGCGGCTGGTTCCCCTCTGCAGGATACAAGCGGGCGGTGGAAGGGTTGAGCAGAATCTCTCCTCTGAAAAGCCCAGACTGACATAGGATGGTGTCACTGGTACGTCTCCATTTAGTGCCTGGTTTGAATCTGAGCACACAGCGGGCGAGCCAGGGATGGTGACTGAAACTTGAAAGAAGAACCTTCCCCTAAGGGCTAACCACGCTGGAGCAGCTCTTTAAGGGCTGCAGCACACAGATACCAAACCACCTGAAAAATCGCTGCGTCAGGAACAAATTCAAGCGTACACAGAGATCCACCTCCACACAGCAGCTCACTTAAGCATCTGCGCTTACTTTAGGCGCAGGCTCAGACCTAAGTGAAGTCCAGGGTTTTAAGCGCAAGCTCAAACGTTTCACTAAACCACTGACGAAGCTCAGTTCCCACCCAGCAGCCTGCATTGCACTGGAGGGCTTCCTGCATGCCAATAGCTGACGAGTTAAGGCAGACACCTTTGCAATTAATTCATTGATAAAGTAGCCTAAGAAAGCCACCCGGCAGGTATCGGGCACATCTGTGATTTATTTTCCTATTTCTGTATTTTGCACCACCGCTGGCTAAATATATCACACCGCGCTCTGGTTCGCTCGGGCAGCGGCTTCTGCCCTTGCGTGCCGCTCTGCTGCTTCCTTCCCACCGTTTCCTCCGCGGGAATTTCACAGGGCAGCTACTGGCCACGATCCCAAGGGGGAAAGATCCGCAGCGTTCCTGCTGCTGCAATCCTGCCCCGCTACAGCCACTCCTGCGCTGACCTTTGTAGCTCCTTTCCAGGCGCACGGGGTGTAATCCTGCTCCTCTGGTTGTAACTGCGAAGCGTGCGAGACCCAGCGGCAGCGCTGCCTTCCCCGCCGAACGCCAGCCCTGATGTCGCCGTTTGCCCCTCGCTTTGCCGTCTCGGGCGGGTGTTACACCATGGGAGCAGCAGAATGTATTTCTTCAAGTGTCACCGCTCAAGTTGGAGCGTGAAGGACCACGACAGCAGCCTGGGAGACAGGAGTCATCAAATCAAGGTCTTGAATGCGGCTGTGCCATCCAAGCCAGCCTCCCTGAAAGTGATAATTTCAGTTTAAAATAGCCCCGTAATGGTAAAAAAACCCTACCAGTGTCAGCTCCCCCCACGAAGGCAGAGAGCATCAGGCAGCTCAAAATCACAGCTCCGCACCCATCTACCTGCTACCGCGCCGGGCAGCCCAGGCTTTCCACCCCGCAGGAGAAGCCCACGGGCAGAGGGGTCCTGTGGGCCACACAAGCAGAGTCAAATCTATTTATTTATGTCCGAGTGCTGACAGAGCAGCGAGTTTTTGGAAACCTTCTTGCTTTCTCACTAGCCATGAGCACCACACAGCCGACCTCCCCAGCCCCACCGTGCTCGGCTGATCACCACCCATCCATCTCCCCTTTAATTGTCATCTCTCCTGACGAGCCATCGGCTCTTTCCGCACGTACTCTCCTTCCCAAGGTTATTTTCAGCTCTGCAGCGTCACTGAAACACACAAGTTCGCGTCTTCAGTATTGCAGCAGCGGGGCTGCTCCTCTCTGCTGTTTCTACCTTCCAGCATCACCTCTTCTGTCCAGGAAACACAAAGAAACCCTGTTCCTCCCCGCCACGGTGTTTGCACCCACCCATCACAATGAAATAAACGCAGCTTTTCAATGAAACTTCTGCATATTTTTTTTTTTTGTAACACCGACATGTTTTCCCAGCTGATGGGGCCACAGCCGAGCGAGCCATCCCTGATTTCTTTGGAGCCATCTTCACCCCGCAGCCCCAGACATGAGTTCAGTGACGGTCGTTACGCTTCGCTGCGAGGGCGGGTGTTCGTTTGCTCCCTGCTTTGATTAATCAAGTTAGCAAAGCCGGGCCGTGCCCCCAGCCAGGGGCAGCACACGCTCCCGAGGCTTCACTCATCCGTTCTGCTGTCTTCATATTTATAGCAAAGTGCATTTACAGCAAATTAGCATATCTGGGGCTGGTTAAAAGGTGATTGCTAATGGAAATCTGAGCTCCTTCCTCTCTTCCATCTGAGGTTTGCCTCCTAATTGGCATCTTTGCTGAGAAGACCTGTGTCTAACCGTCTATTGTGATAAAAGACCAATTGCTGACATTTGCTGCTGTTTTCCCTCCCTTTGACATTTCGTTAAAGAGAAAATAACACCAGCAACTACAAATGTGCTCTCATTGACATTTGTTGGCCATAATGTTGTGAGTTGCCCCGATTAAGCGACTAGCTGGCAAGGGGGACGTACCCTGCCTGCAGGATGACAAAACTCCCTTTCGTCCTCCCACGGCCGTGCAGCGTCTCGGGGCTTTGCAGAAAAGGCTGAGCCGCTCCCCGTCAGCTCCCCTGCTCCGCGAATCACCTTAACTCACCCCACTGCCACGAGGTTGAGCCGTAACCAACCCAGATCTCAGATCATCACTTCAGCCCGTCAGTAAATCTTCTAATTTATAGGCGTGCTTAGGACTTGAATTACCACAGTCATTAACGCCACATTAATGAGTCAATTAACATGCTTGGGGATCTATGGAGAAAGGGCATTATAAATACGCACAGTATCAAACATTGCAGAAATAAGCATCTGGCTGTACCGGTATTTGGCCAGGAGCAGCCGTCAGTTGCAGCGAGTGTACGTACCCTACTCGGTCCCGGGGGATCGGTGACAGCAGTCGTGGTGTCACCCGTGCGAAGGGCTCTCCGGAGGGTGCAGATGGGACCGGCTCCAGCACCGCCGCGCACACCTTCAGTGCCAGGACGCCCGGGATCGGTGCTGGTCGGAAAGCAGCGCCAGGCTGGAGATGGGAAACAAAGTCTGACGTGAAACACTCGTTTTAACCGCAGCCAAACGGTGCTGTTAAACACAGCACGGGGCTGCGTTTCTATCCTGAAGCTTTTGCTACCCAAAATTATGCGGTTTAAGCATCTTTAAGAAGCCTGGAGCTGCATCCAGGCCAGAACTAAGAGGCCCCTCTCTCAGAGTGAGGGATATGTGATCTCCCCCAGCCACCAGATCCTGGGTCTGGCTCGTGCTGCTCCTCGCCCTGCTCTGTACAACTGTGCATGAAGACAGAGAGCAAAGCCCCAGCTGCTCCCACCTCCCTTACAGCCCCCCCCAGTGCAGATGGGCAGCAGGTGGGCTCACCCCTGGTGATGCCAAATTAACACACTAATTACCACGCCTGCTGCTAGCGCGATCCTCACGTGCTTCCCCCAAACACCACGACCTGAATTTCCTATTTTTTGGTGACCTCTTTAGGGTCACGCTCTCGAGCTCTTCTCGCATCTCCGCAGCCCGGCTGCTTTCGCCTGGATCACCAATAAAATCCGGCCGATGGCTGCGCACGCCGAACTGCCCCTGCCGATGGAAAACAGGCCCAGGGCCGTGAGTGGCAGCAACTTAATTGCAATCAAGGCCTGTCAGCCTCGTCAGCGTGCCCGATCAGCTGCGGCTGACGGGCCAGGGCTGTGAGCTGAGCGTGCGGCAGGGAAACGGGAGCTGCCTTTGAGGAGGCTGCAGGGACGGGACTGCCAGCGCTGCTCCAGCGCACGCACCACCTGCGCGGCATCTTGCTTCCAGGGATGCTCAGTGCCAGATGCTACAGAGGATGGTTCAGGAAATCTTCTAAACCCTCGTAATTAGAGGCTGGCTTAAACCTGAAAGCTAAGACTTAATGTCTCTTACCAAATTTCAGATGTTAATTAGCCCGGCTCTGCAGACTTTTGGGTACCAAGAAGTAAACCTCACTCTTTTATGGAGGTCTGCACGCTTTTTGGTCTGAACAATGTCCTGTACAGGAAATCCCACAGCCTAGCTGCTTTCTATGGCCAGTGCCAGTCTTCACAAATCTGGCGCGCAAAGGAGCTCTCGTGCTTTGCCCCGAAAGCAAATGGTAAATGTGGCAGGAGCTCATGAGAAAAGCAGCCTCCCTCCCTGCGCTGCTGCTGGTGGAGGCAGTAGGTGCCTTGTACGCCCTGTCACCGAGACACATCCCCCATCTTCGGAGGGAAGAAAAGCTCCTGTGACCGCAGAGGAAGCCGAGCTGGGGAGCTGAGCACAGTGGGAGAGATGAGGGATGGAAAATCCACATCAGCATTGCTGTCGTCCAGGGAAACGGGAAGCTGCGCTTGTTCCCAGTGTGTGTTTATGGTTCGTTCCCTTGCAGACTTGCTTTTCTTCCCTCTGCAAACACGCATTTGCACACCCAGCACATCGTCCCCTGCTTCCTTCGGGTGGCACAGCCCAGCCCTGAGTGCTGGGCTGAGCTGCGGGAGCTGAGCTTGCCCTCGGACACTGGGAAGCCATCCTGACCCGGCGGGCAGCGGCTGGGAGAGCAGATATCCTCACCATCCTTTCCAGCTCCATCTCATCGATGGCTGAGAGCAGCCTTGGGAGAGGCTGGATGAGTCCCTTCCCATCCACGCGGCTGCATCTCCAGGGTCATGTCTGCTCCTGCACACCGCATCCTCCCAGGGGTGTGTGAGCTCCCCCAGTTTTCGGCAGACGGCAGCTGAAGTGCCGGGGGACTGAGCACAGCCCCGGGGAGGGCAACTGGGAGCTGGGTAAGGATACTGGTCCCTAGCCACAGCCTGGCTGGGCACAGCGGGCTGCTTTGGCATCAGGGCATTTGGGATAAGCCCCAGTCACGCACATGGGCCACCAGCACAGGGGGCAGAAGGGGCTGCCCGGCTCCCAGTGGCAGCTGCAGCCCATCTGACCCCTTCAGATGTTGATCTGCTGCAAAGATCAGAGCTGGTATAAAGTGCTCAGAGACTTTGGCTCAAAAAAGACCAAGCAGCAGCAGCATCTGGAGCCACCACAGAAGGATTTGGCTCATTTTGGCTGCCCAGGAGTTAGATCTCTGGTTGGAGCTAATTATCTGCTCTCCCTCTGCAGTTAAGGAGAAAGTGTCATTTCCAGAGGGTGACACTCCAGATGAACACTCCTCTGTCTTCTCCTGTTGACTCGGCACGCAGGCCAGGCACTGAGCTGACATCACATTTTGCTTACTGACCAAAGTGACGAGGTGCACCCCAGCCCCGTGCGCGCAGCCGGGAGCCTCCCACCATCTCCCCACACTCTCTGTTCTTTGAGGTTTGTTTGGCCAAAGTGATTTGCCAAATCAGCATCTAATTCATGAATAGTTGAGTTCCCCAGGAAACGTCTTTATTTCACGGTGAATTTATTATTTACCAAAAAGATTGCTCAGCTTTAACGCAGGTGGAGAGGAAGAGTTATTCCTCACCGACTTCTCCAGTGGCTTCACCAGGTTCAAAGCTTTTAGGGGGCTAAACCACAGGATACAAATCCTCCTGGCGTCCACCAAGGATATAGCTGAGAGTGAAAGTTAGCTCGTGCTGATTTTAATTAATTTTCCCAGAGTAAGGACAGTGGGACCAGGTGCTCTTTGAGGAGTTTAGTCACTTATTTGGGTTAATTCTGCTTTTTATCACAAGGAATTGAGTCCTCGTCTTAGACTTGGGTTAAACTGGATTAGTTTCACTGCCAGTGCTGGAGCTTTCAGATTGACACCAGCATAACTTAGTTATATAATACAGCAAAGATGAAAATACATCAGGGTAGAATATCAAGTGTTAGAGGAAATAACTAGAGTGCCCACACATTTAATGCGTTCTGAAGAAACGGAGAGACAAATCACAGTACTGTAATGCACAATGTTCCGGGGCATCTTTTATCAGAGGATATCAAAGCACTTTACAAATCATTACTTATTTAAGCCTTGTCACATGCTGGTCACAGAAGAGAACAATGCTGGAAGCAGGGCATGAACCCAGGAAACATCAGCAGGGAAAAGGAAATATTTAAACTAAAGAGGCTTCCAATGGGAAATGCTGTTTCACCAGGATTGAAACATTTTGCTGGAGCATACTGATGTCCAGAAAGTTTTTGACAGAAGAATTTCAAAGCAATTCAGCATCGAAATGGGAATTTGTGCACTCAATACGTGGGAGATGGGCTGGAATTTCTATTTCAGTACCAGGTTTGCCATGCCATGTGTACATCCCGTGTAAACAGCGGTGGCTGACCTTAGCTAAATGCGTCTTTTCAGTTTGGCTAGTTGTTTCTGAGTGTAGCTGTTCCCAGTATTTACTTCCGTAACTTGGGGGGAGTTGCTGTGAATCTTCAACTTGATATGAGACGACAAACATGCTTTGCCATATCAGGATGCCCCTTACAGCTTCAGCAGATGCTCCTTCCCAAACCTCCTCAAAGCCCCCTGCGTAACTCGCTGCACTCCTCTGTACCCCAAGAGGGAAAGGTTACTTTCTCCTATGAAGACTCCAGGGTTTAATTCAGTTAAAACTGACATCATCTTTCCAGGATCTTGCATCCATGTGCTGACAATTTGATCCCTTAAACTGCTGCTTTTGAGGCCCTGATCCAATACCCTGACCTCTTCACAGAGGAGGGGATCAGGCAGAGGAAGAGGAGAAGGGGTGCTGTGTAAGGCACAGCAGGGCTTCCCTGGAAAACAGACCCCACCAGTCACAACTCGTTTGTGTGCACTATCAAATCTGCACCAACTGCCTGCTTCTTATCCTGGGAGGGAGTTTACTTCTCGTCCCCCAATGCACTTGTGGCTTCTGCTCGCTGGGATTGCAGTTCAGCTCTGTCTATTCCTCTGCCAAAGAAAAAGCCCAGTGCTCCCATCTCCCTGCACCAGGGAGAGCATCCCCAGGGTGGTCTCCCAGCACCACATTCTTGCTCTTCAGCCCACAAGAGTTTTGTGAGATTAAAGGCTGCACGATGTGACTTGGATTCTCACTGGCATACGGTAGCAGATCAAAACCAGGCACCCGGAGCTGCCACCCCATCCAACCCTGCCCCTCTGCCAGGCACTGCCACCGCAGCAAACCTGTTGCATCCCCTTGTGCAACGGCTCCTGAACTGCCGTAAACGAAATATCCCTGCCCCTGGGTGGTCACATTCATCAGCAGGACAGGGGGGGCACCCGACAGCCTGATTTTAATCCACCAGCACATGTCTGCTGGAGACCTCTGTGAGGCCAACATAAATCAGCGTGGTTCTCTGGAAGGGAAAGTGATGCTGTGCTGATTTACAGCGGCTGAAAGCACCTCTCTTCCCTGGTCCCACCAAGCGGGGAAAACTCACCGCAATCAGCAGCGAGGCTGATTATCGCCTTGCCACGGGAACAACCTTTGTGATTCCTCGGCAGAGAGGGGGGGATAGAAGACAGGGGTTATATTTCCAACTCTGCCCCTTACCCGCAAGGTGATCTTGCTCAAGTCACCTGAACTGCTTGTTTTGCTTCCGCCTGCCAAGGCTGTGGTTACGAACGCACCAGGAGCAGGCTTCCAGGTCAGACCGAGCCAAAACATCAAACGAGTTCCCATATGCAATCAAGGTTCACTCAGGTTTTCACTGACTTTTGGGAGAACGGAAAAAAAACAACGGTCATTTCAGAACAGTCTTTTCTTAGGGCTATTTAAGCCTTTTAAACCTTTTAAATTATTCACCAGGAGCAAAACAAAAAATGCCATTTTGAGACAACTCTTAAAATAAAAGCATCCAAAAAAACCATCCAGGTACTGAAAGTCCCCCATCCTTTCCAGCTGAAACTCTTCCCCCTGTTCAACCCACAGGATGAAGGATGTTTGCAGATACCTCCTGAACTGCTGGGATTTCAGGCTGACCGTGCTGTGCTCCCTCAAGGGACGGATGTAGCTGTTAGTGTCAGACCTCCTGGGATTAACCATTAGGGCCTGACACCCTGACGATGTGGCCGGGTGCCTTAGGGAGGTGAATACACCCTGCACCTGTGTGGATGTGCTTGTGTGGTTTGAGAGGGTTGAATATCATGAGCTGAAAAACAGGGATGAATTCATGCCTCAGGAACGGTTTAGATACGTGACCCCATACATACAGCCCTCCCAGACTGCACTGGGTCCTGCATCATTCCCTTTCAGAGGCAAATCTTCCCCTAGAAACCAGCCCCATTGCTGAGATGAGGATTTCTTAGGAAAGAGCTGGCAAAAAAACATGCCTTGATTTTTATGTATTTCCTCTGAAAAAGGTTTCATCCTCCTCCCATCCCCTAAAGCAAGCTCGTGGCAGATTCTCCATCCCCCTCATCTCGAATCCTTTCCTGGTGTGGCAGCCCTGAGTAACATTTCCCTGTCAGGTTAGAGCACACGTGGATAAGGGAATTTATAATACAAATGCCAAGGGAGTTAATTTGAACAGTGTGAAAAGCCACGACCGCCTCATGTAATATTACCACTCAGCTCAATGTAATGTGTTCTTAATTACCACCATTTTTCAGTTTTTCCTTAAGAAAACCCTGTGTTGCCTTTTGTCTCTGCCCAGCAGTGTTGTCTCTGTCCTCTCTCCTGTTACAGTACTGCAATCAAGATGCTATTTCTCTCTCTCCAAGTTTTTTTTGCTTCCACCCAGCCAGCTTCAATATCTCCAGCACTGCATCATCATTGTTGGATTTTGCTGTTGCTGGTGTTGCTTTACATTCAGGTTGTACCAGAATATCAAATTTAAGGTGCAGACACGAACAAAACCATCGAGGCCGTGTAGACGTAAAACAACAGATGGGCAGTGCCTTGCTGCTCTGGTTGGGCAGATTTTGAAGCTAATAATAATTGTAAACATCTCTCTCCATCTTGTTTAATCCTTATAATCTCCTTACCCTCCAGTCCGGATTGTTGTTTTCTTTGTGTGCTGAGATCGCTCCTTGTAGCCAGGACCAGTAGGTACGGCACATTGCCTTTGGTGAGGTGTAGCCAGCCATCCAGACGAAGACTTCTTTAGGGGATTTCTTTCCCAACAACATGTCCTTCATCCTTCCCACGAAGAAGGGGCAAGCACGGCTGTGGCAGTTCAAAAGATGCCAGCAAGTTAAAAAAAGAAATAAACATTTCATGATGAGTACATCCAGAGAACAGGGGTCACATTTTATTCCTAGTTTTGCTCTGGATGTGCTTTGTAGCTTTTGGAGTGGCCAGTTCTTACAAGCCTTGCTGTTTTACACACAGCCCCGAGGAGTTATGTTATCAGATTACAAGTCTTCCCTTCCATTAAAACATGAGGTTTCTAGATTCTTGAGGTTGAAAATATGAAGAACAGAAGTTCAAAAATCCAGACAGCAAGCAGAGAAATCTGACTTTTTTTTTTTTTAAATCTTTAGACTTGGGGGAGGAGCTGACTCTGGGTTTTTGAGCTTTTAATAGTAATATTGGAATCTGGCCATGTGGCTGATGAGCTCGGCCCTCCCAAGGCTGAGTGCTCGGGTCTCAGCTGGCTGCAAAGGGAAGGGCAGGCACTGACCGCTCTAAAAAGTCACCGAATCCTTTTCTGGAAAACAATCTTGGCCTTTGCTGGCTTCTCGTTTTTTTTTTTTCCCCCGCTGTTACAAAGCAAAATAATTTTCTCATTTTAAAGTGGTTTGAGATCCCTGCGTGAGAGCTGTGGCACTCAGCGGTGATGATGAACCCAATTCTCTTTTCTCTCACCTTCAGCAGCGATGGGAGGTGGCACCATGGACTTGGCCGACAGCAAATCCACCCACCCTGTACCTGGAGCGCAGCGTTATGGGAAGCAGCAGCTTGACCAGAAGAGTCTGTTCAACCTGGGAGACAAAGAGATCATATCCAATTATTGAAGGATGAAGCTGGATAAATTTGACTCAGAATAGATTGGGGCGTTTTGGGGTTCGTTTTTTAAGGATGAGGATAATTGGCTATTGGAACAACTTATCAAGAATTGGGTTGGATCCTCCAGCAGCAGAAAAACTTAAGCTAAGCCTAGATGCCTTGCTGAAAGGGAGAGTTAAGTCCTGTGGCTTCTACTATTCAGGAATTCAGAGGGGCAATCCCAGCCTTCCCCTCTGACCTTTTATTCCCCGAACTGGCTGCATGCTGGGTTTCAGGTTGTTTTATGCCAGCTGCATCTTGATAAATCAGTTTGTTCTGAATCCAGCTTCCCTTTCCTGTGGCTGCTGGGCTCCTGACCGTACAGCAGAGCCACACATTGACCCGCACCCCTGAGCTGCTCCTCCGAAGGCTGCTGGTACCTGCCTCGTCATAAGATCCTGTGCCTTGGATAGCGCTGATTCATACTCCGACTCGATCCTGAATGTCATTCTGCTCTCATTTGTACTGAATCAATTACATTCCTTCGGAAATCTATCTGCTTTGAACCCTGCTAGGAGGTATAACAAACCAGAATATGGGTATTGATAATTCCATGTTAATAGCTTAAAAGAAGCAAGATAACTGTCCTTGAGCAAAGACAGAAGATGTTAGAATAACGATCTCCCCTGGGCAGGGATTAGCAGGTTTCTCACGAGCATTTTCAGCACAGAGGAGCGGTCCCTGCTCTGCCTCTGCCGTCGCAAACGATAACAGCTAGACCCTGAGCCCACTCCTCCAGCACCCAGACCAACAGGAGCTTTACTAACCCCAAAGGAAGCCAGACTGGTCCCTGCTGCTGGTTTTAGCTCTGCCATTGCACTAAGGCAGAGGCCGCCCTGTGTGAGTCCCATCCTGGGGCTAACCCCAGCTCCCTGAAGCCCTGGGGGATCCACTGCCCTGGCACAGGTCCTGGAGACCCCAGCCCCAGTTCCCCAGGGACTGACTCTCCTCGGGAGGTCCCTTTCTACGCTCTCCTGCGGGGAAGGGAGGATCTGCCACACTGTAAGCGGTTTGGGACAGTGAATGCATGTGTTAAGCCCTGCTGCTATTTATGGTGCTGTTTCCAGGACAGATAATAATAATATCATGTGACAAGTGCATGACCACCCCAACAGCAAATGTGGGTCTTGATTTGTGGCTTTAATTTGAGACTGGCTAGTGCCAAATGCTGGCTCTTCACATTATGGCACGCTCAGACTGCCCGGCTCAGCCGTTGGGGGATGCAGCAGAGCATGCGAGAACAGGGATGGACTAACATGCACCCTCTGGCCAACCCCCCCCTCCCCTGGTCCTGTCACCTGCCGCCTAGCATAGCAGGTCCCTTCTGCTGCCTCTCTTCTGGGAAGTCCCTCCGGCAGCCTCAGTCCGATTGCGCGGTTCCTGATCCACCAAAAGCAGATTATTTCTGCTGTACCGTATGCAAAAGCTGTCTATGTGCTTAGAAAAGTCCATTATTTCCTATAACAAGCTTCAGCTCCCCCTTCCCACCCCCCTCCCCAGTCCCAGCTTTTCCACCACATCTAAGCAGGAAAATAAAAGAACAAAGAGCAGTTACCTGGAAAACAAAACCGACAAAAAAGGCAAAAGCCAAGGTGAGGCAGGGAGATGTCAGTCCCATAGCAACAAGAGGTTTCAATTAATCATATGTAAATTGGAGGGAGCAGGAAATATATTCAGCAGGGTGCTGGTAGCCAGCCCTCAGCTATGTGCCCAGCTAAGAGGAGAAAAGTGGTGTGGGAGCTGTGCCCTGGGGCTCTCCTGTCTTTGGCCATCAGCCCTGGGTTGCAGAGGGTCACTGGCCACCCTTCAGCCCCGAAATACGTGGCTACGTCAGGCACTGCTTCTAGTTGGAGAGCAGAGCTGACTGGTCGGTCTGTCCTCACAGTGAAAGAGGCAACATGGCACCTAAATTTAGGAATACAAGTACCTGAATGCCCTATCCTCAGGGAGGAGGTGGTTGTCCTGAGGAAGAAGTACACAGCCGCTGTCTCTGCCTGCATGCCCACTGCAGCAGCCCCTGGATCCAGCAGCTGGTTTCACTCCTGCCTGGCAGAGTGATGAAGTCCCCAAAATACTCAGTTCCTACAAGTTTCATGCACCCACTGAAGGTGGGTGAATTCAGCTCTTCTCAGATGCTGGAGCTGGCAAGGCACAAGCCCGTGGGGAACCAGTCCCTCAGCTGAAGCAGGACACAGGCATTTGCCCCACAGCTACAGTGGCAAAAGTGCTGAGCCTGAGCCATACCCCGGTGTCCCCAAATAGCGGAGAAACCCCCAAAGCCATTTTGGGAGATTTCCCCGCTGACGCCAGGGAAGAGATGCAGGGTCCACAGCTGGCAGGAGCCCGGCAGGCTTTCCATCCAGGAGGACGGAGCTCCTTTTACTGATGCTGCATGGATATAAAAGCAGGTCCCACCATCACAGGGAGAAAGGCCTTTCCCATTCATTCAGCAATCCCAGAGGAAGCCGGGGCTGTGCAGCAGGGGATGGGAGTGTTTGACGTCCTTTTGCTGAAGTCCTGCAGTGTTTGGTTGTTTCTGAATGTGGCATCTCCACTTGTCGGCAGCCGCAGGTCAGGCAGTGCAGCTCCCTCCGGGCTGTAAACCCCCCCCCAAGCCTGCCTGCCTGCAAAGGTAACATAAAATATTGATTATTCTCAGCACACGCCTGTCCTCCAGACATTTAGCAGCTCACTCTTCCTGCAGTCAACAGCAAAACAGAGGCCCCTGCTCCTGAGCAAATCCTTGCTGGGTGAATGGAAGTGCAGGGACAGGTAGCTCGGTGAATGCAAGAACAGGAAGGGCTTTGAAACACAGAGGTCTGGGTGTTTTAACTTTAATGAGGAAGGAAATACAGCAGATGAGAAGCTTGTAGGGGCACTGGGTAGTTGATGTGTGAGTGGGGGGAAGCAGTATCCCCAGAGCAGCAAAGTACCTCGTCTGCTTGAAAGCAGGACCAGGTGAAGTGCCGCTATCCCGGCGCATCAACCCCCGTCTGCACGTTCGTTGCAGTAACGCTGCTTGCACTGATGGCCAAACTGCTGCCCTGCGTGCAAAGCAAGGGCTGTGCAGAGCCGGGCCACGGGTGCCACAGGCTCTGATGGCCCTGCATTAGCCCCAGCTGCCAGAGGACACATGGCCTTTCTTCAAGCTGTCAGCAGTCAACAGTGAGGGAAGGGGTCCTACAGCCCTCTCCTGCCAGAGCCAGCCCCGGAGGAGAGCACTGGGGTCACTGCTGGCATCCAGTGCACCAGCAGTTTCTTGGAGCGATGCTTCTCCAGCCTCTCTTGCTACATCAGGAGGGACTGTATCCTGCTCCTCACAGGTTCCCTGCGGCATTCAGCACCCGCTTGTGTAGACAGGAGCACTGAAGGGACTTGTCCCGGCCTGTGAGCCACTGACACACAAAGTATTATCTCCTGGATCAAATCTCCTGCTCTAGCCCTTGGGCATTTCTACCTTCCTAGCTGCTTTCCACAGATCCACCCTCAATCAGCATGTAAATTGGTTAGGAAGTCAGCCTAATCCTTTTGGAAGAGCCCAGCTTTGCTGGAAAACTTTGCTGGCAGGCAAAGCAGCTGTGCCTGAGCTGTCTTTGCAACCAGGTGCCTGAGTCTCACCAGCTTGTGGGTCCCGACGCAGGCTCTTCTCCTTCACACCCTTAATTCCTGTCACTGGTGAACACAAACAGTATCTCCTTGGGGAATTTTGCTGAATCTCATAATGAGGAGATGAAGGGAGAGGAGAATGGAAGTATTGCTGTGAAACAGTTTCAGGAAAAAGAGGTCAAAGCACCTGCAAATGAGACAACACATGGCTTTGCTTCCTCTCTCAGCCCTGCAAACTGCTGTGTAAGAACTGCCTTCTTTATTTGGAAATGCTACTGTAAAATGGGTCCCAACGGTGTTTTGAAAAGCTCGTGGCTTGGCTACGAGTAGGAGCATCAACAGAGATTGCTGGCATTCCCAGATGGATGGAAAATGTGTTTATTTCTGCCAAGGTGTTTTCTACGTGCTCTCTGCATTAATCTTGTAGGAAGTGGCAACCAGACAAGAGGAGAGCACATACAGTGGGGCCCTGGCAAATCCACAGCATGGTGTTTCTTCCTGCTCCAGCCCTGCTCCTCTGCTGCGCAGCTTTTCATCTGCAAATTCTCTGATGCTGCTGCCAAAAGGGAAACCCAAAATCCATGGCCAAGAGGATGAGTTGCAGTGGCAGAGAAGATGTTTTGTATTTGCAGCAAGCAGCTGTGCCAGGCTCTGAGCTTTTTCGCCCTGCTACATCAGAGGCTCGTACACTCTTTTGTGCTGCCTGGAGGAGCCAGGAGAGTTGTCCTGGCAGAGGCACTCCCCACCCAGCCCTCTCCTGGCAAGTGCTGAGGGCCCGTGCTGAAAGCAGGGCCAGGGCACACAGCACAGTCCAGGATGAGTGGGACTGGGCAGAGGAGGATGGGGGCAGCTCCCGAGAGGAGCACCAGCAGGGAGCAAGAGCTGATTTAAGCCCTTTTTAGCAGCCACTTCAGCTGCTTACCAGCACTTACCAGCTGTGGTTTTAGCAGCTGTTTCTACCTGGCTGGGCAGAACAACCCCCTGCACATCTGCTGCTACTTGAAGCTCCTCTGGAAACAGCCCCCTCAGTCGCTTTGGAGATTTAGCATACAGCTTGAAGGAAGAGAGAGGCTGCAAGCCAGCAACGGGGTAGGAACCAAAGAGCAGCCCTTCGTACAGGTTTCTATCTGCCTGCAGCGCTGCAGGCATGCTGTGGAAAGAGTATGGAGACACAGAGCCTGCTCCAAAAGGCTCCCAATCTAATTCTTAGATGCAATCATGACTAATAAATGATAAAATGATGAAGAAAAGATGTTAAAAAGATGATGAAAGACCAAAGGAGACAGCAGTAACCCTGCCGTCTTGCTCAGCTCTGATGCAAGCTCCTTTTGACAATTCAATTACTGTGTGATGCTAATTACTGAGTTGATAGTATTGAGCACCAAGGCAGAAGGGCACTACAAGAAAGGGATATTGATAGGGGAAGGTGGCAGCAACAGCGCTTCTCACCCAGAGAGATGCCAAACTGCATCAAGGGAGCACTGAAAAGGAGCCAAGATCTGGGGTGGAGTGCGGCGGGGAACAGTAACGTTGGGTGACAGCTCAGAAAGGGAATGGTAATGAATGTGATAGTTGTCTGAAACAGAGGCTGATCTTGCACAGGCAGAAGGCAATTAACCAGGAGAGGGGTTCAGATCCAGGCTGGCTTAGATGCCTCTCTACTGCCAGCCCTTTAAAAGCCTGCAGCTGGGCATTTGCACTTCTCTCCAATCTGGTGCTCCCAACCCAGCGCAGTCACCACACGGCAGTCAGGGACCAAACCCAGACCCCTGACATGCCAGGAAAAAGCTGAGGGGCTTGTCCTTAATCAGATGTAAGCCACTGAAGGGTTAAAGCCACTCCACTGTGCCTCAAGTCCCATTGCTCACTGCAACATGCATAACAGTGGCTTCCCTGAACACAGGGTCACCAACACGCTCGCTTTCACTAATTCCATATTTAAAACACGGCTTCTCAATCAAAGAGATGCTATTACCCACAAAGCCGCTTAAATTGTCCCTTAGATTTAAATACAGCCTGTTGCATAAAACATCTTTTTATCAATTTCACTTAGGGCTGACAAGCGTTCCCCATGCACATCCTTTTAATAACGTCAGTGCGCTTCACAGAGCCCTTAAGTGCATTCCTCTGGGAAGCAAATACCCTTAAGGGCACCTTTTGTCATTGTTCGTTTTCTCTAGTTGTGGAAGAAGGATTGTGCAGAGAAGCGCTGGGCTCCTATTGCATCACGTCGCATTTCGGGAACTGCTCTTCATGCAGCTTCCAGGAGGTGGGTGGAGGGTGCCAGGCTAGAAGAAACGTCCTCAGCTGCTGTGCAGGGCATGAGAAGGGATATTTTGCTTCTCCTCCCGCCCACTGTTGGTCCTGTGAGAAATCCGTGTTTGGTCTGTGTCTGGTATGAGCAAGCAGAAATTTAGAGCGTTGTCGTGGCGAGGACAGACCTTCCTCCTCAAGGATGCTCTCAGCACCAGCAAGTGTGCCATGGGGACTAACCACGACAGCCCCAGTAGCCTGTTCTTGGCAAAGGAGCATCAAGTGCCCCTACCCAGTCGCTGTGGTTCCGCTAGCGCCGTGTTACTTATCGGACATGAAATGATGTGCTCTTTCACAGAGCAAGAGCACAAAGTTTTGGGGTAGGTTGGGGAATCATTTGGGAGCACTCTAGCACTTCAAGAGGAATCAAAGGGAGAAATACCGACTAATTATATTCAATTTTATAAGGAGAACAGGATGGAAGCAGCGTTACCTTGTGGTTAGCATGCTGGTCTGGCATTTGGGGAGCTTTGGTTTATTTTGGCTTCTGCAGATGGGCTCGATGGACGAAAATTGGCCAAAACGTTGGTCCTCTGTGTTTTAGCTTCTCCATCTGCCACATGAAGAGAACAAGACAAATGAACTGAGGAAGAGCGCTGCATCATAAGAGAGAGATTATGTGGTTAATTAACAATGGCAAGAGTTCAAGGTACAGACTTCCACGACATTTTCTCTCAGGCCACAGCGCTCTCCTCTCCGCATGCTGGAGGGCCGGGTTAGGAGCAAGCCCAAAACCTCACGCTGCCAGCAGCTCGGTGCTGGAGCTGACTTCCCATGCAGATCATCCGTCCGTGCACCGAACCCAGCCTGGCTTTGTGAGCAGGCTTGATTACAGCATCACAGGCACTGCCAGCAACTAAGGACCAGACAGAAAAGGCATTGACTACTCACGCTGTTAAAAACTGCTCGTTGCTGGCACTGCAAACTTGTACAGCATCCGGACATTGAGTCGGACTTCTCAGCAGCTGCTGTACATAAAGGTTGGAGATGGAAGGGATAGGAAATACAGGATCCGTTTTTAAACTCAAATGAAATGAGGCTTTTTTAAAAGGACAAAAAAAACACCAAACCAAAACAAACCCAAACCCCACAAGCCTCATTATTAAAAAAAAAAAATCCATCAGAAGTGTTGTGGAAAATCTGTATTGCCTACTGTTTAGTTAAACAGCTCCCCTCTTATCATTAGCTGCTAGAACTTGGTTTATCAGAAGAACTGTGTATCTGTAGAACAATTGCTTTCATATTAATGCCCACAGGCTCCCTGCCAGAAAGCTGTGCTCTCCATCAATTTTTGACCATCTGTGTTCCCTTTGATGCTTTGGGTTTTTTTTTTTTCCTCCCTTTCCTGAGCTTTGGGCTGACATTTGCTCTCTAAGATTAGGAGGTCGCCATCTTCATCACTCTGAGGGAAGGGTTTTCACCCCAGAGTATCCAAGCCCAGCTGCCAACACTACATGGCATTAAAATTGCTTGTGAAGGGATGCTGGGATCGCTGCCTGCCTTGTCCTCTGCTGTTCCCTGCAAGGAGCCCTGGGTGAAGCATCTCCCACCTCGGGAACGGGACTAGCACTAATTTGGGTATTGGATTTGGGAGAGAAGCCGAAGTGGAGTGTGAATAGACCCTGGGGAGGGAGGCTGAGAGGAAGGGAGAGGAAGGTGTGAGGTCTGAGAGGAGGACAGTGATCAAGGGCTGCTCTGTGGATCTGGAGCCAAGCAGGTTTCAGGTGACTTCTCCAGAACCCTACGGCTGTTTTAGGTATCAGACATCTGGCTGTCGTCTCTTGAAGCAGACTCATATGGGCACAGTTCCTGCGATACTCCCTCACTCGTGCACGATCTGCTGTGGTCCTGCTGCCTCCTGGCAGAGACCAGACAAGAAAGAACACCATGAGCCTCAGCCGTGAAGCCCACTTACCACACACTGCAGCCCGTGTGCCAAGGACTCCTTGAAACCATCCTGCTAACGGGCCAGCCACTGATGCAAATGAAACGTGTTCGCAGCTGAAGTCCAGCAAGCAGCATCACAGCTTTCTTTTGGATGGGGGCTGAGGCTTGGCAGGGCCAAACTTATTAGAAATCACTTTTCTATTCGTTTTTTGTTTTTTGTTTTTTTTTTTCCCTTTACAAAGAGAATTTCAAAGTCTCCATGCATCTTCCTCTGCTTTCTGGCATAGCCAACGCCGCCTGCCATCCTCCTCTTTAAATCAGCACCCCTGTTATCATCGCAGAGGTGCGGAGTCAACACAGCAGGAGCATAAAACAGACAGATTGGGGTTAGCACCAGCTACAGTGGCTAAGTGGACTGACGGATGCTTTTAATAACCACAAATGCTATTCTTGGGGCTGACGATTTAGCAGTTATCATAAGATACAGAGGGAATTAAAATGAATCTAAGGAGAGTACTTACTTTTCATCTATGCCTGCCTGCTGCCCACTGGCTTGGCTCTGGCTCACGCTATTACTGTGGGGAGATACCACTGCCTTTCAGCAAAGAATCAAAATCTACAATCACTTGATTTAACAGTTGGAATACCGCAGTCTTCCTTCTGCATATTGTCATCCAAGGTCACTGAAAAACATTGCAAGATTTTATGTTTTGGGTTTTGTTTGAGCCTAGAATAAAACACCCTCATCTCAGAAGCAAATGACACAAAACTCAGGCTGAGTTAAGTGATGTCATTAGTTACATGGTTAAAATGCATTTTTTCAGTAATTCTACTTGAGTATGTGAGCGGTTTTTCAAACAAATAGTGGGTTGCAGTGTTCCTATTTAGTCCAAGAGAAATTTTAAGGCCACACATTAATGTTTTCACCCAAACTCCAGGTTTGGGTGAAAAACACAGGGACACAATCCCATTCATGCAAACACAAACCATCCGAGAGCCAGAGCCCCAGCTCCCTGACCATGATTCTAGCCTTCTCGTATGAAACTTGCTGCCCTCAGTGTCAACAATTGGGGTCTCCATAAAGACCTCTAAGGCAGCTGAAATCCTTGCACTGAAAGGTTTCAGAAAGCAGAGACATTGGGTCTTAGGAAGCTATGAAATTTTAATGTTTTTTTTTTTTCCACCAGTTTTGAACAGCATAGGTCCAGTAAATCTCTTTCTACTCATGCTCTGAGCACTGCAGAAATATCCATAAGGCCCTTGTCTAGGTGGCTAACAGCGCAGGGTTTTAAGCATGCATGGGACTACAGCAAAGACAAGACAAAAAATGAGGCCAGGGCCACAGAAGCAAGAAATCAGGCAATTGCAAGAGAACAAATGTGAAGTGAAAGACTAACTGCAGGATCAAAACAAGCACAGCTCTGAAAGCAGAAATAGCGTGTGTTACAGCCAGAATGGGTAAACGTTGCGTCTCTGCTATTAACACCCGCGAGCGTGCAGAATACTGGCTTGTAAGTGATCACATTTCAGTGGCTCAGTAAATCCATCAGCTGATGCCTGCCAGCGGTGCCACAGTCGCTGCCTGAGCGCAGAGGGACCCCACTGGCAAGGCAACACACCCCGGTAGTGGGGAGCAAGGAGCGAGCCATCGCTGAGCAGGGGCAGAAGCGCCTGCCATCGGTCAGGGTAGCTTGGCTGGCAGATGGCACCACAAAACCAGTTAAACACTGTTGCCTTCAAGTGTGTGCTTGTAGCCTGCAGATGGGACTATCTGGGGGCAGACAAGTCAAGACTTGGCTACAACTGATTATTCCTTTAGATTTACCAGTACTGGCTACACGCACTAAAACTACAGGTTCCCGCGGCAAGTCAGGCAGCATTAAAATAAAGTGGGTTAAAAGGTCACCTTTTCACGTCACAGAGATGACTGAAAGGGGCAGGGAGAACCCAGCTGCCAGGCATTTACTATTGTATTTTTTCGTTGCTCTCCAATAATTTGAATTTTGGCATTCATTAAATCAGCATTATCAATTCTCAGCGTTACCGCTTGTCTCATTTCCTCTCATACAAGATCTCAATTTATTCCATTCAAACCCTCAGAGACAGCTTCCTGGGTCCCTAATTCTAACCTGCTTTAACGTTTAACTCTTCTCCTGGTACACCCCAAACCTCCCAAGGAGCAGGGGTCACAAGACTAGCTGCCCTGTGGATCCCCAGCCCCTAATTATTGGATGGGGAAGGAACAGCCTATTCCCTTGATCTCCAGCCTGCTCTTTCCTTTGCCTCCTGGGTCAGCTTCTCCACCTGCAGCCCCCTGTGCCCTCTCCTCATGGCTGAGGCATGAAGTTGATCTCTCAGCTGGAAGAAAGAGGAGTCAAGTTTTGCACAGCCCATGGACACAGCCCCATCTCCCCTCCACTGGGATATTTTGCCATTGTCTATTTTGAAAGAGAAGGGAAATCGCGTTTGGAACATTGAAAGCATCTTAAAAATGAGGTGACATTGTCGCTGCTGGTGCTTCCATGGCAACCTGCATTTGTTTCTCAGAGCTGTTTCATAATAATTAATACACCACTTCCATTCACGTGGCCCATGTTCAGAGTGCACGGCGCAGCCCCCACTAGGAGTTTCCTGGGTCACATGAAATATTTATACCAAAGAATCAAAAGAACGAACTTTTCTGGTGTGTTCTGGCCACTGGGACAAAGCAGTGACACACAGGCATCCCATCACCCCTTTGCTAGCCCAGCTAGCGGGAGCACATTTGCTGACAGCAGCTGGGCAGAGCCTGTAACGGACATCCCTCCCGCGCGATGACAGGGCAGCCAGAGAACCCCGGTCCTGTTGATCACACCGGGACGGAACAAGGCAAGGCTTGTTACGCAGTTGCAGCAATGAAGGCAGGACTCTTCTCTTCGTGCACTGGCAAATGCAAGCTGCCCTACCTGGCCACGCTGTGCTGATGTGTCTAGACGTGGCCAAAAGCGAGGGGATTTGGGGAACGGCATCAGCAAAATCCTTCAGCACAGAGAACTTGCATATTTTGCATTCCCTCCCTGCTGCGGGCTCCGGGGGAGTGTTCAGCTGAATGTGGGAGGGCATGGGGGAGAAGTGGATCAAAGATGCGGTCGCCTACCACAGCAGTAATAAAGACAAAGCTGTGAGCAGAGCCGGCAGATACTGTCTCCGGGCTGCGATCCTGCCAGATCCCACACGTGAAGAAGCAGGCTCTCCGCTGGCAGAACCTGGATAGGGACTGACAAAGAAAATTCAGCCACAGCTTGCAGCACCTAGGAAAGATTTGGTAGGTGCTACTACAGTCTTAGCTCCAGCAAGAAGCCAAAGGGCTTTCCAGCTCCAGCAACTGCAGCCTTTCAGGGGACACATAAAACCAAGTGGCTGGATCCAATATAGCTATCAAATCTCCAATGGCACTTTCACAGGAGGAGGGTGAGCCCCAGGGTCCTGGCTGAACTCCAATTTAGATAATTACATTCTGCCAACCTTCATTCTTTCTGCAGCTTCAATTGGATACGGGATTTGGAGGCTTTTCTGTGCCGAGATGTATTTCTGTCCCTTTTTCCTGCTGACTAGACTTTTACAAAACAAACACAAAAAACCCAACCAAAACCCCCCCCCAAAAAACCCACCAACCCTTCATGTGAAGTCTGGCCTGTACCCCACCAGCATCAGTCTGGGAAGAAACCCGTTGTCTGCATAGGCTCTGAAATGCACTTCACAAAGGCACTCACATACGAAGTCTGGGTCCCTCTCTGTCACTTGCTGTCCCCATCCTTCCATAAACAAGAGGCTTGGCCACAGACAGCTTACAAACACGCCATGGCTAAAAGACTGGCATCCTTCACCAGACACCATAAAGGTCCACAAGTGTCGGACACTTCCTGAAGAGCCTGGCACAGCAGACGTGCAAGCCAAGAACTCTGCTCTCCCTTGTTGACCTTTCTTCTGCTGAATGAAATGCCTGAATGGGGGATATTAAGTGATCAACAACAAGCGTAAATTAGGGTAGCGAAAGGGAGACACCTCTCGCCGGAGCTGTGCCTTGGTATCATTTAAACAGGCTTGAGAGGCTTAATTGTAGGCTCTGGCAGAGTACGGACAGGCTGCTTCACCCCACGCTTGTGTAGTCCCAGCTACGAGCAGGAACTGCCCCAGCTCCTGGAGTCACAGTCATTCACTGCCTAGCAGTGCTGGTGTAACTGAAACATTCCCATGTCCCTGTGAATTACAGTGAAAAGAGGGCTGATGAGTCTCAACTGGCTGAACATACAAAACCCCCGAAGTCCCAGACAGTGTGTGTTTGTTTTCTTGCTGCTGCGGCTCCTTGTTTTCTCACTGCTGTGGCTCCTGCTGTCAGAATCTGTCAGATTTCTCTCTGTATTTCACTACGATGGGAGCACGTGCAGCTTGGATTCTGCTCAATCCCCTTTTATCGGCTTAATTTGAAGCTGCAAAACAAGGAGCCAAAATCCCAGGAGACAGAAGCTGTTCCTTTGACCCTGCCTATGAACATTCAAGAGGTTAATGAAGAGATCCCCAAAGTTGCAACAATTGTACGGACAGTCCATGAAGTGCAGGAGCTTTCCTATACCAAAAGGTCAGAATTATTTCAGTTCTTTCCCACCTGATGATCTCTCACGATCCTTTATCAGACTGACAGGGCATCTCCTGATGCTTTGTGTCACAGGAGACATCTCAGAAGTCCTTATCCTCTTCCTTCTGGGAACAGTGCTTTGAGAGCAGACAATTCCAAAGCCCTTGTCAGTTCTGAAAGATAAAGCAGCAGCTTTTATTTTATTCTTCATGTCAGCAACCACCCTTTCCGACTCTGCTTTTGCACAGTGACTGCTTTGTTTACTATAAAGAAGGTTCTTACGCTACGTCCCTTGTTCACTTCAGGCCTAGCTGCACCAAAGAGCATTTGGCCGCTGTCCTTTTTGTTTCTGACGGTTCACCTCTGGCAGAGACTCACCTCTTGATATTCCCTCTCTTACTACACTTCCTTTTGCAGGACACACTGGTTTCATCCCTCTGATGAAGCAATGAGCAAGGGAGTGTCTACAGGGACTTGCAACATTATTAATGCCTAAAACCCAGCAGCTACACACAATGCTCTACTCAAAGCAGGTTTTGTTTTGTTTTAAATTGTACAGTTAAACATCCGTTCTCCTAACAACTACAGAACTTGGCAGCACTGTGACAACGCCCTTCCTACAAGGCTCTTGAGAGTTTTTCTCAAGGTTGCTCATTATCATCTTCATTTTCAGCAGGAAAAAAAAAGTTCAAAGCACAGACAGGTTAAGTGCTTTGCCCAAAACCACAAAGAAAGTGAGTGGCAGGGTTGGGAAAAACCAAAGTATCTTCCCACCCTTAGCACTACCAACCATCATTTCAGGAAAATCAAAATGTTAAGCCAGATTCTTGGTGTCCTTTCCAATTAACTTTCAGTAGAGGAAAACAGTCAAAGCGCAGGATTCAGCGTTGAAACGCTGTCAGAGGCTCTGGAGCCTGCAGTTAACTTGCCCCTACGAGATCAGATCAGAATGGCTCAGCAGCATGCCTTAGACCTGGAATTAACAGAGAAGCTCATTCTTCAGCTGGAGCAACGGGAAACCCATCTCTTTTGGAGAAGATACCTGCTGGTGCCATTCATTTCAATTGCACCTGAAGATCACACACAGGCAACTGCACGTAGAGGTTTCGGGACGACACCCTCCACCCCAGCCGCACAGCAGGCTGAGTTTTTGCAGCACAGATTATTGCTAGGCACTCCTGATGGCACCTCATTTCAGCACAGATTATGGGCATAAAACCACAGCATCCACTCACTTCCTTTGCACATCTGCCACGTGGTAACTGAGCTCTCAGGAAACTGTGTGCGGTGCAGCCCTTTGGGCTGCAAAACACTAGAAACCACCCCGCAGCCTGAGGTTTGTTTTCAGGTAGGGATAGAGAATGAGGTGCCCATGCTTCATTTCTAGCACAGTAACAGATGTAATTGCTCCCAGTTAATTAAAAAGGGTGACCTTTTGGGTTACAGCTGTCCGATGGCAAAACAGCTCTTCCTCCAAGCTCATTGTTTAGGATGATCAGGCGGAGTGTAGCAGAGAGCACCAGTGCATATCATGAAGAGAAGGTAATTGTGCTTTCACCTGCTATTACAGAGACAGGTTTTCTACTCAGGCTTGCAGATGACCTTCTCCAATCAAACATTAACTTTGCAGCAAACAATCATTAGGGAGCATTTGCAGGCTTTAATAATTAATGCTTTTATTAATCCACTGACTCCACTTCAAGCAACAGGTCTCTTCAAAATTAATTCCGTTGCCATTTAGAGGAGAAAGAAATGACCACCATTTCAAGGCAGAGAAGGAAGAAGGTATTTAGATTCCACTGCACTTTCTAAGGGTACTGGATCCGCTCCTAGAACTGTAATTATGCAACTTATTAACTGAACTGCCAAACATAAGGCTAAGTAATTTTCAAAGCCTGGGCTCTGAGAAATAGTATTACTGGCAGCCACGCAATCCAAAATCCAATCAAGAAAGACTACAAACTTTCAACAGGCTGAAACTCCATCAGCTGCTTGTTGGCTGCAAAAAGCAAGGGAGATGAAGAAAGAGGGCCAGCTAAGCAAATTAACTCCTTTAGAATAAGGGACCTGCTTCTCTGAAGAGCCAAGCGATGAGTGGAGGGAGATGTACCTCTTCAGAGCTGTACTGCATAGAAAGGCCAGCCGGGAGGGAATAACTTCCACCTGTCAAGCAAGATATCTCAGCTCAGTGATTGCTTTGGCTTGTGGGACTTTGCAGTTGTGCTGAGAGCCCCAGGAATTTGAAAGGTAAAAAAAAAAAAAGCAAGAGGAACTGCAAAGCACGCCATTGCTCAGTTGCCAGCGATGATTTCGAATCCCTCTCCAATAGCTCTTTTAAGCGCTACCACAGAACAAATAAAGTTGCTGTTTCACAAGCTCACTAGAGAGTCAATCCGATCAGATACACAAGCTGGGAAGAATTCAATGGTATTTCTTACCCTTACCTTTTTCGCTCCCTTGGTTCACCATCTATTTAAGAGCAGGGCAGGCACACGGCTGGCGCAACTGAAATGCAAAGAGATTGCAAAGCAAACTCAGCTAAGGGCAGGAGGGAATCGATAAGCACTGGTTAACGTAACTACTCCTAAACACGTAACGCTGAAAAAAATGAGGAAGTGCTGAGAAAATTCTCCTGTTTAATCCTCCCTCCTATGTCTCCCCATTGCCTCTCCAGATCAGTTTCTACGGGCCAAGAAGATGCCTTACCATTTTTCAGTTAAAAACCCCCTTTTTCATAGTCAAAGTGATAAGGCCGAGAGTGGAACCTAGTCTTGCTCAGGGCTTCGCAGAGCTCTGCTTGAACCACCAGATAAAGCTCCCTTTTGAGTGGTTTGGTACATGTGGGATAATTGAACAGGCTCCCTCTCCAGTGAATAACTCTTGCCTTTGTGTTGGAATACTTGAGGAGCATTTTGACTTTCTAAGTATTGCTGCCATTTAGAAACACAGCATGAGAATGAGACTGTTAATTCATCACTTTGTGCCATAATATGTCGTAAAACTCATGGTTTCAATTCCTCCAGCTTCTCCCCTGTCAATGCCTAAGTGGGGGTCCTGCTGTTCTCCATCATGCTACTGCATTTCCCTCCTTTTTTCTTTAGCTGTGGTAAATCAGAAACAAATTAACAGGAGAGGGACCAGAAGATATCAGATTCTTTTCTTAAAAATATGCATATATTTAAGTTTTCCTTTTATTGTTACTAAAGTTTTGCTGCTGTGGGCAAGATAAGACTAGGAGGAAGCCAAATATTTTACAAAATATCTGCCAGAGAAATTCCTACCTGTAAACTATTACATGCACCCTCTGCATTCCTGTATGTCTGAGCCCACTGAAGTCCCCCTCAGAACTACTGAACATTTTAATAATGCTCTAAACTTTCAAAGCAGCAATAAACGTGGGGCGAGCTTTAAAATATTTCCCTGAGAAGCCAGGAAACAAAAATCCCATTTTACAGATGGGTAACCAAGTAGAGAGAAGTTAAATTATTTCCTCCAGGATACATACCCATCATGAGGAAGATGGTATTAAAGTTACAGTGATCCTGGTTTCTTGGCATCATTCAAAATTGGCCATGAACCCTCTACAGCTCGATAAACAAACTAAAGTTTTTGTAGCAAATCAGAGCAGATTAGATGCTTCAAAAGCAAAGCACGAACAGCAAGACTACTGTCTGAGAAGGAATAATGTTAATTTGTTGTCAGCCAAGCATTCTTGTTCTAACAAGTACAACTTGGTTTGTTTTAAATAGGCTTTAACACAAAGTACTTGCACAGACACACTAACTTGAAGTATCTGCAGTCCTGCGGATGTGGGACTCCTGATAAACTATAAAGCCTCAGAAGACTCAGCCTCTACACAGAGCTCTTCCTGCAGCAGCTAACAGTCTCCCCCTCCTCTACTCAACTACCTGTTTTCTCAAAGGTTGCAGGAGCTTGTATATCCTTAGCATGACTGATCTGCTACCAATTTTAATTGAAATTAGCAAACAGATTTAAAAATTCAGCTGAAGCAAGCTGCTTACTTGTATTTCCATATGAAGACTAAGTAGAAGAGTAGGAAATATACTTTCAGTTTCTGTATTAGAATCACAAAATTGAGAGTATCAGGCTTCAGCAACCTGCACCTGTAAGGCACAGTTGCCGGCACTCAGAAATATTTGTTAAAAAAGATGACCTGTAACATATAGAAAATTTTTTTAATGTAGTGACCAAAAAAAAAAAAAAAGTGAATGATACTCAACCAAATTCAGCAAATTCAAAATTCAAACAGGCATCTGGAAAAAAGGTGTCCTTGCAAAACATTAAAGGGACCCTTTGTCCTTGGTAAGTCAGCTGTCCACTGATGGAAAGAGCCTTAAGGTCTCACTTTGCTGCAAGTGGGTTTGGAAAGTTGTGCTAATGAGATGTAAAAACGCCACTATGAAAGGGCAGCACCATTTTTATACTCTCCACTCACATTGATATATTGACTCCTTGGAGCAGCGGATGTGAATCTTTAGATGTAGCAGCAGTTTAAGCCTGAATTACTAGGTCTAATTCAACTCGCCAGCTCTGCCAAGGGCTTGAACCTGCCGAAATTCACGCAGCAAGATGAGTTTTGCAAAACGCTCAGCTTCCATCTGGGCATCAGAACGTGCACTGAGCTCCTCTGCAAACCAGGCTCCAGCCGAGCGGTCTTTGAGGTGGCGGAGGAGGGGAAGCAAACCCAGCGTACTTGCATCTCGCTAGCCCAGTTGTAAAATGGGAACACTGCTGTGCTTCTTGTTGGGTTGATTTCTGCCTCTTCTTCTACAAGTCCACTCAGGCTTGGAGCACTTCAGGGCAAAAAGCCCCCTCCTTGTCTGTATACATACGACACAAGGCACAAATGCTCTGAATTCGGCCCAGACTTGTAAGCGCTACTTAAAGATTACTAACGTAATAAAAAAGGGAGTTAAAAATAACTAAATGGAAGCAGGAAGTGGAAAAAAGGGAAAGCGAGTTCATTCCATAATCCTCCTCATCTTCTTAAAAGAATAACCTCCCACCCACTGGCCTGCTCGGTCCTGCTGCACAGCTGCGTGGCAACGCACGCCGCACACACCAGACAATGCGACCCAGCACAGGGTTTAAAGGAGCCAGGGTGGAGAATTGCCTTTAAATTAGGAAGCCAAAGGAATGAGCTAATGAAGGTCAGCTCCTCAACAACAGGGGGTTAACAGGACATCTTACAGCACTGGTGTGGTTTCTCCCTGCCCCATGTTAAAATTTAGTATAAAGTGTTAACTTGCCTAAGGTTAAAAAAAAGAGTATTTGTAAACAGAGTATTTTTAATGTGGTGACTTTTGATGCTGGGCATCTTTTACTACAAATTGAACTTCAATGAGAAGAACTACTATTCTCAACAGAAATCTAAACCAGCTCCTCCACACGAGTCAAGATACACGCTGTACACCTTTGCAAACAGAGGCGAGTTACAGCAACCTGGTTTTAGCCTTAAGTAGTCAGATACTGGATCATAAACCAGACTTTGGACCAGGACTAAATGTTTTTCACCTACATTTCTAAATAATACCTTTTTTTAATGAGCAGTGACAATTCTACACTTTCGTATAGCACAGACATAATGGCTTGTAGGATACCATGAATAGCTGTGGACCTTTGAAAGGTGTTTAAGCTGCGACATTGGTGTCCCCAAGGGAAAAGTGTTACTGGCAAGCTGCAGCTGCGGCAGGCAGACACCCAGTAAAGGCACTTCAGCAGGTAAGTACCATCACCACGGACAGAAGATGGGTGAAATACTACAGGTGTACACACTGTGGAAAGTTTCCTCTATTTGCATCAAACTTCAACCAAGGGTCTATACTGCTTCAGCTGCTGCAACAGAAAGGCTTCTGGATGTGGAGAATAAAGCACAGCCTTCTTTCCTCCCCTTCTCTGAATTTCTATATAGTCTTACATGGAGAATGTTTGCATATTCATTATAGTTTTATTATCACACAAATCCATGTATTTCTAAGCTCTCTGGGCTTCCCAAGATGAATTTCCTCTTCTTTCACATAAGAGAAATTCTATGAAATAACAGTCAGATGTCTGTTTAAAAATAAATGGATTTTTTTTTCCAGTTTGCTGGTGACTGAGTAATGTTCATGATTCGCTCCCTAAGCTGGGCCAGGCTCACTCCAGGCATCCTGGGCCCTCTCGTGGCTGTTCTGGAGAGGACACAAAGTACTCTTCCTTTCAGTAAGTTCTCTCTTTCAGAAAACTCCAAGACACATTCTCTTCAGGCCCTCCAGATCTCAAATATTTTCATTGAAAACTGCTATGAACCACAACATTTAGTTTTAGATCCAAATTTACTTGGGATTTAGGAGCACTTGGATTTTTGTTTTTTTTTTTTTTTGCTTCAAGCTAATCACCAATTAAAGACTACTTCACTTCCAGTCTTTTTTTTCCCCCCATTAAAACAGGTCAATATTTTAAAGTTGAAGTCTCTAAGGATGGCGTATGATTAAATTTCTTTACAGATGCAAGGCCCTGCTGCCCTCCAAAGAGCCCCAGGAGCTTTGCAGACAGAAATGCACTCCCATGGGTAATGGATGCACCCTATATAATCGCTTCGGTTTGCTTTTTGATACATGGGACTAAAGGCAGATGAAGCATAAATCTTCTCATGATAAAAATTTCTTGCAATTATTCTATATGGCAGGTAATTCATAGAGAGGTCTAAGGAAAAAAAAATACCACCACCTAAGCCTATTAAAAAAAAGTTACAGATAAACAGATGGTTTTAAGTGACGATACATCTGAAGAGGTTACAAAAACATAGACAGACTGCCTAAAAAGAGCATCAAGAGACCAAATTGCTTAGTCAAGGTTAATGAAAGTTAGGCTATAGAGGCAAACGCGTGAGGAAACAGATCAGATTAAGTGAGCAATTACAGAGATAAAAGATTGTAAAATGCTGGTTATTTCAATCTTGTAAGAATCCCTTGGTTTTAGCACCATCTTAAATTGTCTTTAAAATGCTTGTCATGCATTTTGCATAAGGAATATTTCAATCAGACTTTGAATGGAATGGCTTGAAAGCAAAGGATAAGAAAATTCACCTGAAGCTGACACTTGGTTTATGATCAGGGTACTGCATTACAGCTGTAGTTGTTAGGAAAGGGAAATTGTTAAGCTAAAGCTTTGGGGTAGAACAAGAAAAAGCTGCATTTCCCCACAAAAAAATATGTACTACTCCTGGAGCATTTCCAGAAACGTAAAGAAAGAGAGTAGGCTACACTTTCACTAACTGCCACTATTATTTTATTATAATCAAACCATTATTGTCCATACCAGCTAAATTTTGATGGGAAAGAATTTCTTGTTAATTATGTAAGACATATAGTTTAAAGATTTTCACTGTAAGCAGTAAAAGCCAGTACTTTCTGAACCCGACAACATGCTCTAGAACAGCATAATGACCACTCAGAGACATTATAGGTAAATGAGCCACTTACATTTGAATTTGATTGAAATGGATTCTTGCCCTTTTTTTCTGCCTATTCTCCTTTATTAGAAATGCTTTACTCAAATGATTGTGTATTATTTTAGTGCATCATAGAAGCTGATTCAATTAAGATACTGTGGCATCTCAGATTTCATTTTTATAATCTATTATGTATTAACTTGCTGAAGGTCTGTTTCTGACCTTGACTTGCAAATTGCAATACAAGAAAAGGAAGTGTCCAGTAGTGAAGAACCACATCCCCCACAGCACGCCAACTCCTATGGGAGTATTTCATAACCATTGAGCTTTTGACTAAAACTGGTAAGTTTATGAAAACACCAAACCCCAAAAAGCCCCAGTAACTTACTGCTGCAGATGATGAAGTCGCTGCACTCACTACTGTGGTGCTCAGTGCCAGGAGTACACAAACCTGTTTGGACGAGGTCAAATGCAGACTTGGGGTTAGGCTCTTTCCACTCTCAGACGCTAATCTTGGGAACCGTCTTACTCTCAATAGCAGGCACTATTGGTAAAGGAAAATGGTTAATCTTCTTAATAGAGTGTTTTCTATCAAATGCTATTGGAAGGAGTCCAATTTTGAAGTGCAAAAAAGTCCATCTGTTGCATACAAATGACACCAATAACAACATATTCGGAGCAGCCAGGTCCTGGACATAACAATGGCAGGATCAGGAAATGCCAAAAGGCACATTTCTTTCCGTCTAAGAAACTGCCTTGGAGCCAGTTACTCTAGTGTGCAATTCCAGTGTGCTTAAGGCAACGCTCCGGTAAGCAAACAAGTTCCAAATCTGATTTAACAATTAAGAAAGGAAAAAACAAAAAACTCTTAAGTTTTTTCTGCTTAAACACTTCAGAGGGGATAGCTACTTCAAGGTAGATGGAAGTTCACCTGCTTTCCTGCACTGAGGTTGGTATCTCCAGCTTCACTTCCAGCTGGCCATAGAGGACATTTCAGTCAAAGCAGCAATTTTTTACTTTCTTGATGAAGCCAGACTGAGTTCAATATATGCATTTAAGCCCTCCCTTCCCCATCACCATGAAATATGCTAAGAAAGGGGAGCTAGTTCATCTTAGCACAGTTACAGAATAGATTCTATGAATAAAGGAGCTTTTCGTTAAATATTAAAAATAAAATTACATACTGCTTTCCGCTCTACTTAAAATTTTAGTGAGGATAAACCCCGAGGTGCTCAAAATCATTAAATAGAAGTCCTGTCTTTCCATTACCTTTTCTTCCTAGACTTATGCTGGCTGGGAAAAGTTCTGCATACTTCAGTTTTTCTTTGGCGGATCTCTCTAGAGTACTTATTCTGCAGTAACATTTCAAAATTGACTGTAGAAAAAACCCAAAATATCCTAGGTGACCCTTCTGCAGTCTTAAGTTCTTAAATTCCCCATATATTAATCTTGTAAGTACAATTTATGACGAGTCATTAAGATATTTTCCATTTCAGATATTTAAATATTTAAAGATCCAGAGGCTGGCTGGTATAAGATTCGAGTGCTTAAATTATCTCCTTCCACTCACTCCACTCATCTTGCATAGCAGACTGGTGCCTGTCACTACTTTCACCTTTCCTAAAGGAACATTTCCATTGGAACTGAGGAGGGTACTAGAGAATGCAACTTCTGCTGCGCGGCAACATGAGCTGTTAAAACTGCGAACCTATCTGTGACGTATTTTGAGTGGGAAATGATCTGTGTCTGTCAGACTGGTGGTGGTTTGAGAAGAAGAAAAACTAAAAAAAAAAAAAAAAAAAAAAAAGATGTGTCCTCAGGGAACCAGGAGGTTCTGGCAGTGCTTGCAGCAGAATCACAGAATAGTGGAGGCTGGAATTTCTTGGTACCTCAACAAATTTTACCTGGAGGCCTAAAGCAGTCAGAGAACACCCATGTCAGGACCAGCAACGGCAGTAAGACGTAAAAGATGGCTCGTTTACCCTGGATACAACTGCAACGCTCCCAATAAAAAAAATTTACAGGAACTGTGGCTGCTAAGAGAATGAAGCAGATATACTGAAAACCGGGGACAAGTTGTTCTTAGTTTTTGTTTAGACAAGGACAACACTTAAACCTCCAAATCATCCATCTTAGCTTTCCTTTTGAAGTAAGGAGGATGGCTGGAAAGGAACAAAGGCTACACTTACAGACATACTTCTGCAATTCTCAAGAAATTATTTTTTTTTAGAGCCCACAGACAAGGTAACTTGTTAAGTTTGTACATCGAATGCAAAAAACACCTCTTCTTCCTTCTGTTTCACAGAAGTGAAGCTCTGTCGCAAAAGAGAATACTTACCTGGAACAACAGAGTGCTCTTTAAACAAAATATGTCCTTTATACCAGGCTAAATCAGGTCAGTTAAAAAGGCAAAAAAATTTTTTTTTTTTTTATCTGCAAGAAAATGTTTATTCTTTGTAAACCCCACAGAAAAAAAGGATGCAGCCAAGACCAAGTATTGAACAAAAATTGTGCCAAAGTAGGCAGCAAAATGGGGGAACCTCAACACAAAAAGTCAGTGACAATATTTTATGGTTTTGCACAAAGATGAAAAACCTATGACATTTCTGAGTAACACTTTTATGGTGACAATTACACAAGATGACTCAAAAATGCAAATGACAGCAACATGCACACCTGGCTAAAGCTAGAAGTTTTATCCCAAAAGAATATCTGTGATTAAAATGATGAAACTTTAATACTTCTATTGACTTGCGTGTCCTACTTCGTTGTTTGGTTTTTTTTTTTAATGAGGCATACATGCCAATTAACATGACCCTTTTTTAAAAAAAATATTTTCTTTTAAGAAGAACTTTGTCCTTCCAGAGTCCACTGCATGTTTGCAAAATCATAATGTTGGGTCTGTAATTCTGCTCGTTTCCAATACAATTTGGCTTCCCACCCCTCCAATCCCCACCCTCAAAAAATCTGAAACGCTTCAGAAGTTGCCAGTGCAAACACTTTCTATCAATGTATAACATACATTTTAACTTAAACCTTTGTGCAATTTATGAGTTTCCTTTAAAACTCCTTAAAAACTCCTTGGCACGACAGCTGAAAAATATTCAGCTCCATTTAAATTGTCAAACACAAGGTGATATAAAGTGTAAATCACAGTTGAATAAAATAAAAAAACCCAGAACTGCAGCTTTTATTAGCCAGCTTTACAGTCTCTTGTATACAGTACATTGCACAGTTCCGCCTTCACAATAACGCTTCCTGTATTAATATTGTGCCTTTCAAGATGCAGTATAATCAAGGCAAGTTACAGAACACTGCTGAGTTTATCTCAAAATAAACAGAAGATGTAACCTTGGTTTATAATGAACATCCAAATTACCATGTACAATTTGCAGTAGACTCTGTAATGAGCTTGATATATAAGCTAGATGACAGTGAAGGGGGAAAAAATAGTTTAAACTATCAAGTTTCCTCTTGAAATGTCTTTTCCCAAGGCACTGTGAACAAGACTGTTAGCAATTCTCAATGACTAAAAACACCAATGGGAATATAAATATTTCACACAACAACCACCGTCACATCATCATCTATTCTCTTATTCTTTCCCTTAAACAACGCCCCTGAAATTTGTTTGGTCCTTTGAGGGGTAATCAAATTATCTTCTGCAACATCACATATTTGTATTTAATACATCTATAAATCAAAGCTTTGTTAGATTATTTAACCCTTTCGCTGTAAAAACTAAAGTTTTTTTCCTCACTATTTCTGAATGAATCTGCAAATTCAACTTGGTTATTTATAAAAAAAAAAAAAAAGAAGAAAGGGTTCAAAATCAAGCAAAGCCTTGTATTTTTCAAGAGGAAACCATGCAAGAGTACATAAAAAGGCAAAATTGGCTACTTGAAAACCAAGAACTGTTTTTAATGCATTGGCCAAGGAAAATAAATTGCAAAGTTCTGTGAGGTTTTCTAAAAATTTACAAGAAAAACTGATGGGCAGTTCTAGTCAATCCAGATGTTCTTTTATCCTGTTTTAAATGACAACAAATACAGTCTCACACAATACAATTTCATCTTGACTGCAAGAGACACTCCTGTGTGATGCCTTCAGCATGACAAAATTACTGGGCAAAAAGAAAATTGGCATTCATTTCTTCAAGGGCTGATAAACAGAGGCATTGGGATCAAGTCCAGAAGGGCTGGTCTCCACAAATTTGGAAGAGTAATGTGGGGAAACAGGACTCAGAGTGCTGGTGGCTGCAGTGTATGTTATGCTGGGCATTACTGCCATAACTTCTGCAATCTTCTGTTTTAGGTCCTTGATTTCCTGATCTTTTTGAATGATTTGCCCTGAAAACAGCAAATAACATCACTTAGAACCAGCAGCATGCTTCCACCCTCCACCAGCTGTGCAACGATAAGAGCTATTGAAGCGAAACACCCAGAAGCCATTCAGCGCCCTAACACGGCATCAGTGTAAGCACAACCCATGTAACTCCTGGCTCGCTGACGCACCGTCTTTAATTACCTCTAGTTGCCACGTAGCACAACTAGACACAGCACTTCCCATTAGATTTTGCACTGTCTGGATTCCCAGCTAGCTGCACGATACCAAAAGATTCTCTCTACGGCTCAACTTTTTCCTGCACTTTTCCATTCACGTTTTACGAGCACCTCGCAGAAGCACAAGTGTTTGCTTATTAAATGTGTTATTTACTTTCTTTGCAAAACTGTCCTCACCATCTTTCTAACACCCCTGTGTGCACACTCACACCATCACTACAGCAATTTATGAAACTATGTAGGAAAAACATCAACGAAAAGAAACAAAATTCTCACTCGAAACAAATTTTCCTGCAACCAAGCAAACTTCTGCAAGGAAATTAAAAATGTACTAAACCAAAAGGTTATCTGATTTTGCTTCAGGGTTTGCACAGCTGAACAAAGGACAGCCTGGGCAGGGTTTTATACTGGCTTCATGCTCCCTCTGCTGGCTGCAACACCAGCCCAACACGGACACCAGTGCCCACGCTTACCTCACCAGTGTGAAGTCTGAAACAGGTTGGGTTACTTTCCCCCCCCCCCACACATTTAGGTTGTATTTACTTCAGGAGTATCAAAATATTATTAGGATTCAAGGACGGGGGCTTAATAGATGGCAACTATTATCTTCTAGCTCTTTAGAAGAAGTTCTCCAGCTTTAAGGTAATGCGTTTACAAAAATGGAGAAAATAATCACAAATTAACTTAAACGCCCCTCTTGACATTTATTGTCTTCAGTTCGTTAGCTTGGGGAGAGTAGGTGAGCTGAGCAGCTGGATTGCTTCGGCTCACAGTCACAACGCTGTAAAATACACGAAACCCCACTGAAAGCTGCAATGCTGAGTGGGGGCCAGAGCCCATCCCTAAATAAAAAGGTAGGATATTCTTTCTGTCGTATTTTCAATTTCAGTCAGCACTACAGGTTGAATTAAACCTCCCGTATTACCTTGGGCAATCTCAAGCTGCCGTTTTGCATCTCCTAACGCAGAGAACAGATCCAGCTTGATTCTGGTCTCTGCGCTCAGGCTGTTCTCTAAGTGCTGTGTTTTATCCTGCATGGCTGAAAGTGCTGACATTAACACCTCCGTATCCTTCTCATTTTCCTTGTACTTCCGCAGTTCCTGTAGGAGTAATTAGACAAATGTTATTCTCATCGACTTTACACATGAGATATACAGAGAAGTCTTTCTCTTCCTCACAGCACACCACTGGGCCTGGTATTAATACTGTAAAATTAAAATGATGGTTAATTAAGGACACTGTAATATTACCTCAGTAATTATACATGACCATCGTACAAGTGATTAAAGCCATATTGTACGATGCATAATTACAGCGCGGCGAGCAAGTACCATTTACGGTGCTGCTCAGCCCTCTCTCATCCGTATCAAGACCCTCCACCCAGAAACCCTGCTCAGCACTTCAGGTGCCGGCTAAGCAGCCGCACGGCACTCTTAGCCAAGCTGTGGAACATGAAAACGCTTCCCACAAGCCAAATGGCTAGAATGGGGACTGACCTCTTGCTAGGCAGCTTAAAGGGATGTTAAATCAGCATTTTAAGCCCTTTCAAGTGGCTGATGAGAGGGATTTCTTTATTTCAGAATACTTCCCACATTGAACCTAACTGTACTGCAAATGCAGAAATTTTAAAAATGGAGCAAGAGGCATAAGAGACAGGCACCTTATGGCTAGGAAGTATCCATTAACGTTTTGACAAAGAAAAAAAGAAATACTATATACAAAAAGTTTTATACTTTTAAATGAAAAAAACCAATAATACAACAAGGAAATATTAACACCCGTAACAAAAAGCTTCTCTAACAGCTTGCAGATGCTAATAAAATCAAAAAGCTTGATTATAGATGGCTTTAATTATTTGAAAGCCATGCTCATATTCTCCATGGATAAAACACACTTGTTTTCAAGGGTTTGGTAAACCCAGGAATAACAAGGCTGCATATGTTATTTGAAAACAAGTTCACAATAACACCAGGTGGATTCTGAAGAGTGTCTAAAAAACCACAAGGCATTAAAAATACATATTCATGCAAATTGTCAGTTGACAGTCCGAGTACGTCTTTAGGAACAGACATTTTAAAGGAATAAGGTCAACTCCAGCTCACACATTCGAGCTCTTGAACTGTAACATGCCAGACAATGTGTCTGCTACAAGTCTACCACACTGTACTTCCAACGTTCAAGCACTTTCAGAAAAAACCCAGTATGTCTGGCCAGTGAATACAACTGCACTGAGTAAGCAATCTCACTTGCTAGCAGGGAAATTTATAATGATACAGACTGGCAACAAGCTCCTCACATTAGACAAAAAAATGTTGCGGGGATTATATCCTCAGTCTATCCAGACCATTGGTTTTGGGGAAAAAAATTCTAATAATTTAAACAATTGAGTAGTGTGGAGCTGAGACTATTCACCTTTCTCATACCCACGTTCTCACACAGCCTGATGCAAGACATGCAAGAAAGACCTCTAAAGAGCCCAATTTTTGAAGGTGTGGATTGCCTCTTATGTAGATCCACCAGTTTCAGAGGGCTGAAAGCACTCATTGTGCTGCTGATCTAAGCCCCTGGTGCTTTCTCATTACCTGAACTTTCATTTCTAGTTCTCGTATCTGATCTTCTTTCAGCTTTATGTCAATTGTTAGCTTCTTGCACTCTGTCTCCAGCTCTCGGATACGATTTCGTAAAGTTTCAGTACATTCTCCTCTGCAGAAAAAGCATTAAAAGAGAAGATGATGAAATAAGAATGAGGCTGTCATTCCTGAACGGTTTATAACATGAAAATTAATACAAATATTGAAGGATAAAAAGAGGAAGCTAACTTTGTTCTTTTCAGCGAGAGAACTTCCCTTATGGCAACAATACAAAAAGCTGCAAAAAGTTACTCAATGTTATGCCTCAAGTATTAGGAAATTTGGAACATTTATGAAACATGGAGAACAGGAAAGCAGAAATAATTCTTTTTAGACGTTTGGAGCACTGCAGATGAAAGTCATCCACACTCGTGCCACGCTTTCATCTTGTAGAACTTCCCATCTATACACCTGGGCTACTACTGAACCACCACTGTGCTGAGCACTGGTAGTCATTGGCTACAGCAGAAAACTTTCAAGATGTGAGATCAAGACAGTATTTCGGCCAACATTGTTGCACAAATTCTTGATTCATGGTCCCACATGAAAGGTGATGTTCCTTTTTTTAAAGCAGCTGACCCATGCAGGGTACAACATCCCTCTGCCAGCACAATCAAGGTCCAACAGATCATTTAGAGCACATTCATCCTTCACACCCTGTACATGTAATGTATACGATTACTGAGACTCAGCTTCACGGAAGGAGATCTCCCCGTCCTCCCACTGCCTTAACACAAATAAATCTCAACACAAATAAAGCTCTTTTCTGCTAAAAAAAAAAAAATCAAATACAGATTACTCCTTTATGTACAGATGAGTGAAAAATGCCTCCCCAAATCCCCCCCAAACACATTTCAGCAGCAACAGCTACATTTCAGTAATTTTCTGGAGCTGAGCTTGTTTCTGGGGTAGAACAAAGTACCTTGTAGCAGCAGCAAATGCGACAGCACGTGCAGCAGTTGCTTCTTCCAACTTCTTTCTTTTCTTTTCTTCCATTAATTGTTTTTCTACAAAGGCTCGTGCCTCCTGCTCTGCCTTTAGTTTCTTCTCCAACTGGGTGATCATTTGTTTGTCTTTTTGTTTCATTTGTACAGCATTGTGTAATCTGGAAGGTAACAGGTATGGGATTTAACGGAGGATTTTATTCACTAAAAATAAATCACTGTCAATGGTCTCAAATGAGTCTTGCTGGATTTGCAGACAAGTGCCTCAAATTTTGTAGAGTCTTAACATAATAATTCCCCTTTACCAGACTACAGACATCAGCAACTCATTGACACAGCTCTGTAGAAACACATACTTGTTCTGAAGCAGTTCATTTTCTTGCCGGAGCTGTCCGATTTCAGATCGAATTCCCCGCTCTGTGTTAGTCAGAGAACTGATCTGACTACGTAGCTCCTGTTCGATCTGCCTGCTCGCTTGCAGGTCAGCCTTTAACTTTTTAATATCTTGTTCCAGCCTAAGAAAGACAATTTTAAAAGACAATTTCAACTTTATTTCCCAGTTATCCAAAGGTTCAAGCACATTATATAAAAAAGAAGCAGAGTAAACAGCACACCATCTGCCAACCCTCCCAAACTCTTGATTCTTAAAATAATAAACTCTCAGAAATTGCTTATTCTTGTTAAATAATAACAATGTTTTATATAACTATACATATACAGGTCTATGTATAGCTGTACACATACTGCATAACCTCCCACTAGAATTTTGTTTTCCTCCATGCACTGCAGAGTGTAAAATAAATCCTATGGAATTATATTTTTCCTCTTCAAGCAGAAGTGAAATGAATAAATTTGAGAAGTCATAAACAAGGACAGGTGCACATATGAACATATTTTATTTTTCTCAAGAAATTATGAGTTTCATTTGTTAGTTTTAGCTGAGCTATGGAGCATACTGCTGAATTCTCACCTAAATTTTTTTTTTCTTGAAGTACATGACGCGCATGTTGAATAAAGAGTACATGTTAAGTCCTCCACAGTTCAGGAGTCAGTAAATTTCGTTTTAATTGCTCCTGAACAGAGACCATCTGCTAGATACTTAATTGTAGCTTTTGAAAGTTCTGAAGACTCATGCAAACTTATTAATTAAAATATTTTCAACCAAAACTGGTTAAATAAAACACAAGGTTCAAAAAAAGAGGCACCCAGCCTTAATCTTGCCCCCCCCCCCCGCCCTTTTTCAAAATGAGGTTATTGATTCTTGGAATAAAAACACATCATAGGTGAATAACCAACATTTTTTATGAGCACTGTGTTATGCACTTATTTAAAGCAAATACGCCTCTTGGGCATTCACGTGGAATCCCCATTTGCTCCGTCAGTTATCGATTTAAAAGTTTTTAAATGTTCATAAAGAAGATAAAGATGGTTTTATTTCCTACAGTTCCATACAGAATTAACGGTAGTCAAACATTAAGACATGGGGAAAAGAGTCACAAAAGTCAAAATGAACTGCCCTTCTTGACATTCACTAGCGCAGATGAACAGATTATAGCGTTTTGTCCTCATTATGAAAACACGTGGCTCTTTTGGGCTTCAGTGCAGGAAAATCTCAACCTAAAATGCTAGTGAGGGATGTAAGGATACGAGGCATAAGAACATCCTGTGTGAATGAATCAAGAGGTTAAATGTGGAATCATCAAACTTAGGGAAATTCATAAAAGTACATCTGTAACAGGCTAAAACTGCGCCAAAGAGGTCGACTGGGTAAATGAACACCAAGAAACAGCCTATAAAGGAGCGTGGTCTGTAACACATTCATGTATCTCAGATGCTCAGATCTCACTTTCTACAGCTGTACTAAGCTGCCTTTCTAGTTACACTTGGACTGCACTACTGGTAAGAATTCCTTTTAATACAGCATAAATTGTAGTCAAATGTACCTTTAAAAAGAAAAAAAAAAACAACTTATACTTAGTAGGCAAATAGTAACACTACAAAGCAAATACACATTTCATATTGAAGACCACAAATCACTTTAACACCTTGTACTCTCTTGTAGGAGGAAAAGAATTTGCAAACCTAACCAAACATTCAACCATGTAACCATAGCACACAAACCAAAAAGGGAAAACCCATCAGCAGATGTTATTAGTTATGTATTTTCACTGTGTTCAGTATGTTAAGTGATAGAGCTGGACAGTCGTTGGGTGATGATATAACACTTCAATTTAATCTTCTAATAAGCAGTAACTAAGAAAGAGCAAACTTAGTAACTGAAGAGAGTAAGATGCTGTAGGAAGCATTAGCAGACAGTTGTCTGCCAACAGCTGATCGGTTTTAATACAGGTTTTCATAAACAGGTGAAAAAATGGTTGGTAGAACAACATAAAGGAATGCACATAAATCACACACTTTACAGTGACAAGTATCTGTAAACAATTTCAACATACATATCTACAATAAACTGATAACTGTGAAAGTAAGGCAGCTGTAAATAGCCTTTTCCCTATACCTCAGACTATGTCAAACTTGTTCAAATAAGATATATCAGGATTTATTTTGGGTGTTTAGTATTCCAGGAAAAGAAGCACTGATCAGGTAAAGCCCAAATAAATCAGAGGTGCTGGCACAGGACAAGCTGAATTTGCATTTTTGGCAACAGAGTATTGACGTTAGTTCCAACTTTTTAAGCCATCTGGTTCACGGCATTCCTGCCATTTCAGCGAGGGCTCTGCACCTACAGTGCTCACGGGGCTGGTCCAGACTGAGCTGCAAGGAAAGCTAAAACCTGCGTGATCTGCAGAGCGCACACAAACGTGAGCAGGAAGGACGCCTACTTTCCAAACCAGGAGGAAGTATATAAGGCCACAAGCCACAGCCTTCCTTTTCACTTAGCACGAGTAAAAGTGTCCAACCAGAGCTGCGTACATCAGATTTGTGAGAGCTGGGATCAGAAGTGTTGCACATACAGTGAGAAATCAGCTATTGTAGTGCAATTCTGCAGCGCAGAAGAGAACTACTACAGAGGACACTCATCTCTTTCAGGTCAATGGTAAAGACGTTGGAAACTTATCTGTCACTGGACCTGTTCAGAAATCGATTTTAAAGTAAGATTTTACCAGATTTTAATTACTCATTGTCATTATGCTGTAGTTTCTGCTATAGCTTTAAATACCAGAGCAGATGTTTTCTGCAATTTATAGGGCAAATAAATGTTCCTTACTATCTAAAATCAGTTAGGAAGCTAATAATCCATCATAATGCAAGGACCAAATATTTCCTATATGGGTTTCTCTCCCAGACCTGCCACAATTAGAGATACTACTTCATCTAAAACCAAAAAAACAACAAAACCAACCAAAAATCCCCCAAACAAAACCACAAACAAAACCACAAACACAAAAACCCCCATGAAGTTAGCTTCCCCTCAAAACCACATGTCCTCCTTGCATTCTCTAGCGTATAACCATGTTCTTATCCATCTTATCAAGTCCAGCAAAACATTTTCAGCCTAAAAATTTCCTCCTGTGGAACAGCAAGTCAAAGCTCTTCTCTGTATATAGACAGAGGGGTCATCCATCATTTTCACACAAATACAAGGAGATTAAAAACACCCTTTCTGTTGCCCCCTTTCTAAAATGAAAGCACATCATCAAGGTAAACCAACACAATGTCATAAAAGAAAGCTTCGCTGCTACGAGCACAGACTAGTGTGTGGAGTTTTCCCTCCTCCCCTCCGTAACAGCCTGCACTATTGTTACAATGATAAATGACCCAATAAGACATCAATTTTTTTTTTATTATTCTTTCTACCATTTCATTTTCTGCTTAAGTCTCTTATTTCCAGGCTTATTGGAAAAGTTATTTACCAAAGGGGGTGAAGAAAACTTGAGTTCTAGAAGATTCTTTTCTCTATTGCTGCACAAACTACAAGTCATTTTGACACACAACTACTTTTAAAATGAGGGTTCAGTTGCAGTTTATTACATTGTGCTGTTTATACTACCAAGGCAAATTTCTTCCCGTTTGTCATTACTGTAAATGCAGATCTACGCATTTTCTTTTCCTCAGCACTACCACATATCAGTCCTGATCTCACTGATTAAGAGAATTAATCAGTAATCACCTCCAAGACTGAGTATTTTTCCAAATGCTTCAGGGAAGATTGATGGATCAACTCAAAGACAACTCAATTCAACTTAATCCTCCTAAGTATTGATAACTGGTGAATAATGTATCTTTGTTGCTTGGTTTACTTGGTTAATGCAATTCCATCATCACCTGGCAACTGCACACAAATTAAACACAATTTATACAAAAATTAAAGTTTTAAAAGACCCAGAAGGCACTCAGATGCTTTTCTAAGAGACTAATATTTTCCTTTTTTTTCTGTTCTGGCCCAATCTGTTGGCATAAGCACCCAACACAATGAACCTACTTCTCTGAAGTAGCCAGCATGACCCTCCGGCATTGAGGTTCTCCTGCTGTAACCGATGTGCTGCTACTAACAGTTCCTCAGAGTATTTTACATTACCAAAAGTGAGTAATCCACAGAGAGAAAGCAGAGTTACTTATTTTTTTTCCTACACAGAACTGATCTGAGGAGCTGGCATTTCAAAAAGGTTATTCTGTTTGTGAACAGCCCAAGCACTGTCGACAGTGGCTTGAAAACAGCCTGCTAGAAGGACTGTTTCCCCGATTTCTAATTTACATCCCCAAATCTTTTGCTTGTCTATTCTACGCTTTCCTTCACTCCCATTATATTGCATGAAACGCTGACCATCTCCCCCACTGCAGCTCACAGCAGAAAGCCTTCTGGTACACTAATGCCATTTCAGGCAGGGGGCAGAAGAAATAAGCAGCAATCACTTTTAGGACATCGATGATGCCACAGCAGATGCATAATAATTAGCATCAAATGGACAGAAGTTTACATTAAAACCTTCAAGTCCATCTCTGCAGGTAGTACCAAATTTCAGGAAAGCAAAATAAGATGTGGTAGAGCAGCCCTTGCTTCACAAATATTTTCCTTAGTCCAACTGCCAGAAGATGTCATCGTTATCTCTGAGAATAATTAGTACATAAGACAGCTTGTTTCAACACCTCATGTGCCAAAGACAAGACCTCTACGGATATAAACAGTTTTGCCAAGCTGCACTGCCAGGGTTTTTTTGGGGGGTTGGTTGGTTTTTTGTTTTTTGTTTTTTTTTTTTTTTTGTAAGGGTGCAAATAGCTAGAGGCAGGACATGATTATTACTGTGTATTACATTACATCCATCACAGTAGATATTAATTTCAATTGAACAAAGAAAAAAACTAAGACATAGATTACTTTCAAGGCTGATCAGCAAGGACAGAGCCTCTTGAATCCCTCTGCTCTAGCTACCAAGATGACAGCAACGTAATGTTGACTGAAACACCTCGAGATGGGGACCAGTAACTTCCTCTCCAGAAAACTAAACACACCTGCACTAACCATTTACCAGACAGAACAAAAATTAACACTTATTGTTTCAAACAAGAGTAATATTGTATATAAAATATTAAGTTAATTAGCACTACCCTTTCAGACAAAAGTGTCACATCAAGTATTTCAGAGAAAAAGTTAACAAGCATGCAAGACTGTTCCATTCTCAACCCCCCCCCAATCTTTACTGCCTTGAATAACCCCTGTTAATCCTGAGTCCCTGGCAGTCATAAGGCATACTTTACATTTAATACTGGTTAGTCAGCTCAGGGAAATCATTTGTGAACACAAAAGGAAAGCAGCTTGGTTTTGACATCCTGCTGTGAGTCTGCTGGACAAGAAGTTATAAAAAGCATCTTTATTTGGAAGCTGAGCAGATCGGATCTGAAAGTCAGACACAAACGCAGGACTCCACACGGCCCTTTTCAGGGTACAGCACTGATGCAGACTAAAAGTTTAATAACAGGAATGAGTAATACTACTGGAAGCGAAAAAGATGATGAACAAATGCCGTACACTCCGGGGACAGTATAACTGAGAAGTTAAAAAAAATAAACATGAATTTTTAAATTTAAGTGCATTCCATCCCATCCAATCTGTCAGGTAAGTTTACGCTTCCGTCGGTGTAGGACTTACATACTCAATCTGAATAGAAACAAGATTCCATGAATGATTTCAGTCATCTATGTTTGTAAGAAACTGTGAGCAGCAACACACAGGATGCTGGTGTTTTAAGTGCTCCTGGCTTGCCTGCGTGGGGAAATCAGCGTACAATAAGCAGCTACATGAGTTTGTAGCACAACAGCCCCACCGCACCCACGCATCACATAGAAACAGTTGACAAACAAAAGAGTGAAGTAGCTTAATTCAGTTTCAGGGCAGAATAAGGCTACATTACACAAAGGCACTTTCAGAGTACACTAACTGTGTACTCCGTCCCTACCCAGCGAATTAGAGGAGCCAAAATTCTCTAAGGACAGAGTCTGGTTTATCATACACTCACTTCCACATTAGAAAACCTGCTTTGGACAATTACCTGGTCTAAGCTCATGTCACAGCACATAAAAATTTCAATGTGTACTTTAAAACTTAAAACATACGAGGTTTAAGCTTCCTTGTTCACTTAAAACATACGAGGTTTAAGACTCCTGCCTTGTCATAGCTACATGGGACAAAATTCTTAGTCTGGCAGGTCATTCTATAAGGCACTTCTCTTTTCTCAAGAACTTACGAATGGTATTTTGAACTGCAGCAAAGCTAAACTGACCTATTGTCCTCTTCAGTGAGCAAATAAGCCATATAAAGGAGTACAGAGATGCCCATCTGAAACAGGCAACATGCAAAGGCAGCAGTCCTGTATACATTTACATAGATACAGCTTTGCTGAAGATGGAGCCATCTGCATCCCATTAATCTTGACTGAATTTGATTCACAGATTAGATTGATTAGCTGTTTTTTTTATTTGCTTCATACAAGTTCTCTACAGACATTAGGTATCAATTAGTCTGGATATTTAATTGGCAGAGATATGCCAATCAGCAGCAGCGTGATTATCAGAGGAGAAAATAGTATTTTCACTGAAGTAATCTCATTGACACAGCACAAATCCTCAGAGACAGAGTCAAAAGTCCCGTTATCAAAAGGCACCTGCAAGGAAAGCGAACCTGATCTGCCAATTAAATTAGCCAACAACGATTTGTTGGCCAAAGAAGGTTCAGCACATGAGAAAGGGGGGGTGGGGGGGTGGGGACAGGGAAGAGACATAGGCCAGAAATGTCAGGAAAGGGCATAACTGTGCAACACCTTTGTTCTATCCCCATTCTGAACCGTTACACACCACCTCTTTCTTACAAGTGCTTGTTCTGGTAACATAAGACACCACCATATGTCTCAGGACTTACAGCGTGTAAGTACTTCGCTGCACTTCATAAATACATCTTTATTTCGACATCAGACAAGCATACGTAAAGATGTGACTTTTCAATCTTTATCATTTAAAAGCAACTAAATCAAATCCCTGTGACCTGTACTGAAGCCAATAAGGCAGCAGGTATGCAAGCAAGAATATGAATGTATCACTGAGTTACAAGGTAGCTGATACTTTGCATCTACACTTGTGAACTGAAGCTTAAAACAAAAGCCAAACATTAAAACGGAATAAAAACAAACAAACAAACTAAACCCCCTAAAAAACTAAGAAAAAACACCTGCTCAGGCACCATCAAACTCTACTGAATTCCCTGGAGATGTAAAGGCTTGACAAGAACACATCCACTGAGCACTGTAATAGTGTAATTCTCCACATCTCTCTCGTGCCCTCTACCAAATGATTGTCAAAGCTATTTATTATGCCCCACAACACCCCTGTGAGGTAGGTAAGTATCATATCCTGAGGTAGAAAGGAAGCAATTTGCTCAAGGCCACATAGCAAACCAGAGGCAAAAATCACAAACAGAACCCAAAAGGCCCAGTTCCCAGTTATTCCATTACTAGACAATTCTCTCAACTTTATGGGATCATGAGCCATATTTTCCTACTGAAAAAAAAAAGATCTGATGTACTGGGATGAAGGGAGGATAAGACAGGCTGTTACACAACGCTCAGATCAAACTTACCTTACCAGTGCATCTGGTTTGCTTAGCTGGTTATTAGGAATACAATTTTCCATTAAGTCCTTATGTGTGCTTGGGCTCTTGCTAGCACATTTCTGTTTTTTCTCATTTTTAGTAGATGAGGAAGGGATGCTCCCATTAGTTGCACTGTGACTGCGAGGTGAGGAGTTCACAACTCCGCTGACATTTTTGTAATTTTTGGACGAGGCAGTGCATGAGTCCTCTTTTAGGAGGTTTTCTGTACTTCCTACAAGATCATTATTTAATCTTTTACTATTGATATGGTTTTCCATATATTCAATTTCTTGTATTTTAGAGTCTACAGGTTGCAAAATATTGTTATTTATTCCAAGGTTGTGTTTCTTAGCATCCTTGTCCTTTTCTTTCCCTTTTTCTCTATATTCTAGCTCTGGCAATGTTGCAGATATTTTTTTATTGGCTGGAATGCCTCCATTGTGCTGCAGAAGTATTGAGGAATCCATATCAGATAATCCTTTGGCTGCTGCAATACCGAAACAAAAAAAAAATACTTAGTTCATTAAATCAATCAATTCTGTGACACACAAAGAAAAATCATTAAGTACATATCAATCATTTCTGCTGAAAACAATCATTATTAGAGAAAAAAAAAAAAACAGAAGTCACATGATATTTTAAGACTTTTTTCTCATTACAGGCAGGAAACAATAACCAAGGGATTTAATAATAAATACTAGTGCTTCATAAAGCGCTGACTGACTAGATTGAGGCAGTTACTAATGAAGAACTAAACAGAGAGGACATAATTAATTTCTACCGTCATATTAACCACTGCCAAAATAATTTTATTTCTGGCTCCTCTATTTCTAAGTTCACTGTACTTTCATTAAAACAATGTGGACTAAAGCAGCTCTTCCTTAGCAGGCTGGGGTTTGTTGGGTTTTTGGTTTGTTTTGTTTTTTTAAATAGCAGATAACAGCAAACACATTAAGTAATAAGTACAACTTGCCTTCCTCTGCCTCCCTCTCCTGCCTTTGTAGCATTTGCTGTTCTGGGGGCAGAGCTTGCTGGAGAAGCTGCATGTAGAACTCATTCTCTTTCTGCACTTCTTTTTGTTTTCTTAAACGCATTTTGTAGCTGACGTAACTTTTAAAGCCAAAGCCCAAAGTCACAACAGGGTAGCCAATACTAAGAAAAAAGTAACATTATTATTATTATTCAAAATGTAACCACAATAGCAAATTAAGAAATTGTAATAAATTATATCATTGTGATTATATCTAGATTACAACTTTTCATATAAAATTACACACAAAACATTTTTTTGCTGTACTACAGTAAAACTATGTTCAAAAACATAGGCACCTGTTTATCAAGATAAAATTACAGTTCATTACAGACAGCAATTAACCATAGCATAGATTAAAGGATTACGACAACGCAATTGCACTATGCATAGCAAAGACAGCTTTTAGACAATCACCAGACTAGGAATTATGCATCTTTTAAGATGATAACAGCCAAATACAGCAGAAGTTCCCAAGTTTTGTTCCTAAAGGGCCATGTAATATATAACACATTAAACTGCGAGATGTGTTAAGAACATTCAGCCAGAACAGTGAAAGGATCCTTAGCCCCGTCCTTTCACACTCAGAAATTAAAAGCAGACCCCTTTTCCACCACTCTTGAAAGCTGAGACAGAACAACGGCTCTCCAACACACCGCCTCTGCGACAGGCCCTGCGATACCTCCGCTGCAGCACAGGCTGAGAGAAACGAGAGCTGGAGAAGCTGCTAGAACATAGGGCTTCGGGGCTACTGCATTCCTGGGGGCGACCAAGGCTGTGAGCCAAAATGCCATCACCCACACCGGGCACGGCCAGAGCGACCCTGAGGTAAAGCCTCAATAACCACCTGCCTCTGCTGAGGATGGCCACAATGAAGCCATCTTTTGCGGGCAACAAACAGCCTTCCGAAATGCCTCGGTTAGAGACTGACCTTGAAGCTGAAAGCAGAAAAACATCTAATCTCTAAACTCAGTTCTTCCACTTATCTTACTGACAGATAAGATATGAAGAATTTCACTTCCAGCCAGGCCCTGCAGTTGCATTTGCTGTCTGGGATGACAGAAGCATAACAGAATTTTTGGAATTATTTTACGGCGTATCAGCCTCATCACGCAGAACTTCACTATTCTTACTAGCTTGTGACAACTGCAGCTATGCTAAGACATCATGCTAGTGTATTTATTAACAAGGGTACTCGATCAACGAGCAGCCATCTCTGTATAAAAATAAATACACCTTTGACAAGTATTTTAACAAAGCACAGTGAAGCTGCATTTTAAACACTGAAGGTATCCTAGATCAGGGGAAAACTCAGATGCAGATGACTATTAACCATTAAAATCTTCTCATTCTTTGCTCAGTAACAGCACTGTGCAAATTGCATTTCTAAGTGAGCTGCCAGAATGCAAGAATCATTTGCATATGTATCTGACATTATCTCTGCCAATGCTTCTTTTGTAATACTGTGTAAAGCCAGCTGTAGCTACAGTTCTAAAACTCTGATGACAAGCTGAAATGTTTGCCTCCAATTCAGCAGTAGAAAGACCTTTCTTCACAGCTCCTAAAGTGCTTTTGTAACCTATTATAGAATTTAATTACTGTTTAAGGATTTATGGCACAATGTAGACAATATAAATTAAAATGACAGATGTCTAATTTATTGGAGACTGTATCACAGGGAACTGGACCAAATGACTCCAGGAAAAACAGGACACGTTTTAAACGAGGCCTGATCAATGCATACTACCCTAAAAACTGGTGGAATCAAAGTGCATTACTTCCAGATATGGCTGCTCGGCAGTCAAGTCTTTTGCCTGAAGTCACTCTTCTCACTTCCAAAGAAGCAGTGCAGTAAGTAGTGTTTGGTTTGTATTTTCTGTCATGATTTTCCACCTGGAGCTTATTCACTTCCTCTAGTGAATTACAAAATCAGACACTCACGAGAACCCTTCCCATTGGAGGGGGAAAAAAGAGGAGTGCTTTCTCACAGAAAAAGAAGAAAACTTTCATAATGGGATACATAAATTCTCAGTGAAACTATTTTTTTGCTACTTTTACCATCTATTCATGATGTGAACACAAAATTTGTAAACTGATGACAAGAACTTTCAAGAAACGCCAGGAATATCCATGCTACAAGCTCCCTACAGCTCACAACCACTATCTTCAGAAAGGTTGCACTTGGTTAATGTTTAGCACACACTTTTCCTGGAACATTTAATGACAGGTGTGCAAGGGGAGAACAGAACAGCCAAACCTTGAACCAAAATTAAAAGCCCTGAATATTAATTTCCCTGGTGAAACAAAGGTTAATAAGAAAAAGGGGGAAAAATACTTACCAGTGTGCTGCAAATGGGCGACAAAGGTCTACGTGGAAGTTTTTTAGATCTTTAAATCTAATGGCTGCTTCAATATAAACAAAAAGTATCCACAGTGATACTGTTGGTAAGCACACGCCCCTCTCTTTTGGGAGAAGAGAAAGAGAGAAACATCTTAGTAATGTATTACAAGCAGCAAATATTTTAAAATTACTTTTAAAGCATTCCAGAAGCCCGGGGAAATTTTCAGACAGACATACAGGGAATTGTAAGAGGTTTTTTTTCCAAATAAAGTATATAGGATGTCTTTATTTTAAACCAACTCTAAACTTTTGTCTCCTTATCTTGCTTTATTACTTTTATAAGGCATCAGTGAAAAATAACAGATGCACAGCTAATGAAATGGCTTGGCACAAACCCTTATACAGAGAAGGAACACAAATGGAAGAAACTGCAGAAGATGAGGTAATGTTACAGCTTATGATCTTTGAGTCAGAACTGGTAAGCTTGGACTACTTTTTCACTCCAAGTTAGGTATATCTTAGCAGGAGCAGTGAGCAAATCAGCTGAGAAAACAGGGGTGAGTAAGCACCGTACTGGTTATTCCATATACAGTAATGCAGACAACAGTCTGCGACCCAAACTCGACATCGGGGGCACATTTAGGACGCTGTATTGATTTCTCTCTCCAGCACTACTGGTGAGAATGTAAACTAGTAGCCAGGCCAAGCAAAACTAAGGTCTTAAACCTCTTGGCCAATGGAAAACACCAATGTTGCCTGCAATATAGCCACTGTAAATTTCCACAAATCAATTCCAGTTACACGCCACAAGCTTCATAAAAATGAAGTTCTTGATTACATACTGACTTTAACGTATTGTGTGCTGACTTGGAAACAGGTCTCAAATTTGAAACTAAAAAGAGCATCACTCTGAGGCTCTGATGTTATTTACTGTGGTCTCTACTTTGGTCTCTCTCGAATAGCTGCACTCTGGGTAAACGAGAAACCTATAGCAGAAACTCAGCTGAAAAGGACTCAACATTTCAGCATTTAACAAGAACGTTGCAGGGATTTAAAATATTAAACAAGCTCAGGAGCTACAGTTAAAACTGGCCCATCAGGTTCTTCCTTTAGGGTTTTTAAACATCAACCCTGTTATCAAAGATAACACTTTAACACATTAATACAATCCCAAAAATAACTCCAGATTTTCTACGTATTTTAAATTGGGCAGCAACTGGTTCACAGTATCTTCCATTAGCTCCCACATCGTCATTATTATAAATGACTAACTTGTCAAAGATGACTGCTTTCACCAGTAAGCTGAGAGATGATCCATGCTATCCTGCAAACTCTTGTGTTCTGATGGCAAATCTAACATGAAATATTACAAAAACCCCAAATCCCCAGGACTTGGATAGTGAAAAGTTACCTCTAAAAAAAAAAAAAAAAAAGAAAAAATGAAGTTCTATTCCTAAAATTTTTTGATTCAGGGTGTCCTGGTTTCAGCTGGGATAGAGTTAATTTTCTTCCTAGTAGCTGGTACAGTGCTGTGTTTTGGATTTAAGGCGAGAACAACATTGATAACACACTGATGTTTTTAGTTGTCCCCATGTAGTGTTTACACACTAAGTCAAGGATTTTTCAGCTTCTCATGCCATGACAGCAAAAAGGCTGGAGGGGCACAAGAAGCTGGGAGAGGACACAGCCAGGACAGCTGACCCAAACTGGCCAAAGGAATATTCCATAACATAGGACGTCATGCCCAGTATATAAACTGGGGGGAGTTGGCCAGGAGGGGCCAATCACTGCTTGGGGACTGGCCGAGCATCGGTCAGCAAGTGTTGAGCAATGCACTGTGCATCACTTGTTTTTCTTGCGTTTTACTTCACATTCTTTTTGCCACCTTGCTTTTCATTACAATTACTATTTTTATCTTTTCTTTTTATTTCCATTTTTAAACTGTTCTTATCTCAACCCACAAGTTTTACTTGTTTTCAATCACCCTCCCCATCCCACCGGGGTGAGCGAGAGGCTGCATTGGGCTTAGTTGCCGGATGGGGTTAAACCACAACATACACCTAACCCACGTCAAGTACTAGTGCTCACCCAAACTAAACCACCTCCCCCCAATCCAACTGCTGCCCCAGAACACAAGGACTTGTTAAAACAAAGCCAAACAACTAAAGATAAAAAAAAAAAAAAAAAAAAGGTGGGGGAGAGTGTCTCAAACTCTTGAGGCAGCCACTGGTATTACTAGCCTTTTTGCTCAGAAACTGAATCCAGTTGACAAAGATTTGACTAATAAAAAATTAAACTATGATAATATCCAAAATTAACAGCACACTGACTGAGTAGTAGGAAGAATGTAACACTTTCACAAACTTTTTGGCTGCGCTCTGTATTTGCTGAATTGCTGCAGAAATGTTTCAAAGTCAGGAAATATTTATTTTTTTTTACTGCTCTGGAATTCCTGTTTATTCACCTTCAGTTCCATTGCTCAGACTTTAACGATTACAAGATGCACCCAGACACGTATAAAGCGCAAATCGGTGTATTAATGAAAGCACAAGAACGTTTTTTTAACTATAACAAAACCGCATTAAAACAAATAGGAGAGGGTTTCTGCACGTTACTAAAAGTTGTAAGATACATATTCGAATCAGTAAGTTGTAAATAAAGAATAGTGACCTACCTGTGTGCCAGACATACTGTACCCAAACATACGTGCTGGCAGCAAAAAACAGCCATTGTATTGGTATGAAGAGCAGACATATTATATTTGATGTGAATGCTACACAAACAAAAAATACTGAAAAGGCCTAAAAGAAAGGAGGGGTGGGGGGAAAGAAGAGTGTTTCAGTTTATTCCAGCCAATACTACCAGTTTATCACCAGTGACACCACAATGATTTCAACATAGAAACACTAGTGTTGTTCATAATCAGGGCAACGAAGCGGAGCAGTCTAGCCAATGAAAGTAGAAACTTAGCCAACGAAGAGAGAACAGGCATAACTTGAGAATTTGTGCCCATCCACTCTTCCAACAAGTCTCCAAACAGTTAGATTTATTCCTTAATATTTTGTTTGAAGACTTTAATTTACACTGTTGATACAGTCATTGTCATTACTATATTCTCCTTCTGGAAAAAAAACAAACCCACACAACCAGCAGTGTCATCTACTCTCTGAAAGAGTAGTAAATATCTAAACAGGCAAGGACTTCTCTTATTTTAAAGAAAACCCTGTTATATAGGGATCTAAACCAGTTCCTGATCTCAGGAATTCAAACAATACTTTCCTACGGTGCAAATTTGATCGCTATATATATATCTCTTCCACTTGCCACAGATAAGACAGGCAGAGAGGAGACTTGAGCCCAGGTTACCCAGTCACTTGAACACTGCTCTTGTGCAAATGATCATCAGCGCCATTAAGTTAGTTGTATAACATGGAATGTACCCTGACACTTTGCAGGATTTCCCTACAAAGGGACAGTAATTTTGTGTTATACTTACCAAACCCTGGTATCTGAAGGAATCATAAACACTCCTGATGAAGAGCCAGAATGGCCACAGATACTCAAATCTGAACTCCAGGACAAAATCTGCCAACAGTACTAGGGCCCACACTACCAGGAACTTCAGATACAGAAAAGTACTGTAAAAAATAAAAAAAGAAAGGTAATTTCAGGTCAGTATTTCCAATAGAGAGACTTACTTTCTTCCGTTTTTTATTTTTTAATTTTTTTTAAATTAAAGTTTGGGAATAAAAACTATAGACAACTATAAAACAGATAAGAAACTTCATCCAAAATAAATTTACAAAACAGGCAGGTTTAGTGCCACCCTAAAATCAGGCCTGGTCAACTGAAGCTATTTATGTTCAATTGCATTTGTTTTTAAAGTAACAAAGCAGCAGAAGGCTCGCTGCTCTGACAAGACATTCAGTGACAATCCCCCTTCAGCTTTGCAGCGTTTTTTACAAAGCGAAGCCTTGCCGAGAGGTACGCTGTCACAGCCAAAGTGCTTCTCCTCTAGTTTGCACTCTTGTACTTGGAGCTCAGAAATTTCTGTGTTCCCTCTCCTCAGACTTCAGATGTTCACTCATTTTTTCCACATTTAACACAAACTGCAACACCAATCAATTGCGATATATTTTGAGCCTATAACTATAGCAATTAGGAAGACTGTTTTGATACTGAGTTGTCAGAGTTATATTTGAAAACATCCATATTTAAGTAAATGCATCCACTAAGAAAAAAAAACAACCCACCAACAGAAAAATGGAGGTACATGAGACTTGAGACCAGACAGTCTAACTTCTATTTTGATTATTTCAAAGCCACATTCCCTTATTCTTAGTCCTGCATTTTGAAACACTGATGATCCTTCTTGGCTACAGAGCTCAAAATATTCTGGGATCATACCTAACTAACATGGGAGCACTTGAGGGATCAGCCCAATCCATTCTGCTAAAAAGGAGGAAGCAAAAACCCTTTCCCGCCCAAAACCAGCACCCAGAGATCTCGTACATGACTCCACTTCCCCAAAATGCAGCTACCTTGTTGCACTCTACTGGGTTGTAACAAAAGTGGGTTTTAAAATATATTTTTATTTTTTAAACCAAGGGTACTTTTTCCTTTTAGCAACTTTATTTTTCCTCCTCTATCACACTGCCAACAAAACCAGTAGAACTTTGCCCTGGAATGTTTACTGATAAATTGCCAAGAGCTTGCATGCACAGTGCCAGGTAGGGTCAAGTTTCTGCACTGTTCATGGCCATAGGGCTTTTTTAGGAAGTTGTTCAGAGCTTCAGAGAAAGAAAAGGTCTATGAAAAGCATAACATACCAGCAGAGGGTTAGAAGCAACTGAACTACTCGCCCAATTATCACTCACGTTACTTGTAACACAAGGTCAGCTTCCAAACCATGCGACTGGGAAAACACTTTGATTTCTTGTGAATCAAAGATTAATTGCCTGTGCCTAAAAGTGACCCTTATCAACTGTCCTGGCCCTACAGCTTCCCCCAGTGGAAGAGCTTTTGCTTATCTTCCTCACTCACTTTATGTTATCAGGCTGCCCCTAAAAGTCCAATGCCAAGGTTTTCATTGTGACTAGACCCCCTGAAAGGAATTGCTCCAGTGGCACTACTTACATAAATGCTCTTGAATGTACTCACACAAGTACATGGTTTAAATCAGCACAATCTAAAGACAGATTTTTGAAGTCTGAGACGAATAAGCAACTATTCCTACATTTAGCCCACCTCAGCCTCCCCCCACCCACTTTATAAAATATTTTGTATCTGGGACTGAAAAAAAAAATGCAAAGAAAGAGGCTACAGGAAGCGCTTTAACTCAATGCAAACAAAATTAATGTCACACACACTCGAAAAAGTTAAGGTACTGCTTTTTTCAGTTTTTACAAAACCATCCCCAGCCACTTAGTCAAAAATTAGTCTTTGAGAACAATGAAACTACAGTACAAGTATTAAAAAAAACCCCCACAAAACAAACAAAAAACCCAACCAACCAAAACCCACCAAAACCCCTTAAATGGTCAAGTTTGTCCTGCTAGATTATGCTTGGACGTGCTGCTGTTCTGTTTATTTAAAGTTTAGATCTTTGACAGAAATCTGCAAAAAGCAGCTGCATTCAGAGAATACTTAGACATAAAAGGTGACAGACATTTGGGTACGCAGTGACCACTGTTCTTTTTGACCGTGCTGTTGAACTGTACATGTGCAGCTCTTAAGATTTGAGAAAATATATAAAGGCATCACACCCAGGCAAATCATTATTCTGTCTGTTTGGCTGGAAAAACAGTTGTGTTGTGTAGGCACTGTTTCCTGGGTTAAAGTCATGGCTATTGTTTACTTTTCTGCCACTGAAACCCATAAAGGGACTACATTTTTTCTAGTAAATCAGGGTTGTCAGAACTAATGCTTTTCAACTGTTAAGTGCCACTCTAAGTTAAAGCACTTGCTGAATAAGAGTTCTGTAATACAGCCATTAAAGTGATTTCTAATATTAAATTCATATCAATCCAAAGTCCATGGTGACATTTACCACCTTTCAAAGTGCAATTGTAACAATACAACATTTGTAATAAGGTTTTTCCAACAATATTAAAAAGGCTACTTCTCAGTCATCTGAAGGACTCAAAAGCAATTAAGAATTTAATGACTACAAGACTAAGAGACAAGAAAGTTATTTCCTTTTATAAAACACTTCATCCACTTATGTCGGCCTCAGCAACAAAGCTCGCTGTTGTGTCATATAGTCTACATAAGTATTCAGTTGCAGGAGTCCACCTGCGTACATGCAACTATAGAAAACATTGTAAAGGTACTCGATTGCCCTTTTTTTTTTTTTTTTTACACCAGGACCCCCTGCCCCCCCCCCCCCCCCCCCATTAAAGCATGCAGGACTGCAGAGTCAGAGACTGCAGTCCCTAACTCAACACTCTCCACCCCAGCTTTAAAATTGATACAAGGAGCAGCCTGAAGACATCAGCTCCCTCCTCAAAACAGGCCGGTGTTAGACACTGTGCTGAGCTTCCACGCTGCCAGTCACACACGCAGGTGGGTTACAACGAGCTTGGGGGGTCTTTGCCACACACTGCAGTCTGCAAATGACAACGCGTCTTTGTAGGAGGAAGAGAGGAACACAAATCTGGGCTTCCCTTCTTCCCTAAAGGTATGCTGCACACCGAGATTTGCCGTTCCTGGCAAGTGCACAGCTCATCAGTTAATTTACAAGCGCTTAGTGAACAGATACCTCTTCAGTGAACACTCGAATTAGTGATAGCTGAAAAACGTCCAGCAAGAACTAAACCCCAAAGAAGAACAGGCTAACCGACCTCTCGTTTGGACAGGCTCATCACTCTCCTGCTGTTCCGTTTCATACGATGGACCATTCAAATAAGAATGAATGAAATGACTAACAAAATTTAGCAATAGCCCTCCTTTCCTTTCTCTGCTTTACTAGCCATTTTTACTTCATCTTTGCTTTTCAATCCCTCAATTCCTTCCAGACACCGTTCTTCCCTTCAGCCCATTCCTAGTGTCATGTAGTCTCTGTCCCCACTGTGCCTCGCCTCCGACACGCTCATCCTACGACTGAGACAGCCGGCGCTGCTTCGGAATCCAGCACCAGCCATTTGGTGTCTGTGAACCTCTGACAGTCATTGATCTTTCTGGGCACATCCACACATTTCTCCAATTTTGATAGCTGCTGCGTCAGTATCCTCACTTAGAGATAACACTCAGTAGGCAGAAGGGCTTTCTAACCCCTGTACCCTTATATTAGAAAGGCTCAAATATATTCCATGATGCCAATTATAATTCCAAGTTTGTTCTCAACACAGGGGAAGATTGTGGCAGATAAATACCTAAAATCTGGGTTATCCAATTTTCTGACACATGTCAAAAACTCTGACTTCAGTGATCTGACAGAGGTTTAAGGAGGACAGGGCTTTCCTTATAAAACTAGCATACGGTACCTAATCACAGGGTAACACAAGACGAGGGGGAAGGATGGTCACATTCATGAGAAGAGCAGGGTACCGAAGGGGAAGGAGCAGTGATTACAGCACTGGAAATTCTGTGAAAGGTCAACTGATTGCTAACATATACTGAATATAAAGATTTATTCATAACCCAACCGTGGCTGTGCTTCCCCTTCAGATTTTCAAACAAATAATTTTCCTCCTTATTCTTCCTCCCCCCACTCAAGTGCCAGATGCCATTTCCTGCTCCCCCCCCCCTTTTTTTCCCCTCTTGTTCTTTGTTCTCTTTTTACTGCCCCTCAAAAACAGATACTGTGCTTGCCCTAAGGTAAAAATAAAAATTATTTTTAAAAATCAATAGGAAAAAACAGTTAGGCAGCCCAAATCCAAACGGGTAGCAAATTGCGCCTCTATTCTATCCCCCTGCTATCAGTAAGTCCGAAAGGCTGCAAGCGAATCTGGGCAGAATCGGTGGCATGTTTCATTGTGCAGCCTGACTCCGGCAAGACAAGGGAGTGAAGGCCTCTCGAGGCTGCCAGGGCACCAAACGCAGAGGTGGGCTTTAGAAAGGGGAAGTTCAGCAGGCGTGGGGAATTACTGAGGAGCCAGCCACCATCATCTCGAGGTCACCCACCCGCTGCCAGACAGGACATTGGGGATGCTGACTGCGTATCACTGGAGATTTTCAAATAAAAAAGCTTTATATATGTAAACACACCAATGTATAATATAAGATTACCACCAGCGGACATAGCGAATAAGCACAGCAAGTATGCAAGAGAGTCAACACGACTGCTGGGATGTGGTATGCTTATTGGAAAGTATTATATGAAATACTTGCCAACCAAATTTTTGAAGGGGAAGAGAAATGTAAAGAATCCCAGGAAACCTCCCTGACTACTTATCCAGCGTCTTGATATGGCACTGAATGTATCAATCACTGAACTATGGAAATTAAGTAAAGGAAGACAAAATAGAAAACTCTTACAGTAATGCTGGAAGCAAGTGTAACAGACTGCTGAACCGCAGGCATATAATCAGCAACCAGCATTGTAGTACTGAAACACGAGAAACTGTTAGCCCACTATGGTAACTCAGCTGAAAACACCAGAGCCCAGAACACATAAAACAAAGCCAGAGGAACTGCAGCGTGCAGGGAACAAAAGTCACTGGCAGAGGGAAGCAATATTATATGTACCATTGGGGTTGACACAGTAGAACACATTTAAATGTAAGCCAAATTAGATTTGAGACCTGAATTTAAGTTAAAGTCATAAAAGGTAGCACTGCTGGTTTGTTACAGACCTCCAGGGCAGGTTGAGAAGAAAATGTTTTTCCCCTTATAGGAAAGCTTATAAAAAAAGTGCCAGAATAAATCAGTAGGCAGAATCATTACGGATCTTAAAAAAAAAAAAAAAAAAAAAGAAAAAGCCTAAAATAAAGGCACATTCCTGGAGTTAGTAATGAACTGTTTTTCCTCACAGTTTATTTGGCTGTCAGCAGAGTCAAAACTCAAGTCCTTGGAAATAAGCCATATCAGAAGTTAGGTGGTGTACAGAACCACATGAGTATCTTAGCAAAGGGATCGTGGTATCAAGAAATGCTGCCCAGCATGAGATGCCCGGGGCACAGACTGCCTTTATGCCATCAGTGGGTATGTCAGGAACCACTGGGAGATTACAGACACACGCACATCCTCCCAGGCATTCACTTGGCTGCTGGCCCGGTTAATGCCTGTGGTAAAGGGCAATAAATATATAGAGGGCTAAAAAAATCCTGATTCTAAAGAAACACACAGTGTTTAAGGGCTATTGTCAGGAAATCCGTGATACATGGCACAAGTCAGCTGATGTGACAGCGTAAGTTAAGGCAATAACATGTGGAACTCATCTTGAAACTTAACCAGCTACAAAATTGGTACCAACTGTCAATGTGACTCAGTAGAGCCAAAACAAACAGTACCAGCAATAAAGCTGAAGGATTTTAAATAGATCGAGGTTGAGAACTGGGAAGACTTAGAAACAAGCAGTAACAAGCAAACTTTAATTGCTTAACTGACGACAAGCTGCAATGAATACTTTAATTAAAAATTCAGGTTTTATTGCATGCAGTGTCAAAGGTAGATGATGTTAAACACTCAAACACTGTAAAACAATAGCTCAAAAAGTGAAAAGGCAAAGTTTTGAACATACGCTATGGAATTAACAAGAGATCTCACGATTCCTACCCTCAGTTTGTTGGGTTTGGAGATCTGTTGAAAGCAGAGTTATGTTTTAATCATAATAATGTTCTTTCCCCAGATACTGTAATACTTGTAAATAGCACAAGTCTTTAACGCACTTGCACATAATCCTACATTGGGGTTCACTAGGTTTTTCAGAGTCCAGGTAGCAGCATTCCCTTGAAGCTGTGATACTGCACCACTGGCATCCAAGGCTTCAGTCACAGCAGAGAGGAGCAAAGCTGCTAATGGCAGCGCTGGCACGCCATGTTACGCAGCACTTGAGCACAGCCTGAAGTACCTCAGAGCTGTAGATGGGGAGCAAACCAAACTGGAAGGGCAAAAAAAGGGGTAAAAAAAAAAAAAGGCAGAAAGCAGAAGGAAGGAAAAAGAGCAGAATGGAAAAAGCAGTCTGTAGAAGAATAGGGAGGGGAGCTGTTGAAAATTTGGTGGGGAAAGGGCAGGGGGGGAAGACTGGTCAGAAATAACTTTGAAAGTGTTTCTGAAGGGCTGAGGCCAAACAGTCCATTTAATTTAGGTAGTAAATGGTGGGGAAAGTAAAGAACTACAGCTGTACAATTCCAAATAAGAAAGGCTTGGAACCCTTAGATCAACTTGTTAAAAAGGATACTGCAGAAGTTGGCAAAAAATTAACATTCGGGGAGACAGAATATTCACATTTTTCAATGCAAGCCAGGATTTTACATTTCTAACTCTGTTCTGTGACTAGAAATTATTTTTCCCTCACTTCTTATAATTTGCTTCAGATTTACACATGTAGTGAGCCCTGCCACCAGCGTTTTACTGCAGGATAGTTCCTTCGTTGCTTCACCTGCTCCAAAACTCCTCGGCTTTGCAGCTCTCGACTACACTCACGTGTGCCTGCTAGTGACAGCTGTGCCTTGCTCTGCATTGAAAGACTGGAGAGGGAACAAGTATGGGAAGATTGGTCTTGATTTAAAAAAGCAAACAAAAATCCTACAAGAGTTAAGTATCTCAATCATGCTGTTTGTTCAGCCTAGCTGCTTTGCTTGTAGACTACGATGCTACCTACTGATAACTGTATTTACTGGGTTTGTGTGAGCTGATGGTGACAATTAAGATAAGTTGAGTAAATAACCATAGTAATTACAAGAATTTAGAAATCTATAGTTATATGAGAAGCTACCTGTATGTGATCTCTTTGAATTATGGGGGGCAAAGAGGCAAAACAGAAGAAAAAAAAAGGAGGAGGAGAGCATAAGCAACAGGAGAAGGAACCACAATCCATGCAGAAGTACTCCTGTCTGGCTAATCTCCAGAGGCAAACCTTCACACTAGTTTCTCTTTTCTTTCTGTGGGACAATACTTCAAAGTCACTGACTACTTCTGTTTATCAAAATGCCACGTGAAACAAAGGCTAAAAATCCTATTTCTGAACTAAAGCATTCCAGGAGAAGTTAGTACAAGAAGCCAGATCTCTCTCTCGGCTGTTCACACAGCTACACAGCTCTACCTGCTGAACACACTCATCACCTGCTGTTCCTCTCATCTTTTGCTGGTTTTCCCTCTTTCTGTCACACCACCTTTCCAGCCAATCAAAGGTCATGGAGAGCACCCGATTGTGAATGACTTTCAAAAACTGCATAATTATATAAGGAATTGCTTATATTTTAATTCTTTTCCTAAAACTAGTCATCTTAAATACTAACTTTGAAGCAACAAATGTTTTTTCTTTAACATTCCAAGCACCATTTTCTCAAAACCTGGGAGTCTGAAGCAACAAGATACTCTCACGCAGAGATTCACTACAACGAGGACAAGCTGTATATTGTGACAATTGTATTACAGTCAGAGCGCACTATCAACTGTTTCCCTCATGCAAAGGTAACATCTACATCGCCTGAGTTTGCTCCAGTTTCCAGCCACTGCATATATAAACCTCAACTGAACCAGAAGCAGAAATCTGACACTACTCTTACTACAAACTTTCAAAAGCCAGTTTTCCAGTCTCTGCTAAAACAAACTCCTTTTTACTCAGACATACATAATTATTGTATTTCATATAAAATTTGGCATACTTAGGAGGGCAGAGCTCTAGAATACTCTTTAAAATACGGTCACAACAAGCAAATGCTTAGGAATCTGTGTTTTGGGGCTTTCTAGGTGTAAACGCCCGGAAAGGACGCTTTTATTCCCAGACCTTGATGAGGTACATCCCGTGCCTAAGAACACGGACCTCTCTTCACTACAGTTTCCTTTCCCATTTTGTAGGTCAGAGGCGAGTCAGACACCCACTGTGTTTCCACCACCACAAGGCCACCCTCCCTGCTCCAGGCATTACCCACACAGGTTCTTGCTCGCATCCTTCACTGCTACACCAATCGCTCTCGTCTGCTTCCCCTGCAGAGGCCACAGCACAGGCACTTTCACCACCACGTGAAAACCAAGTTTCTTAACCTTAGCGCAAGAGGCTGCCGCCCGCCAAAACCCCGCAGCCCAGATGCCAGCCTGCTCTAGCACGCTCCCGCCGTCGAACATGCCGTTCACAGGTTTAGCACCTCTGGCAAAGCCCAGCCGTGACAACCCTGCTCGGGAAACCTGCCCCCGGGAGACAGCCCGGCGAACGCCCCCCGCCCCACCGCACGGCGCGAAGCCCGGGGGCGGGGGGGATGCTCCCACCGGCTCCTCGCCTCTTCCTCCAGGCAGCGCCAACAGGACCTTGGCCAGCAGCTCCCCCCCACACCCCCCGCGCTCTCCCCCGGCTTCGGCGGAGCCCGGAGCGGACGAGGGGGCGGCGGAGGGGCCGGTGCGGCCTAGCGACGGTGCGACCAGGCCGCGGGGCGGGGCAGGGCAGAGCCTGAGGGGAGACGGGGCGCCATGGCGCGCGCGCGGCCCCCGCTGACAGGGGCGGGAGGGGGGGAGGGCAACGGGGAGCCGCTGAGGGGACCGGGGCGGCGCGTCGCTCCCCTCCCCCCCCCCCTCCCCCGACGCCACCGCCGCCCCTCCCCATCACCACCCCAGCAGCCGCTCGGTACCTGCCGTAGATGCCCTCGGTGATGCGGTTCCGCTTGAGCGGCCGCCGCAGCTTGCTGCAGTCCGCGCTCCGCCGCTTCATCCTCCCGGCCGCCTCCGGCCCGGCCCAGCCCAGCTCGGCCCGGCCGGCCCCGCCGCGCGCCCCGGCCCCGCGCTGCCCCGGCCCGCCCCGGTCACGGCAGCACCATCCGCCCCCGCGGGGGGTTCCCTCGCGCGGGGCTTTTTTTTTTTAATATTTTTTTTTTTCCCTGGGAAACAAAGAAATAAAAATAATTCCTGGTCCGTCCCTCCCCGCCGCGTCCCCCCGCGCAGCCGCCGCGCAGCGCCCCGCCTCCCCTCGCGCTGCCCAATCAAGCTGTTGACCCCGCTGGAATGATGGCGTGCTGGGCCAATCGACAGCGGGGAAAGGCAGACGGATGGCCGAGGAGACCCATGGCGGCATCAGACAGTTGGTCCCGCCCCGCGTTATCGGGTGGCCCGCCCACGACCTTGATTGACGGCCGAGAAAGCTCGTCAAAAAGAAAGATTTGTGAATTGATGGCTTATGGACCAATCGCTGAGAAGGTTTTGTTCTCTTCCCGCCTACTGTCCTTCTAGGCTGGTTCCCGCCCCGTGTTGTGATCGGCAGCAAAACTGCCCAATGGAAGAGAAAAATAAAAATAAAAGGACAGCTCAGCTATCCATTCGGAAACGGAAGAAGGAGGGCTCAATTTCCTCTGTCACTGTAGCACTGAAGTACCGCCCCTCACTTGATTGACAACCTTCCTGGCAAATAGGCTGTTGGGAAAAGGAAAGCTAAGTCTCAGGTGTGAAGGTAAGTGGAGGCAGCTTGGCGCGCCCCATGCACCCCCCCAGCACAACCCTGCGCTGACGGCTCACCGGAGGGTAAAAAAAAACCCTCAGAGTGACTGACGGTCCCCTCCATCCAATAAAGGGCTCATGCAGCAGAGTGACAAGACATCGACCCAATCGCGAGGCAGGAAGAAGGGGGAGGCGGAGTGACTTGGCCTCTCTTTCCCCGATCGGCCCAAAGACGGACAGTGGCTGGAGATGGGCCAATCAGAGGCCCTGAAGGAAGGCAGCTTTTGACCAATGGGAGACTAGTCCCTAGGGGAGGCCTGTTGGGAGGGACAGCTGTTCAGCCAATGGGAGGTGAGGGGCGGGGCGGTCCCGCCGCAGCCGCCGCCAGCGCCCGGGGCTGCCGAGTCACGGCCGGGCACCGCCCCCGTCCCTGCGCCGCCGTCGCCGGTTGAGGGCCCAGGGCCCGGACTTTGGGCCTCCCCACCCCGGGGGCCGCTCGGCAGAGCCCCCGCCCCAAGGCCTGTGGCCGCCTTTGGACTGTGGAAACCAATAGTGGCCCCCGAGCCTGAGGGAGGCCGCCGACGCGGCCGGGCCCGCCTCGTCCGTCTCCTCCCGCCCTTAGGCTGACTGGAGGGTGGTGGTGCCCGGGGCACCCCGTGCCTCCCCTTGCTGTCTTGTTTCCTTCGGCCTCGCCCGGAGCTGGGCGGGCTGCCGTGGGACTGTCAGGCCTCTCTGGGGGATAACGGGCCTCCCTGAGCCAGGGTCAGGCGATGCTGGGCTGAGCCAGGGTTGCGGGTCCCCATACGGCGTTAGAAGTGGCGCAGAGCAGTGAACGTGAGGCTGCTGGCCCCTTGGCTGAGCCGGTGGGGATGTTCTGCTGGTAGTGGAGCTCTAATTTGAAAGTTATTTTGTACTTCACCTTGCCTGGGATCAGTGAGCTTAGGTCTTTCTCCTTGGAAAAGCATTTAAACTGGAAATCTGAACATCAGCATTTACAGTGTGGCATGTCATCCTGAGGGAAAAACTTGGGTACGTTCCTAGCTTTGGTATATTTTCCCTGAGTATTAATGCTGACAGGGGATTTGGTAACAAGTGTCAAAAGAGCTAATTGGGTTCATTTGACCATGGCAAAATGGTGGAAGGGGTTCTGTGTCAGTCTTATCCTGGGCACGAGTCTAAGGGTTTGTCTTGCAGGAAACAGATGAAAGGTAATTAGATACGTTGCATTTGTAAACCACACAAAGAGACTGCATCAGTTAGCTAAATCAAGTTCCAAATTGCTGTTTCAGCTATTTTTCTTGTTTAGGTGTTCTGATTCTATCTCAATTACCCCCATGATCACAGAATTCCCATAAAAAGGAGCTTTGCATTGGGATTTTTCTGAAGCCGGGGCAGCGCTCTGCACATCTGGGAAAGTCCTTTGAATGTTGTTTAGGAGTTTCTGAAATAGGGGTAAGGGGTACTTGAGTTACGGTTTTATTAGGCCTAAGTAAAAGCCGGTAAAGGTATTTGATTCTGCATGTGAGGAAGGTGCAAGTTGTCACCACAAATACAAACCTTTCACAGATGGCTTGAAAACTATTGTTGTGCTATGTAGCCTGGGTTTGCAGGAAGAATGTGCTAAAACATCAGTGAACTGGAGTTTTTTCTGCCTGTGTGTTTGTCCGATCCGTATTTCTGTCACCAGTAGGTGGCTTTCTACCCATTGTTACTATTTCAAACCCCAGCACCTGAGCACAGCGCTCGGTTTGAAGTGGCCTCAAAGTAGAAAGTCTGAGGCATAATTACAGTGCTTTAATCTCCTGGACTACCTGAACAGAGAGGGTTCAGTTTACCAAAAGCACAGTGAATACCGAGTAGATAGTAGTGTTCATGTTATGGATTCATAAATTGTTCTCAGCAACCAAATATTCTTATCTAACAGATTGTCATGTCTGTGCACAGGGATATACTGAGCATCGTCAGCTTCCACCATGCCTTGCTCATGTGCCCCAAATGCTCACTCTAGTGGCTCCTGGTTTAAAAAAACCAACAACAACAAGTAAAAAAAAAAAAAAAGCCTGTGCCTTAAGGAAAGGCTCAGAACCCTTAAGGCAACGGTACCTTGTAGCCACAATGTGGCAACAGTTGTTGATACACTTCTGGGTGAAGGCTGGATCTGGATTAAAGAAAGAATCAGGAGGGTGTAGGTCTGTGGTTTGATTCTCGCTTAGAAGCCTGCAGCACTGTGAACAGTGCTGTCTGCCTGTGACTTCCCGGCCCGGGCGTTACCAAGGGCTTCCAGAGTGTTCGCTGTAGCTGCTTCCGTAGCCGTACTATGAACAATAGACTGATCTTACAGGTAGCGTTGGAAATGCTCCATCTCCTTTACGTGTCCAGAGATTCTCATTTCTCTGGTGTTGGGTTGGATTCATCGTGTACGAGAAGGTTTGTGGTGAGACATGGGCGTAGAGCTGCCAACCTGAGAATCACACTGAGAATCTCTACGGGACCTTCTCCGACCTTCATATGAAGGGACTTGGGTCTAGGATGAGTATGAGCAGTGAAAATAAATAATGGTTTTGCGTAAATGTTCTACTCTTGTTGTTCTTTACTTGCCATTTACCTGATGTGTGAGGCTCCAGAGCCGCTCAAGTGCTGTATGGGTGGTATCCTGGGGCATTACAGTATTGACGGCTTGATACGTCTGTGTTCATGAGTACTTTTTGAGTTCAGTCCATGTCAGTTGTGGTAAGTTTGGGCTCCTGACATGCCACAGATAAGGAACTGTTCCTTGCTGACGCCTCTTGGGCTTTTTATCTCTCTGGGTTTTTATTCCTGCGCCCCCACACCTCGTTTTCTATCGGTTTGAGGTTACTGGAACATTTTTATAGGAAAAAATTTTAATGTGTTTGTGCTTAGTGTAATCTAGTGCACAATGTCTTCTAATTACCCCAACTTCCGAAGCAGCGTGCCGTGGCTAATCTTTTTTCTGGAAGTCGTTTTCATCGTCCTCTTTCAGTTTTTGTTCACAGGTGATGGGGTGTCCAGATCAAGCATCTCCTACCCAGGTAAGGTCAGCAACCTTGCTGTGAAAGGAAGGGTTAGCGCCTGCTTTTATTTTGCAGTGCAATAGAGATGGGACTCAGCAGGTTTGTGTATTTGTTAGCGAGAAGTAGAATGTTTTTGCTGCCCTTTAAGGACCTGCCTTGCCATGTGTGGTGTGTATTCATTTGTATCAAAGCAATGACAGTGAAGGAAGATGTGAGTGATACTGAGTTGCATTGTTGGTCTGTTTTCTGCTGCCTGGTTGCGGTGATCTTGACTCCTATGAACGGAACAAACTTCTGAGGGCAGGCGTTGCGCTGTGTTAAGTGCCTCCCTCTGTGAGGTCTTGGCGTGTGAAGGTGGTGTTGTGCTACAAAGGAAGAATTCAGGATGGCAGTATTTCCCATTTGAATCCGTGATGTAAATAAATGAGGTGGATACAGTGGAATTAAGGTTTTAAATATATCCTGAAGATGTGTTTTGTGCATTGATCGAAGGAATGTATTGGCAGATTATGCTACGGCCACAGTGTGTAACATATTTACAGTGTTGTGCACACACGAGCTGATTAATCCTCACTACATTCTCGTGTTACCCTCCCTGGTTTATAGCTTGAAAAATGAGGTCTGCTTACATGCAGTTTGGTATTTTGCTGTAGGTGCAGGCTGGCACAACCCTACGAGAATGTGACTGTTGGCATGTCCCGGGGGACACTTACAGACCCAAGAGCTTCTGTCTTGGACAGACTCTACCTTTTATGCAACGGTGCTTGTCTCCATGTTAAACCCTTTCCACTGCTATTTCTGTCCCTTCTGCCCAGATGAGGACATCATACAGGTTTTTCTCTGTAACTCATTTCTTCCCTGATGCCCTCAAGGAATGAATCGGCACTAATTCACAGTAACTCTCTGTGAAAAGTCCAACTTAAGCTCTTTAAATGTGCCTCAGGAAAAATGAATGCCCAAATTTCATTGCTAAACGTACTTCATTTCTGTTCTGCTTTTTGAGCCCTCAACCCCCATCCTATGGCATCCATTCTGATCACTTTGTAAAGGTATTTTCAGGGCCAAGGGTGGTGTTCTTCTGATTGCTTATGGATTGGAAAGAAAGCTCTGGAATTCTTTACAAGTCCTAAATAATAATGGCACCTGATTTTTTTATCTGAAGGCTTCTTAGTTAATTGTGAAATATTTATTTATTTACTTATTTAACCAGAAATCCGGTCTGCATTAACAACTTCACTGCTGTCTTGGTCTTTTCTGTCACGCAGCTTTTCAAGATGTCAGCCACATGGTGATTTTTGGATTTGGCTTTTTCCTGACGTTTCTGAAAAGATACGGGTTTAGCAGCACTGGATTCAACCTCCTGATCGTTGCACTTGGTGTCCAGTGCTCCGTGCTGATAGATTTGTTAGTTTTCTTTCATCAAAGGCAAGACGAAGATGATCTGAAAAGGTGATTAGTTTGTGTTCGAATTGGAACAATCTCGATCTGCTGGTTGTGCTTTGTGGGTGATAATGCCTTGTCATATGGCCATATTTGCAGACGTTTTAGAAGGCTTTGGGGTTTTAAGTACATTTTACGGTCTGTCATTCTTTCTTTATTGGCCCTGGCACAGCCCTGATACAGAATTATTTTTTTCTTTCTTTTATTGCAGAATAACAAAGGCTTCTGTGAGTATGACTGCTGTGGTCATCTCCACTGGAGCTGTTCTGGGGAAAGCTAATCCTCTGCAGCTAATTCTGATGACAGTTGTGGAGATAATAGTTTTCCACACGAGCAGATGGATCAACAAAACGTTCCTGGAGGTACTGTAGTGCGATTTCCAGGCACACGGGGAGGAAATTTCACTGGACCTTGGAATGTTGCCTTTTGGTGGTTTGTTAGTGCTCTGCTAACAGGAACATAAGTGTGTTCTCTCTCATCTCAGTTAGATTGTGTCTATGGTTTCATTAAGAGATAAAGTCTGACTTTGGAACTATACCTAAGGACATGGAACTCCGACTCCTGCATGCTCTCTATCTATATAATTGGCTGTATCTGTATTCTTGGCCTTAAAGGGTGAGCTGATCCGATGGGCTGGGATGTAGTGCATTTGGCCTTGCCCATGTCCTGACCATCCCCAACACGAGTGACAGCCTTGACCTATGCTGAGGCACTAATTGCCTTTACACTTTACCCCCTCCCTATGTCAGTTCAGTCTGGAAGATTTCCAGTAGGAATGGTGTACCAGCCCAGTCTGGACAGCAGAGTCAGACCTGCATTTAATGTGCAACGTGCACATACCCCAAACTCTCTGTATTGTGTGTTTATGAGCTGCATTGAATTCAGATAGGTCAACCTCGCATAAATAACTCATCCATAAACTGAGGGACTGTGAAAATAAATTGCTTATGGAGAATTTGCATGAGCAACTATATCAGGAACTGCATCAAAGGCTTCCCATGGCCTGAAATAAACCACATATTTGATTATTCTATTGATACAGGTTCCAGACAATATCAGCATGATGTATGTTCCCCTGTTTGGAGCCTACTTTGGTGTGGCAGCTGCCTCACGTTTCTCTGAGCCACCACCAAGGTCTGAGAAGAATGCGAGTACCCCGCAGTCGGATTTACTGTCAATGTTGGGTAAGGCATCTGCTTTAATGCCTCAGTCGGAAGAAGAGGTTGCAGTGAGAACATAAGGAAGGTTTGGGGGGGGGCTGGCCACAGCACACTGAAGCTTTTGCATCCAAAATGCAGGTCTGAATGCAGCCAAGCATAGAAAACTGCTGCTGCTGTGGTTTCTGACAATGAGTTGGTGAGTCTCAGCATGTTTCCTACCAGGCACGTAAGCCACTCCTGCAGCGGCTGTGGCTTAGTTCGCTTTCATCAGTCTCAGCATAAAGGCTGTGCCAGTTTAACCATTCCTTCTCCCAGCTAGGTTGTCCCCTTTGGTCACGTATAGGCGTATTGGTAAGGGGACCTGTGCACCAAAGTTGAGGCCATTACTTGTATTTTGGTAGTGCCTACAGCTCCCAGCTGGGGCTAAGGCTCAGTTTTTTTGAGGGCAAGGTGCTGTACAGAGATATAAAAAGGCAGTCCCTGCCTAGTAACGTAAATGAAAAGATAAAAGGCTGATGAAGGGTGGGGAATATGTTACAGACAGGCACACGAGAAAGGAACTGGGTGATGGTAGGCTGAATGTATGGGAGTTCCATTGTTTTTCTTAAAGAAACAAGTTGGTTTCTTTATAATCATGACTTCTGTTATGTAAGTGCCACCAGCTGAACTGGGATCTTTCTGTAAAGCCCACAGAGTCTAATTCTTATCAGTCTTCGTCCAGTTGAGGGAAAGAGAAATTTAAATGCTACTCCTTTGAGTCCCTGGAGTTCTTGCTTTGCTGGACAATTCGAGGAGATCGGTATTTTAATCTGACTCATCAAGATGCTGTTAAGCCTTCATTATAGTTTTAGTGCAGCTTGCTACAACCAAGTGCTTGCTATTTGGAGTAATTATATTGACATGTCTTGAATAATCCTGAGGTAACGTACTCATAGTTCCTTTTTCCTGCTTCCGAGGGCTGTGTGAAGGGTGCTGAGGTCGTCACCCATATTTGGACTCATACTGTGACTGTTTTATTTCCACAGCTGAGCAGATGCTCATAAGAATATTTCAGTGGCATTAGTAGATTCTTAATTTTTTTTTTTTTTTTGATGACTGACTAACTACCTAATCATGGGAATAAGATTGTTGTAGTACGGATCATTCCACCAGTCCTTGCTGCTGCCATAGGTTTTGAATTGCCAAATGGCCTCTTTTCTCCGAGAGGCACAGTTATCACCTAGGGTGAAAATTAGCAATGGAAATTGGATTTCAAGGAGCCAAGATAAGCTTGTACAAAAGCAGTAGCTGCCAGGGTTGCTGGAAGCTGGATTTCACCGTTGTGCTTTATAGTGGCAATGCCTGTGCCACTTCTGAATTGACTTGGACAGGAATACCTCAAATTTCCCTGTCAGGTGAATTGCACGAGGGTCTGGCACCTCTGTGGCATGGAGAAGACAACATTAGCTATGGAAGTTGACTGGACAGCAAAAAATAATGACTAGGCAAGGCAAAATAAACTGTTGCTTGATTGTGGTGTTGTCTGTGCTCTTAGAGCTACGCGCAGCGCCGGGAGCAGCGGCACAGATTGCCGAGTGTGGTCCGGCTTGACTTCGTGTGAGGCCACCTACTTCCCTCTGCTGGTTGGAATTTGGTCTATGCATATGTATCCATATGCACACAGGAGAAGATGTGTCCTGCCCAGCAGTGAGCTTGTTTTAGAGAGGCTGAGATTCCTGAATGCTGACTATTAGGGCCCAGGTCATAAAAGCAGAAGAACCTGTTTTCATTCCTATTGTTAGCGAAGCCTCTGTGGTCATGGAAGTGGGACATTGCAGTGATCTTACAGGAGGAGAGTGAATTGTTCTTTTGGACCCATATATCATGGAGTAGCTATTTGCCAGGTAACTCTTTCACAAATAAGGAGGAGGATAAGCTGTGTATAGCTGAGTTGGTGAAGCATGATCACCTCAGCTATCGGTCTTTAGCCCTCCTCTGGGGTAATCCTAGTAGACAGAGGTACAGAGGATTCTGTTCTTATGATCCAGTTCATCCTCTTTTTCTCTTCAAACCCTGTCAGGAGGCAAGACAGTTGTACTGGCAGCCAAGGTAAAAGACATTCCAAAGTGGACTTACTTAGCAGGTAGCTCTCAGGGCTGTCTGCGTTGTGAATTGTTATCCTTTGTTTACAAAGTGGGAATTATAGGGAATACAAAATGTGGGCTGGAGCCCTTCGGAGACAGCCAGTGATAGATTCGCCGTGGTTTAGAGCAGGCAATGAGAGCTGCTTGTCTTTGTCTCCAAGGTACTCTCTTTCTCTGGGTATTCTGGCCGAGCTTCAATTCTGTGCTAGCTGTGAACGACAAGAGCAAAGCAATCTTCAACACCTACTTTGCCATTGCAGCGAGTGCTGTAACTGCCTTCGTGTTGTCTGCTCTGATCACAGAGGATGGAAAATTCAGAATGGTAAGACATGAGAGAAAATCACTGGATGGAGAAGACATTTTTCTGTTCTTCTCAGTAATAGACTGAAACTATAATAGCTATTAAGTAAAAACCAGTCCAGGTTTTCAGCCTGACGGTCATCAACAGCCTCCCAAGCAGAACAGTAACTTAGAAATTATGTTCTCAGATTGTAATTTATGGTATACAGAGGCCCAAATTCACGCTAACGAGTTCGCACTTGCGTGAGACTGGCAATCTATGGTACTGGGCTGCTGTAAGGGATGACTGAATTCTCACTGCGTGTTTTTATTGTTTTATTTTACAGGCTCATATCCGCAGTGCAGTACTAGCTGGCGGGGTAGCTGTCGGTTACGCAGCACACAGTATCGAGTATCCTTGGATTGCAATGGTTTTGGGTCTGCTTGCTGCTGTGGTAACCATATTAGGATCTTGCTGTGTACAGGTAATACTCAAAACCTGGAATTGTTTTTTTTTATAAGCTGTATAAACTTCTTTTCCAATGTAGGATACCTCAAGGGAAACCTCTCTGTCAAAGAGGTTAAAGCTAGGAAATGTGATGTCTTTGGAGCAAAGCGCAGGATTGCGACTTGCGAGACCAAAGTTCATTTCTAGGTCTGAGACAGACAATGTGCTATTATCAACTTGCATTTCGGTGTATCACTGAAACCTTTTCTTCTTCCCAGAGATGCTTGAATGCTACCTTCAAGATTCGTGATACCGCTGGAACTCATTTCACTTTTGGCTTGCCTGGTGTGCTTGGAGCTCTTGCCCAGGTCGTTCTTTTAGTAATGAAAAACTGGACTGATTTACCAAGGTACATAAATTCTTGCAATTAAGTAATAAGCTTAGGTAATCATTATTGTAGTGGGCTCTGAGAAGAGTTCTCATACATACAGAAAGCCTGAACATCGTCACACATAAATTGTTTTATACCAGATAACCTAAAATAATCTCTGAAGTCCAAAAAAGTCAGTGAAAAAGACTTCCAGAGTTGAGCTGACTTTGGATCCGAACTTTAATATTAGCTTTTGGTCCTGTTTTCTGTCTCTTTTCGTATTTGACATTAAATACAGCAGATACAGGAGATGAAGGCTGGGGGTGTGCTTCCTTCCAAGATTCATTTTGGCTTTTGTGATGTGTTTTGGGGAGCTTTGAATGCTAATACAGAGTGGGGGCAGAAATCAGCTTTTCTTTTTGGGTGAGACTTTAACTCTGAGTCAGGGGCAAGAATGCCAGTTTGGAATAAAGCCAGTCTGGACACTGAACTGGAAAATATACTTGGGGAGATACCCTGCAAAAGCTAAAGGGCTCAGTTAAGGATATTCTCCTTCGGTTGTTTTGATCTGGCACTGGCATCTCGTTTTTGCAAATCAAGCTCGTGTCGTGTCGTACAAGAAGTTCTCTGGTTTTCTCAGTTTATGCAGGAATGAATCACAGTGCAGCATAAGGGCCTTATGCTTCTTCTCATGTACTTATTGAAACAAATACATTTAATATAGTTTTAGTACCACAATGATGGTTTCTAAGGGCAAAATATGTCCTCTGAAGTATCTATTAGGCTTCCGATAGGACGTCTTAAAACAACTAACTGCAGCTGCAGAGAGATTTTACTGGATTTTTATGAGAGGTTTTGATGTAGAATGTTGTGTATATAGAGAGTCATTCACAGCCTTCACGCTGAATTCAGCAGCTGTAAAAGGTGAATCACTTTTGCTTTTCAGACTGAGTTATTTGGTCATAATTGAAGTTGGTACCTTCTGCCTGACCATCAGTGTTGCCTTGATAACAGGTTTTATTACAGGTCAGTAACACCTTCCTCATTTCCTCGGGGCAAGGGGTAGGTCATCTTACTGCAACTGCTGTCGTGCCAGTGCAACCCTTTGCAGGACGAGGCCGGTTTAACTGGGGCTCTGGCGTGTGTTTCTTTGGGCAAATTATTTCTAGAAGCCGTGGGAAAAATGAATGCCAGGGACTCTTCAAAGCCAGCCTTTTGAAGAAGAGATGTATTCAACATGAATGACCTAGTAGCACCATTCTTTCATTGGTGAAGTTTATTTTAACAGATGCTTAACAGCTGCCTTCAAATTTCAGACAGGAGATGTGTGAGAATGAAAATATTTTTACGTTTGGGTATTGTCTTAGTGACAGCAAAATGCTACCTAGAGCTTGTCACTTTTTAGGCCAGTTGGTAAGAATCTGCAAAGTTTCATGAACGTCAGAAGCTCGCTGGCATCAGCCAAGCACTAGGCCTTTGATCACTCGTGGTTCGGGATCATCAGAGCTCACGTGTTTCCCATGTGACATTCTGGTTTGTGGCAGCTGCTGGTTTTCTATAGCTGCTAATTCTGTCTTGAGTAGAATAGAAATGGCAGATGAAAATTGCTGCGAAATATACTCTGAAATGATTTTTTTTTGTGCTTTAACTGATCTGAAACCTTGGCATTACCTTAAGAATAATTAAGAAGTTGGGCTAATCAAGCAGATTTTTAAAAAACATTTGGCTAAAATAATAATTCATTTGGTATTTAACCAATTGTTTAAAAATCTAGATGTTTCCATCTGAAATCCCAAGCCAACAGTGCTGACAAACCCGATCACTTTAAAATCACAGGCATTTTTCATGCAAGAAGTTAATAATTTTTGATGTATTTTTAGAGTCTGGCAGGCTGTTTAATGGGGTTTTACCTAGAGTAATTAATTTTTAGTAACAGAAGGCTCGATGCTGGCAAGCTTCTCTCTTTGTATTTGAAGACAACTTGAGCCAAGGGGCTCTCCTGAAGTATTTAGTTCTGAATTTGTATTTTGATCTACGTTACATTTGGATGCATGTTCCTAAGAAACCTCCAGTTACACACAATCTTCTCCTTTCCCTGATGTATATGTTTATATGTGTTTTTACAAACAGGTTTAATCTTAAACCTTAAACTGTTTAAGACCATCCCTGTATCAAAGCACTTTGATGACCAGTTTTGTTGGGAGGTAAGTTTCAATGTAAAATTACCTGCGTGGGAGTATATATAGCATGCTGTTGACCTTGGTGAAGAACTCTAGGTATTTGAATTTAAAAGAAAAAGAAAGGGATAATTCCATTTCACAGTGTGTTTTGGATGCCCTGTTTGAAATGGCTGAGCTGTTCCCACAGTTGCTTCAGAGCCTGAACATTACAGATGCGCGTAGTCTCCAGCCGGGATTGTCAGAGCCGCTGGTGGTCCCAGGGCTGAGCCTGAAACCACCTTGTTTTGTAACAAGTCATCTCAGGTGCTCAGACATCCTCTGGGACTGACAGCCCTGGCCGCTGTGCTTCGTACACAGTCCCCGAGGAGACCTGAGCGGCATCTAAGAGGCGTTTTTAGAAGCCAGTGAGTGGAAGGTGCTTTTTATGAAACCAGACCGAGCTGCCTTCATGGGTGCAGCGTGGCTGTGACTCAGTCTGATGCACAAACACAGGCCTTGGGCACCTTTAGGTGCTGAACATGATGCTGTATCTGAATTACAGGAAAGAGAAATGGTCAAAAATAAGCTTCTAATAAGGTTTTCCATTGCCTTTTTTGTATGGCGATTTGGTGCGTAAAATGTTCTTATACAAGAATGTTTGTCTTCACAGTTTCCCCGTTTGGCTGTTGGCTTTTGAATGGAGGAACCCAGATGACAGATTTGACCAAGATAAGATTTTCCTCTTTGTCACTAGAGAAAATGAACAGCTACGACGGGTTGAAAGGGCCCTTAAGTGTCAATTCTCAGGCTTGAAAAAGCCAACCCACTGGACACACAAAAAAATTAGTAATAAACTGTTGTAGTTACTCTTGAAAGATACAGGGTGTAAATTTACAGATGCAAACTTACAATGTATTTAGCTTTTCTGCTTTGTTGGTCTCACCTTAAATATTTTTTGTAGGCCGTGTACATTTGTTGCTGTAATGGCTTATCAGTCAAAATGCTTGGAAACTTTAAACTATTTTTAGCTCCCAAGTTTAAAAGTCAAAATATGTATTTTGAAGTATAATTTTTTCAAGGAGTACATACTCATTCTTAACTAGCAAAGCTTTAAAGTACCTGTTTTTAAGCTGAATTAATTCTGTTGAAGGCCTTGTTAAGCAAGGATTTGATGAGTGAGCTGGATCAGGGCCAGAACTCCACATCTTGCCAGATTGAACTCTTCAAGAGTTATCTGGCTGTGTAAATGAAAATCTGCAATGACTTGGCTCGGGCTAGCTCTTTGGAAGCTCAAATGGCAAGAAGCTGAATTGTTCTGCTTGTGGACAGTGCCCCTGAAATGGTATTTACTCATATTTGAGATTTGGCAGCAAACCTCAGAACAGCCTGTCTGCGCGGTGACAGTCTGCGCCACCACGGGGGCAGCTGCCCAGAAGGCTCTGGCTGCCCTCAAGGTGGGGACAACTGGAGAGACTGGGGGAACAGTCCTCGGTACCAAGGCTGAGCCCCCATTTCCCACGTGCCTTACGCTGAGCTGGTTTTCTCCAAGACACTTTGGTGCATGTGCGAGGGCCTGATCGGGCTGACTCTGTGCAAGCGAGCCCTTGGTTTTACCTGGATTGTGATCCTCAGCGTTTCTTGTTTGTTTCAAACTAGTTGACGTAGAAAAACTCTTTCAGAAATACCTAATAAAAAAAGCCAAAATTGGATTGTTTTTATTTATTCAGCACACTTGCTTAAAGATGAAGTAATGAGGAAAAGCATCACATTGGAGACAAGGCAGGAGTTCTTTGATGATGACTGCGGTACTGCACGCTGGCCTCAATTCCTTCATGAGGGATGAAGCAAAGTAGATCGCTGCAGATAAAGAACTGTGAGACAGGTTTCAAGCAATGAAACTTTCCAGCAACCAACCAAACATAACTTCTGCCACACAAACGGCTGTTTTCTAGCAGGAGGGCTAGAAATAGTACTTTATGCCCTCCCTTTTCCCCACGTCTTTTATCACTGATTTCGTGAGCAAGTAGCCTCGGTGAGTGCAGAGGACAGGGCAGATCCAGGATCAAAATTCTCCCTGGCAGTGACTGTCCCTGGTCTGAGGAGCGCTCTTTGCCCAAGGGAACTCTGACCTGAAGCCTACTCTGCCCTTGTTTCCACAGTAGGTAGAAGAGAGCTGACAGCAAGCTTTGGGGATGAGCTACTTCCATCTAGAGCCACTACGTAATTTGTACTTGGGCCTCTACGTCATCCACAGCAACAGTAAGTTGTTACTGACCAGAGACGACCTCGTTATCGCCACAGGATAAACTAAACATTCAGGGAAGGGAAAACAAAGATCCCGAAGCAGCGCAGTTCTAAATTATGCAAGAAAAGGCAGACACCAGTAAGTTTTGAAATTGAAGAAATGGTTATATTGTCCAGATACAGTAAATATTTAATAAATATATGTTAAAAAGTTGTTTTAAAGCATTTTTAGTAAGTCTTGGATTGTAAATAACGTCATAGAAACAGCTGGTTAAATACATCCATTTTCCACTATACTATTTACTTGTAGCAAACGTCGTATCATAAAAGTGGCTGCCATCGTTACTTGTTGCCATTTTACATTGTCAAAGACATACAACATTTAAATCAACATACAAGAGTAAAAAAACTAAACAGAATAGGACCGGAATTTTGAGTGCTATGATTTAAGTTTTCCTTGATTCATCTTTAGACACAACTGAAGGTCACCGTTTACAAAATGGTTTTACAAAAGTTGGGGAGTGTGCCCTTAAAAAACCAACGTGGCCAATGCACTTCCAGGGGCGCGTTCATTGCCACAAATCTTCCGTGCGACCAAATTTGAAGACCAGGCCTCTGTTTAAAACAGAATAAAGGGACATGAGTATACCACGGAGCAAATCAAGAGCTACTGTTTTAAAGACGTGATTTCAGGGAGCAAGTTGTATTTGTAACTCCAGTTCCTGGCCCTGCAATAAAGCCTACGCAGGCAGATCCCAGAGATCTGCTGCCTTTACCAGCAGTGTATTCACACAAGTCTAGTTACAAAACAGGACTTAAGGAAAAAAAAAAAGAGATTAAGAGATTACAGTAAGTTTCAGCTTTTATAATTAAAAATGAATTAGAGAAGAAACAAAGGAAGACACTCTTACCCAAAAAAGATGAACGCATTCTGGAAAAACACAGCTATTCCTGGGTACACTACTGGTTTTTCTAACAAAAGAAAAAACATCTCCATAAACTTTTTGGAAGTCATTTGCAGGCATATCCCATCTCTTGACATTCCAGAAACACTACATCGCACCATGTGAGCAGAGACAACCAGTGCCATTTAGACACGAACATTCGGAGTCTACGCCCTGTGAAGCGGTGGGAAGGAGCCGGGTTAGAGGGACCCCTTACAGGGCAGGGTCATTTAAAACACTTTAAACGTTCAAAAATGGACCAGGTCCCACTCCATGCTGTATCTTACCTTTAACAACGTAACCCCCAAAAAGGATCCACATGGAAGCAATCAGAGATCCAAAAGCCATCATAAAACCAATGAACAGCCAGATCCGAGCACCTTGAAAAGAGAGGGGGATGTTTTGTGCCTGCGTCCAAGTACAGACTTGTGTCGCTTCCAGCACCTTTCAGAGCCCCTTCTGTCACACACCAGAGCTGCGCAGCTGCCACCCCTGCACTGGTGCAGCTCTTACAGCTCCTCCAAGACTTAAAGGCTTCCCAGATCTGTGGCTACACAACAGCCTGCACCACCGTACCTGTTTGTCCCAGACAGCCTTCGCTGTAACTGTCACCCCGCACTTGTCCATTAGACACTGCGTTGATCCTGTATGAGCAAAACAGGATAAAACTGGGTAAATATAGGTAAAGCAAGAGGTAAGTGTTTACAAACCAACAGGAGAAACTTCTCAGAAACCTGTATAAAAAAGGATGATGTTGTGGGTTTTGGTATTTTATTTTTTTTAAGGAAGGCCAAGGCTAAAACTTAAAAAGCTTTTCTCCAAAGAGTAATAAGACTTGAACCTGTACTACACGTGTAATTTTTTAAAAATGATTCCTTACTTTAAATATCAACAAAGATAAGAAAGATACTCAGATAGTAACTTTATTGTTAGTGTGTACTCTGATCAAGAAATTACACTTACATTAGGAATGCAATAGTGGCTATAACCCCACAAGCATGGTATGAATGGTTGAAGTCTTCCACTTTAGGGTATTTTACAGCTGCATCTATGATTATCCACCAACCTGTAAAAAACTTATAGAAAAGAAGAGCCCAATAGCTTAAAACACAGACACAGAGCTTTTAACAATATATAAGATTACTCTAGAAAAAGAAATGTTAATATATAAAATCATTCCCACAGTCTCCAACCCACAGTCAACTGCTAGCGTTAACTATCAGCTTAGGAACAAGGTTAAATGCAAAGCCAAAGATTTACCTACTCCCAATGGTCATCACACGGGTAGAAGCTGTGAAACGAGAGTAACACGTGGATGCAAGCACCCGGAACAGATTTTGTCGTTAATTCTGCCGCTACATACAAGGACACCTTATCACAGCTCTTCCTTTTCCTCCCAAACAGCTCACCATTTTTAGCTCGTCGGCAGCTGACTACATCTAAGCAGCCCGAAAGCAGCGCAAGAGAAGTTGCACGTACCAGCACTCCCGCAGCAACAGAAGCGATCGTGTTTCGTTTCTCTCCCCAGTCAACACACTCCGAGCACCTCAAGTTCTCAAGAAAACCTGACATTTTTCAGCGCTCTGAAGAACTGGAACGGGAAAAGGGACGTTTCTTTCCAAGCGGAAAGCCATCACACCGTGCGAGGCTGGTTAAAACTGCCTGAAAACCCCACAGCCAGTGCCCCCTTCCCCAGGGACCACCGAGCAGAGCAGCTGACAGAGCCTCACCCCCGACACCCACCCGGGACACCGCTGGCGAGGCGAGACGGCCTCAGAGGCGAAGGCGCTGCCGCTCAGCGCACCCGGCCCTGGGAGCCGGGAGGGGGGGCCGTCGCCCTCCCGCGCCTGAGGCCGCGGAGATCCGGCGGGGCCGCGGCCATCCGGGAGGGGGAGAAGGCGCCGGCCCAGCGTCCCGCCCGGCCCGGGAGCGCTCCCGCCGCGGCCCCGCTCACCTGAGGGCGGCGAACGACCGTGGGCCGGCGGCTCACCGGCGCGCGCGCGCAGCAGCCCCGCACCGCCGCCAGCCGCCGAGGCGCGCACACTGCGCATGCGCGGCGCTCAGCTGATGCGCTCCGGCAGAGTCATGAGACGGGGAGGCCGCGCGCAGGCGCACTGGGTGCAGGCGGGGGGTATCCCAAACAGAGCCTTCTGCGCATGGGCTGTAGTACTAGGGCGGAGGGGGTGGGGGTCGGGGGCGGTGGCTGTCAGTGCGCATGCGCTCTGGCTCGCTGTTGCGTAACGGCGGGGGCTTCTGGAAGGTTCTCGGCTGCCCTCAGTCGCTGCCGGGCGGCGGGAGCGGGCGGGTGCTCTTAGGGCTGCGTCCCGCCGGGGCTGTATCGCGGCTTGTTTCTTGGGTGGAGGAGCCTGGGCGGTCGCTATGGGGGTGACTCACGAAGCGGGGCTGTCTCCTCAGGCGTCGCCGCTGGAGCAGGATCCGTGCGGGGGGAGCCCGGCTGGCTGGAGCCGGTGAGTTGGCGGGGCGGCCGCAGGGTACCGCGGGGGCAGCTCCGCGGAGCCGCGGGCGGGGGTGCGCTCGTAGAAAGCGGTGGTTTTTTTTGGGGTGGGAAGGGCCGTTACTCGTTTTTCGTTGAACTTGTTGGGCGGGGGGGAGGGGGGGGGGTGGCGGGTCGCTGTGGCGCGCTTTTCGCGGGGTGGAGGGCGGTACGTTATTCACGTCTCGCTTCATTGCAGAAGCGGCTCGGTGTCTCATGGGAACCAGCACCGTGGGTGTCCGGCGGCTCCCAGCGGTAAGTGCCCCTGAACAGCCTCTGGCGCGAAATGGCGTTCCTTAATTGAGCCCTTTAACGTGAGGGCGGAGGGGACCCGTCCGCGGGGTGCGGGCCAGTCGTGTGAGAATACGTGAGATGTGCCCAGTACGTGCGCTGTTGGATAAACAGTGAAGTCTAGGTAGCTTAGCGATGGGAGGAGGGGCGGTGTTTGAGATCAGAGTTAATCAGTTGTTTGCTCTTAGCTGTGCTTTGTATAGCGCTTGTGACCTTGGCCTGTGTTTAGAGGTGATGTAGTGAAACTTGAGCTTCAGTAGCAGCAAGGGGAATGCTTCTTACAAACTCGTGTAGAAGTTAGTACTCTTAATCGATTTCAGTACGGTTTTGAGATCTATTTGGTAATTTCGGTTTACAACGAGCACTGAATAGAAACTTTGTGGTGAAGCAAGCTTCCTTAGACTGTAAAGCGGTGACATAATTTGGGGCTTAAGCAATGGAGATGAGGTATTTACACCCTAGAATACAGTAACCTTTGTAGATATAAAATGGCTGCCACAAGAGGGACAGCCATTTTAATTATTAATATAGAAACGTAACAAGTGTTACATCCTTTACGAGCCACATCCAGTGAATCATTAGCTGTGTTTTTCACTAGTTATGTAGAATGTTTTTAGTAGCAGCCTGCTACATACGCTGCTGGGATGTGTGGAGTTTTGTGCAGATAGTTTTGTAATGCAATACGGTCAAGATCTTGAAGCAGCTGCTTTGTACCTTGAAGGTTTTTTTTTTTTTTTTCTCCTGTTGGAGGAAAACAGTTAATCTTAACCTCCATAGACCTGCAAAAGAAACACTCAGTTTGTACTAGTCTGGAAGGCAAATAGTTATTTTGCATTGTAGATACAAAAGGCTGCATTTAAAATAGATTGAAGATAAAATACCTTGAAAATTCTTTTTGGAGGGTGGAAAAAAGGTATTAACTCATCTCCTTTTCACAAAAGGTGTGTGCTTACCTAGCAAACAAAGGGTATTAAACTTCAAACACAAAGAAACCTCCCTTCAAAATTCCCCGCAGAACTACTGATGGTTGAAACTGAAGCTTTTTTTTATTTTGTGTAGAAGACTGACCACAGGAGAGGAAATGATGAAACGTTAAAATTGTCATGTGCAAAACATGCTGATAAACTGGATGAGAATTGTTGGTGTGTTTAATTTATCTTTGAACTTTTTGCCTGTGTGTCATAGTGTTTGTTGTTGCTGTGACAATGACTTGATGCACGTAAATGATTAACTTCCCCCTCCCCACCCACAACAGGAACAGAGACCGGGTATTACAGAACAACCATAAAAACAGAACCAGCTTCTGAAAGTACCTGCACGGAGAAAACGGTGGTCAGGAAAACTGATGATATGACAGGCTTCATGGATGACTTAACCCTCAGCTCACCGAAGAAAAGAGAATCTCCTTTGAGATCCAAGAGAAGTTACGACAGGTCATCAACAAGGTCATCTAGCAGATCCTCTTGCAGTTCACGGTCCAGTTCAAGTAGTTCCTCTTCAGCTTCCTCCAGAAGCTGGAGCCGTTCCAGATCACGATCAAGGTCCTGGGCTAGAAGGAACGGTTCCCGAAGGTACAGAAGATACTCACGTTCATATTCCAGAAGTCGTTCGAGATCCCGTGGCTACATGAGGTACCGAGGACGGTACCATGCCAGACACTACAGGAGGTACCACCGCTCTCCTCCGAGGTACAGATCACGCAGTAGGTCGTGGTCTCGTGGAAGATCGTACTATAGAAGGTCCTATTCGAGAAGCAGGTCACGTTCAAGAGGCCGAAGGTATTATGGATTTGGGCGCACAGTATATCCTGAGGCTTACAGGAGCTGGAGAAGCAGGTCGCGGACAAGATCTCGGAGCAGGTCACCTCTCCATTTGAGTGAAAAAGGTACTCTTTTTTTTTTTTTTTTTTGAGACTCTTGTTGTGTGAGGACATCAGAACACACAATTTATATTTATTTTAACCAGTCAAATTCTCATCTGCTTCCTTGCTTTATAGAGCATAACTGATAATGCCAGTACGGAAGAAAATTTATGTGTGGTTATAAAAATGTATTTTAAAAGGTAGTTCAGAGCATATTCTTTGCAATTCAGCTGAAGCTAAATCTCCCAAGTTCTGATGCAAATCCATCAGAGTTGATGCTTATGTAGGTGCAGTGATAGTAAAGCTGCAGTTTTTAGGTTTGCATGAGTAGGTATGTGTTGATTTAAATGTAAAGAGTGACAGGTTTTTTTCCTCTTGTAGACAAGAGGGAGCTCCTGGAAATTGCAAAAGCTAATGCTGCAAAAGCTCTGGGAACAGATAACATAGTCTTGCCAGCAAGCTTGAAGATCCTTACTCCTTCCAAAGAGATCAAAAATGAAAAACAAGAGCGTGAAGATCCTGGAGAGTCAGCTGAGGTAAGTATGAACTGGAGTACTCTCAAGGAAAAGGTAAATGCTTTTTAAAATTTGTCACCTGCATGGCTGCATTAGAGCTTTTTAACTGTGGACTTTGTGATTATGAATTCAAACCCTTGAACAAAAACTTCAGATTTACCAGAACGCTAAAAACTACTGTAGAAACCACTGTAGACTTTGCATTAAGCTGCACGTACTCTGGACTCCGAAGAGGTGGTTGATCCATGAGTACACGCAGGTTTTCCAGCAATGGTAGGTTGGGAAGGAGAGGTGAATGTAGTTTGTTCTTTTGAGTTGTTCTTCTCATGGGGTATTGCCCATTACTTGGACTAGTTTTTGTGGTTTTGACCTAAAACAAGGAGTCTCCTTACCAAACCTAGCAAATAGTGTGGATTTTTTTTAAAAGATTAAATCTTTCTACCCTTTTAACTGTTAAAAGCTTTTCATGTACAACAAACTGTTTCCCAGAACTTACATACCCAAGCACACAATGCATTTTACATACTTTATTTCTGTCTTATAGAAATCATGACTATGGTTCCAGACATGATGAAGAAAATCTGTTGGTAATTAAGGGACTTGTGGGCTATAGCTGCTGTGCATTTAAGGGAGGGAGAAACTTGAGCCGCTTAAACTGAATTTGAATTTTAGTTTGGCTCTGTTACGGTGTGTTAACCTGATTCGTGGTAAATACAAAACTGCGGTAACTGTTACATCGATCAGCTACTGCTGTTTCAAATGGAAGTAAATTTACTGAGGGTTTTAGACAAATGGTACAGGCATCCCTTTCACAATATATGCAATATATTCCAGATGTTGAGAGAGTACAGAAGAAGAGGCCTGCATCACTTGCAGATAAGTTTATTGTCATTATCCAAAGCTGTGCAGGATGGATATGCCGAATTGAATGCACCTTACTGTATCATGACACGTCATTGTCTGTCAGTCCATGCTTTTGGATCATTTGAATCCTTTTAAGTCTGTAACTGGGGCATGGAGATCAGGTCACATGTGAATTGGCACAGTGACATTGATAGAAATGCTGAATGCTTTCCAAATTGACTTCAACATTGATCTGTTGGCGTATTTAGTAGCTTACAGCTACTTTTGATGTAAATACCTGAAAGAGCTCTACCAGAAAGTTCATACTCTCTAGTAACTGCCATAACTTGCATGGAATCATGTGTTCTCCCACTTAAGCCCTGTCTGCTCTTCTCTAGCAACCCAGAAGCCTGGCAGAAGACGCCAAGAGTGGAATGGAGAGAGCAACCATCCAGAGAAGCATTTCTTTCAGTCCTAACGTAAGTGTGGTTTCCCAGGATGGAAGTCCTGTACCTCATCCCTCCTGTGTAAGGCTTTCCCCAGCATTGGTTGTGAGAGGAAAGATCTTACTAATAGTGACAAGTTGAATGTAATGGCTTAGTAATTACTTTCCTAGCGGAGTTAGAGCAGTCCTTTAGCAGTAGAGGACTGTAAACACGCTACAGCAGTGTCTTTAAAATAGATGCTGATGTTTCAACTCCTCTGATACTGTTGAACATCGGTACTGCAGACTCGAAAAAGTCTGCCAAAACTGGTTTACGCTAGAACTTACTTCAAGTGCCTGTTTGGATATATTTTAATAATGCAGAGCTAAGGAAAAGCACCTTCCCTGAATGCTGTGTCAGTGACGTGTATGAGAACATCTCGTACCAGTACAGATCAACCCCTTGAGGCTGACGGGCCTCAGTACATCCCTTGTTGATCCAGCATTTCTAAAAGCCGTTTCTTTTTCCAGAATACAATGGCAAAACCAGTACTACAGAAGCCAGCGAGCCATGTTGTTAAAGAACCGGCAGTTTCTCTGGGAAGAGAAGATGAGAGGAAGGGAAGTCCCTATGGGCAGTGGGTGCCTGTCAAGAAGGAGGAGAAGAAAACATTTTTAAACTTCTCACCTAAAAGTGCTCCGTTCCGGGCACGCTAGCTTGTTTTTTCTTTACTGCCTCCTGACTGCAGCATTATGCACACTTCAATAGTGAGATCTGCAATTTTCTGATCAGGTTGAAGACTTGTTAATATGGAGTATTTATTTTGAGATCTTAATTTTGGAATCTTAGGTTTCTCTTTCAGATACAGAGCACAGTGATCCAGAAGCCACAGGTGGGAATCTTGTGTATATTTGTAAATATTTTGTATTGCTTTAATGGACTAGAACTTACAGGTGGGTAACTTTTTCTAAACCATAGTTCAGTAGCTGTTATTTTGAACACTTGATTTACATTGTGTAACTGTTTACTTCAAGTAAATAAACTTTAGTTTTGCACTGGCTTCTCAGCGTGTCAAGTGTTAGACCTGTGTTGGGTAGTAAGTCGGCCGTGTCCTGCAAGTGGTTATTGCCAGGTTCACCTTCCTCTTGCCCTGCTGTCACCACAGAGAAAGTAATTTCCGTGTCACTCTGAAAGTGCACCTTTACCCTGGAACCGCTCCTGTCCAGGCTGGGCCCAGTTCAGGGCCTCCAGAACAACTGCCCCGGGAAGCCCATGTTGGATGTGTACCCCACTGCCCCGTGTGACGCCATCGCCGTTGTCACTGGTGGAAGCGCCGTGCTCGAGCGGCTTTGCTCCCGCTGGCTTTACTGCTGAACTGGACTTAGGGCTGGCTGGTGGTTTGGTTTAGGTCGCTTTAAAACCGGCCTTTGGAGGCTGGCTGTGGGAGGCAGTGAGTGAACTGTGGAGTTAGTGGAGGAGGCTGGGACTGCTCAGAGCTCCGGAAGGCAGCAGCGCGGCACGCCTGGCTCCGGGGCTCACCCCTCTTTGTGAAGAAAAGTCAACAGGCTGCTGTGTGGTTTTGGGAGCAATCGGTTCGACTCATGTTTTGTAAAAATAAATAGTAAATAAACTAACTTTGACTCCTCTGGTTTGGAAGCTTCTTTAAGAAAAGTTAATGCTTTAACAGAAGTTGATGCTTGAGATAGTCCCTGTTGTGGGGTGAGGAGCTGCCTGGGCGGTGGGATGGTGGTGCCTCAGGCACATGGCAGCTGGGGGGGGGGGGGGGGGCTTCTCTTTCCCAGAAGGGTCATACACCTGCCTCAATTCTTGCTAAATGCTGTTTTCAGGGACTTTACCTGCTCCTGAAGAATGAAGACGAGCTTTACTCTAAATCAGTAAGAGCTTGTGTTTATTTAAAGCATAAAACTCCACAAACTGGTCACTTCTGAAAGTAAAAGCTATATACAGCTGAAGTTGTTAGGCAAATTACTTCTATATATTGTTGATTTTATGAAGTACTTAGTTCTACAATATATTTTTCTGATACAACTCTGACTTGCCCACGGAATCTCTACACCAGGCTTTACCAGAGCTGTTGTACGTGTGCTGCCTGAGCCGGCGGTTCAGACGGCCGTTCCCCTCTCCAAGTTCTGTTTGATCTCGGCCGTGTACTTCCCGTAGAACCTCTCCGCCTTCTTGTTGAACTTGGCGTTTCTCTCGTTGATGTAGTCAATGTCCGCGTCGTCGTTGTAAGGACGGCGCCGACTGTATTTTTCACGCTTCTCAATTCTGTAAGAGAAACATGGCAGCGTTGGAAGAGCTGAGGGTGAATCCTGCGGATCTGCTTACACGCAGCTCCTCTTGGTCACGCGCTGCTTTGCTTTGTCTTAGTATTTACTTACTGTTTCTCAAGATCTGCAACCATCCTGTCAACCCCTTCCTTAGACGGCACGTGAGTTCCGTGGAGAAGACTGTTGGATGTGGGATAAAGCGCTTCACCACTGGACAAGAGGAACAGACGGGCAGCGGTTTACACAACTATTGATGGCTTTGGGATTTCGCTGCTTCTGCTCGATTCTTACCGCAACACTTCAAGGCACTTGAACCCCCATCCCAGATTCAAGTGAGAACAAGTTGATGCTAAAAACGAGCTCTCAGTCATTGCGAGAGGCACTAGCACGTGCCTATGGAGGATACAGAAACCCACCGAAATTCTAAAGCCGTCTGAGTGCAAACTCGGTGAGTCCTCACCTGTTCTCGCACCATGCCAGGCTTCTTAAAGCCAGCACCTACCCTGACCAACAAGATCATCTACGTACACGTTTAAATATAATCTAATTGACTAAATGCTTCTTCAAACGCAGTAATGCCAAGTTTGAAGTGAACCTCAACAGTTACATCACTACTGCTTGTGCCGACTGAAGCAGGGATTGTGGAACAGACCATCAGGCCACGCTAAGACTAATTAATATTGCAGTGTGTATGAGAAGGTGCGTGTGCAGGTTTAAGTCTTTAATGTTTGCTAATGATGTAAATGCTGCTGGCACTATCAGATGGCTGAAGTCAGAACTTACTACTGCTCCTTCAGCCTCTCGTACTGCTCCAGGTCGGGTTTGATCTGCCGGGTTAACCTCTGGTACTGGCGCAGCTGAGCAGCCGCGTAATCTTGGGAAGAAAATGAACTGGTGTAAGGTCAAGGGTTTCATTTCGCAACCCCCCAGCAAAGGCGTTCGTTACGAACACGGACAACTGCGTAGCGAAGCCATTACCTGAAAATCCTAGATCTGGATTTTTCCTCTTCTTTTTCCTTTCCCATCTCTCGGCATCCTCAGCACTGATCTCCAGCAGTTTAACTCGCTCGTAGTCTTCTCCTCTTGCCGCGCATTCCTAACAGGGCACAAAGAACACGCCAGCGTTAACGATAAGGTAGCGGCCAGGCATCAAACTTTGAGCTGCCTAGCTCAGTCCCATCAACCTCTAGAGCAGGACGGTAATTTAGATAATCAGGAGTCTAATTAGGAGATGGATTTGGGGGGGATAATGTCTGTTTAGGCTCCCAAGATTGTCCAGCCACCCCAAAGGGGGGCTCAGCGTCGCTGTGGGTGCCTGGACTGAGGCTCAGCAGGTTTCAGGAAGCTGTAACTGTGCGTTTACCTTCTTCTTTTCCTCCACCTTCAGCTCCCACTCCAGCCGAGCTTTTTTGGCTTCCCAGTTTGCTGGCAATTTAAGTCTTTTATCTTCTTCCACCACTTCCTGGTGATTCAGCTTGCGAGCCTCGTTCTAGGAGCAAACCAGTTCGTTACCGGTGGCAACGCTCCATCACGGAAACAAGAAAAACGGAACCCCGGGGATCACAGGGGCCCATCCCGGGAAGGGGCCAGGCCCTGGTCGCTGATTGCGCCACGCAAAATGCTGTATTTGGTGAAGGACTAAAGAAACCATCACCCGCACGTGCCGGCTGGGGGTTAGATCAGGCGCGGAACCGCTGATCCGGCGGGAGCAGCGAACCGGGGGCGCAACCGCCCCGGGACCGCAACCTCCCCGGGACCGCCGGGCCGCGGCCGGCCTGCGCCCCAGCTGGGCCGGGCAACTCCCGCCGCCCCTTCGCTTTGCTTCCCCGCGCAATCTGGGGCAGCGCTGGCAGGAACCGGTCCCGGTCCCGCTCCTGTCGCCGCCGCCCCGTACCCGTTTCATGTGGAGTTCGCGGAACTTGCGCAGCCGCTCCTCCCGCTTCTGCTCCGCCGCTGCCAACGCCGCTGCCGCCGCCGCCTCCGCGTCAGGCCTCGCCTCGTCCTCCGAGCCCGAGGAGCCCTGAAACGACCCACAATCAGCCACCGCCACTACGGAAAGAATCGGGAAAACCCCCTTCTTCCCCCCTCGCCGCCGCCTCACCCCGCCATCGGCATCGGGATCCCCTAAACCCCCTAACGCCGACACCGCCGCTGCCGCCATCGCTCACGGCAACCCCGTCCGCTTCCGGCCTTGCGCACGTCCTGCCGGAGCGATGGCCGCGGCGCTCGGGCGCCCCCCAGCGGGCGGGAGGTGCTGCTGCCCCCGTCCCCTCACCTGGCGAGGCGGCCGCAGCGGGGTCTGGGGCTCCGCCGAGGCCTCGGCCACCGCTGCCGCCATCCAGCCGGCCCCTGGTGCCCCTCGCCTTGACGCCTACGGGGCTCCCCGCACCCCCGCCCCCGGAGCTGGAGAGGGTTCAAGCTCTGTCCCCCGCCAGCGTCCCGTCGCCGGGTTTGCCGCGATGGCCTCCGGTCGTCGTGTCCCCTCTCCGCTGCCCGATTGAAAAGGAGCCCAGTGTCACAAAGGGCTGTTGTGAGGTGACCCCGGCCCCATCCAAGGAGCCCCGGTTGCTGTCGCTATGCGGTGCCCTGGAGTCAGCGTTCTGCACGCGTGGTTTGGGCTTTACGGGCCGAGGAAAAGCTGATGAAAAGTGGTGACTCTTCTTATTTATCTTTGGAGGTGGATTTAAGGCTTGTGACTGCACCTCGGAGCTGTCTGGAAAGCAATCTTTAAGTTACCGCTGTATTCCAGACACTGATGTCTGGTCAGGTAACCTCCTGCAGGCTTAAAGTGACTCCGTGGTTCAGTCACCGCAGTGAATCAACCTTTTTCCTTCTTGCAAGGAATCTATGGGGAGATGCAAACTTTATAGTCAAAGTAAGGAAGCAGCAGGTGAAGCAGATGAACGCTGCTGTGCCTCAGCTCCCCTGGAAGCACTGGCGAGAGCCAGGTAGGATGAGGAACCAAGCCGCAGCGTCCCTCTGCCTGCGCTGTCTGTCCGCTTGGCCCCTCCGGGAATCGCTCACGTCACCCACCACAGGTTTGCTCAGGGAGAAAGTTGCAGCTCTCACAGAAAAACAAAAGTTTTGTGGCGATTTCTGAGCAAAGAAATTTAAAAATTGCAGAATATTGCTGCAGTGGCCGGGATCTTCCAGCCTTACAAAGCCAAATGGAGATCTTATAAGGGTTTGTCAGTAATATTGATACATGCACGTAGAAGTGCATCCATGTGTATGTATGTGTAATGTCTTTATATTCGTACAGTAAACGTAGAAGGGTTCTTTGAAGAAATGCTCCAAGCCCTGTAAGGTTAATAACTGCTGGCTGACGATGTGTTTCTTAAATTGACCTTGTCAGCTGCGGCTCGTGACTTTCCAGCAGAGGGAAATGCAGCACAAGCGATGAGGGGTTGTGGCAATGGCAGGCAGCCCTGGCAAACGCAAACTATCTCTGGTCTCTTTTAACTTCACTTTCTTCCGCTGCCAAACTCTGATGCATGCTGAGTGATTAAAAATATCAAATACAGTGTTACCCAGCAAGGAGTCAAGTCGGAGGAAAAAAAAAAAGAAGAAACCCAGCCTAGCGAAGCCAGTGCTGTAAAACTGAGCAGACTGTGGCAAAGAATGGGAGGCAGAAGTTTTTTATATAGCCCTGTTGACAATATCTTAAGAAAAAGGAGAAGATTGTCCTGACGTGGTTTGGTTTTTTTGGGTATCCCCCCTCACTTGCCTTCTCCATATCCTCGCGGCTTGCCTGGGAGTTGTCAGATTTCCGTGCAGACGGAGTGAACGGCCACCACGCTGGCGAGCTGGTGCTGGAAGAGGGGGGATTTCTGAAACAGCTAGTGAAGGGGTTGATGTTGTTGTGCAGTAAATTGGGCAGTGCGCTGACAAAACCTCAGTGATGTGCTCGGGCCATGGCTTGACCGGTATCTCTCTGCTCTGTCTGGAGCTCCCGGCCCCTCTGCCCTGAGCTTGCCCCTTAGGTCCTGTCCTCACTGGCTCCGAGCCCCTTGCAGCAAGGGCTGTCCCACCACCTGCAGAGGTGGCCCCATGGAAAGGGTTTTTAGCGAAGGTGATCAGTGCATGACAGGAGTGAAGGGAAGGTGAGAAACACCTCGCTGCCGCTGCAGCAGCAACCCCGGCCGTGTCCTGGCAAGCGTTGGTGCTCGTAAAGAAGAGTAGCAGGATCTGGCCCTGCTCTCGTGCCCTAAGATGGTGCTCTGGTGTGTCTCTGTGTCCCTCCTGTGGGAACTGGTTGCCACGCTTAGGATCAGAGAAGTTTCGGGAGCAGGGAGGGGTGCTGGCCTGGCTCTTGGATGCAGGAAACGCCGCATCAGCTGCGCCCCTCTGCAGCTCCCACCTGCGGTCCCTGGACCAGCCTTTTAGTTTTTGGAGCCTCCAGACAATCTCCTGTGACATCTGAGCGCTGGGTCGCTCTGTGTCTTTTCCAAACACGAGGTAGGAGCAAGTGGAGGGGCGAGTGGCAGAGGCTGCCCCAGATATCTGCTCTGCTCTGTGACGTGGGGGGTGGCCACAGCTCAGCTGCAGAGTGGGGCCGTCAACCGCTTGCGTGCTCGCTACCCTTTTATTTAATCACGGGAAGCCGGATGGTTTTTATGGGTTTGTGCAGTGCCTTGGCCCAGCCAAGCCCTGAGCTCGGTGGTGCCTCTTTTCCCTTCTCACTGCCGTAATGCAGTTAGAAAATAAGCCCAAGAGGTTTCCCTGGATTCTGTGGATTTGCTTCTGGGTCCGATGCCAACTCAGGAAGCCCAGTGCAGGTGCCGAGTGCCTCCCCGGCTCGGCGGTGCAGCTGCGAATCCCAACCTGGCCTGAAAGAGCAGGGAATTCTCCCAAACCCGCCGGGTGCCAAGGAAGAGGGACTGGTCCTGCGCAGGCTGACAGTGAGTACATGCAGATCTGCTCTTGCTGTCACTTACAGTTAATTTATTTTTAGATTAAAAAATGTTTTTATTTCTCATGCACACAGAATTGGCACTGCTTTTTTGGGTCATAGCTGACTCCATTGTCTTCTCCAGTTATGCCTCCCCTGCAGTGCCGAAATGAAAAATTCCAGTTACATATTGTACAGGGGATGGGAGCTTGGAGGAACTGACTCATCTCGGTTATATTTGTCCTTTTCAAAGGGGAAGATCCTGGTTGAGGGGTGGTGGGGGAACAGCATCGGTTATCTCCCAGCCACCGCAGCAAACGTGATGCTTTTATCAGGAGGCCACAGGGCGTGCGGCCGAGCGCTCCTGCGAAGGCAGCCGGGCGTCCTCGCAGCGTGAAGCTCCTTGGGCTGCTCAGAGAGTCAGGGCAGCAGGGAAGGGAGGGGTTTGTGCTGTTTCTCAGAAAAATAGTTGTGGCTCCAGCGTGACAAGAGGCCACAGCGTGCTCCCCAGGACTTGGGCCAAGCCCCTGCAGGTAGCGAGCCCCAGCCTTGGGGACATTTCTCACCCACAAGGGAGGGAGGACAGCTCCAAGCTGGAGCTGAAGCGAGGTGCTGCAGCATGGCCAGTGCTTAAACACAACAGCCAGGACACTGGGATGGCCCGTCCCTCACCCTGAGCCAGAGCATCCATCAGTGCCTCTTCCCTAAATGTCCACCCTTGCTGTCTCCATCTTCCACCCGCCGAGGCTGATCTGCTGCAGCGCTGGGTTGGGGGCAGCAGCAGCTTGAGTTGGGCCTGTGGTGCTGTGGCCAGACCTGCAACACCAAAGCGTGGGTGTGCAGTGCCATGGTTTGGGGGTGCAGTGCCATGGTTTGGGTGCGCAGTGCCATGGTTTGGGGGTGCAATGCCGTGGTTTGAACATACAGCGCCATGGTTTGGGTGTGTAGTGCCGTGGTTTGAGTGAGAAATGCCATGGTTGGAACAAGCAGTGCCATGACTGGGGTTTGCAGTGCTGTAGTTTGGGTCTGTAGTGACAAGGTTTGGGTGTGCAATGCCATGGCCCCAGTGTGCCATGCCACAATCCAGACCTGCAGTGCCACCACTTGCACCTGCCCTGCAGCAGGTCAGACCTGCCGCCCCGTAGGTCGCTGCGCTGGGTGTAGGTGCTGCTGGAGAGGGCAGGAAGGCGCGATGCTCCTCTGCGGCCAAGGACAGCTCTTCTCCCCATGGTCCCTCAGGAGAGCTCGCCCCTCCCCAGCCGCCGCGTGTCGCATCGGTGCCGTCACGTGCAACCTGCCACATGGGCTTCTTGCGTGTCAGAAGGGAGCTGGGAGCGTGCTGGGGGATGTGATAAGGCCCCGGCATGCGGTGGCGTGAGTACGGCTCTCCTGCGCGGTCCCAGCAGCTGCAGGAGCTGCTTCCACTTCCTGCCCGTCCCTGCCTGTGCAGCGCAGCTCCATGCTGTTCAACAGCTGCCGCGCTCCATCCTGTTTCGTGATGAAAGGTGCTTTAGAAGCGGAAGAAAGTTATGATGATCAGGAGAAATAATGTACAGGCAGGGCTGGAGACAAGGCAAGCCTGCGCTCATCCCGGTCCCAGCCCTTGGGATGGGTGGGAGCGGCGGGGGGGATGGACATCCTCAGTCGGGAAGTGGCGCAGGGACCCTTCCCCACCTCTGGTTTTGGGGGAAACCACAGGGGTGAGCATGGGTGGCACATACGGGGTTGGTTTGCTGTGGTCCCGCTGGGCTGGCTCACTGCAGTGCCATCCCAGCGCCGTGCTGACATCTGGGAATCTCAGGCCCGTGGTCAAATCTCCTTTGTCACCAGGATGAAAACTGGGGTCAGGAAAAGAGGCAGCGCCCGGTATGCCCACGTGGCTGGAAGCCCCAGGGCTGGCATCAGTGGGGGGCTGGGATCGACCACACTGGGAAGCCCTTTGCAAGCAGAAGCGCTGGTTTGGGTAAAGAAGAAGAAAACCAGACCTACAGCTGGCATAGGACCACATCGAACTTGCAATAACTGCATTAATCCAGCGAGATGGGTGATGTACTCATGTATTGGAGGATAAGATTCATCAAAGCATATTCACTTATTGGAACAGATCTAATATACCGCTTTATTGCGTGTAGTCATTAACCATGAAGAAATTTGGAGACAGGGGAAACGTGAAGATTGTTTGGTTTTTAGGTAGAAGAGAAGCTGGTTTTCTTTCAGTCCAGTTCCTTTCAATCACGGACTACTGCTTGTGTCCTGTTGGGTTGCAATTATAATCTTTCAGATCAGACACATAATCATTGGGCTGGAAAGCAAAAAGTACCTGGGTAATGTGCTTAACAGAAATTAACCTGGTTACGTTCGTACTCTATTGAAAATGAGAAAGTGCTGATGGTCAAAATCAATTCCTCCCCAGCCAAATTACTGCAGGGCTGGCTTAGGGTTTCAGCTAAATGCTCAACCCTCCAACAATGAGCCTGATTGTATTGAATTAGGCTCCTGATCATATAGTTCAAATGATGGCAATATTTGCCTTTAATGCTAGCAGTGAGTGGGTGGGCAAAATGGAAAATCCACCTCTTTTTCCCCCTGGGACCACACGGAGGGTCCCGCTGGGTGTCCCCGGTGCCGGCCAAACGAGGGGCTGTGGGCAAGCTTTGCCCAAGCCTTCCCTGTCCGTGTTACAGCCCGTTGGTCTGGGCTCGTAACTTGGGTTGGGACGATGGGCTGGGGGACGTGGGGTGGGATGGTTTGGGCTTCACAGCCTTCCCAGGGGGGTTGATGTTTCTTTTGGAGACTTCTTAAGTGCCTGGAGAGCGGGGCAGCTCTCCGCAGCGCTTGTCAACTCCTGCCCGATTACATCTTTTCCCTTAAAAGCCGGAACCTCGCGGAGTTTCCTGGATGAGAGCACCTCAGTCATTAACCGTGAATTTCAAATGAAGCAGATTTACAGTATATATGACAGAAATATGCCGGTGTGAGACAGCGGGAGAGCAGCCTGGGGCGCTTGCCTCTGCGTTTCTCCCCTCGCCGGGCTCCGGCTGGGGAACGTCCCGGCTGATGTGCCACCTTTGAGCATCGCTTGCCGGCACAGCTACCCCAGTGCCACAGCGCAGGGCCACGCTCTGTGCACGGCCGTTTCGGGAGGTGCCCACTGGTTCTCCACCGGCCCCTGCAGGATGGGGATGCCTTTGAGGCTCCCAAAACCCAGCAGCAGCAGGGATCGATCGCTGGGGGCTGACACTTCCCCAGGGGAATGTGACAAGTGGCAATTAATTTACTGTCAATAACGGGGAAGGATGGGACCTGTGGTCCCGCTGTTGCAATTAAGAGGAAGAAGGAGACTGGAGGGAGGGGTGCTGCGAGCTGGGCAGTGTGGTGGGGAACACTCCTGCTGTTGGTCCTGGCATGAGTGATACTGAGTCCACAGCACCGCGGGGGTCTCGAGAGGCTGCCCTGGGCACGGGGGATTTGCTTCCCTCCCTGCTGTGGGACACAGGGCTTGGCCATGGCCACCCCACTGGGTGCACCCCAGGGATGCTCCAGGATGGCCCCGTCCCCTGTGGGCAGCGGGGCAGGGGGTGGCTGCTGGGGAGCAGCTTCTCCGGGCGCAGAGGGAGGATAACATAACGTAATTTTTCCCCTGATCAATGAAGATTTTGGTTTGTGAGTTATTAGCCTGGTGTCATAAACTATCTCAAAACCACAAAAGTAAAATAATAAATCTCCCTGTTTACCTCCTATGCATTGTTTTGAAGTACCAAAGTCCCTCCAGGCATCTGCTCAATATTGCATCGGCCAAACGCAAACACAAATCACAAAGACGAAGCCGGATTTTGGGGAATATTAGTCAGTCCTTGCTGTTTTCCAGCACTTGGCGGTGTGCAGAGAAGCTCCCACGGGCTCGCTGAGCACCACGAGTGAGTGCCGACCTCGTGGCGAGCACAGGAGGGCTGGGGCTACGTGGGGCTAGGGAAGTGCTGGGCAAGGGCAATGCTGCTGCAGCTCTGGGGTGCTGTTTCTCAGAAAAAGGGACACCTCTCTCCCCTGCGTTGCCGTCCCCGCTCCCCATGTGTTTTTGCTGCTGCAGAGCTCGAGCTCTCCCAGTCTGATCTTCGGTTTCTTGCAGCCCTGTGGCAAGCCCCTCTGTGGGGGAAGCAAACTTTAGCCATCACTAAATATTAAAGGGCAGCTGGTAAGCAGCAGGCACCTCACCCCCAAGCTGCGGTTCATCACCAGTGCTGGGGGGGACAGGGATCAGCTCCCCTCAGGGCTCCCAGTGCTCCCAGCACACCACCTCTGGATGCAAACCCAGAGGTGCTGGGGCTCCATGGGGCACCCATGCCAGCAGAGGGGCCGTGCTTCCCTCACCCCCATCTTCTGCCCAGTGCCCTGGGGAGCCCAGAGGTGTCAGGGTGTCTCCTGTCCTCCCCAGCCTCCCTGCTCTTCCCACCAGCCCCGGGTTTTCTTTTTAAAGATGCTTCTGGTTGCTCTTCCCAGTATTTTTGTCTCCTGACCGTGGCCGCTGCATCCTCCCTCATCATTAACTGCCTGGGTTGGGTTGCTCCGTGGTTTTCCCCTATCCCAGCGGTCTCCCCCCTCATTACCCACTAGAATAAACCTTTCAAAGAAGAAAAAAAGAACAGTAAAGGCTATTTCAGGCAGGGCCAGGACAGGCGGGTTCCCCTCTGCAGCACAGGGAGCCAGATCCAGGGAAAACTTCCAGCTGCAAAGAGAAACCTGCCTGGCCGCAGCCGGGACCTGAGAGGAAGAAGCGGATTCCAAAGGCAGGGAAGGATGGCCGGGGATGTGGGAGCTCGCCCTGGAGTGCTGCACGGCTCGGGGGGCGGGGGGATGCTGGAAACCCAGCCAGCATTTCAGGTGTGAAGCAATTCGTTTGACAGCTTTAATGACAGGATTTCAAAGAAGAGAGATGAGGCCACAACGTCTCTTTTCCAGGGAGATATGAGATGCACTTTGCTGCTCGTGGCGGAGCAGGGAGCGGTCGGTGGTGCGGTGCATTGGGGCGCGTCACTGCACGGGCATCCCCGTGTGTCATGTCTGATAACGAGCGCTGGGAAGGAGCTGGGGACACCCCAAGCCCTGCAGCCCCCGAGCCCCTCACATGGCCTCTCTCTTTGCAGAGCTGCGTCGTTTCCCGTCTCAACACCTGGATTTCAGGAACCCCCACGCTGTTCAAAGCCAGAGAGAGGAGGAAGCCGGCCCCTTCCCTGACCATGGGGAGCCGGAGCGGGGTCCTGCTCCCTCTGTGCCTCACCTAGCCGCCTCGCAGCTGGTGCAGGGTTCACATTCACAGGGCTGAAAAACCAAAAGGAGCCAAGTGGGAGCATTTTGGGGGTGCAGAGCTGAGCTCCCCGTGCTCCCCGACCCCATGCTCTCCAGCTGCTGGCAGAGGGATGCTCCCCAGCCTGTCCCGTGTCTGACACACCATAGCAAAGCCCTGCTACTAAACGAGGGGGCTTTTTTTTGTGGTTGTGGAGTCGGATTCTGTTGGGATGTAAACAGGTGCAGCTTCTTGGGTTTCTTCTGAGGCCTGATTTTGGCCCCTAAAGTGTTAAGTGAGTGCTAAGCCCTATAAAATTACCCTTTCAGCTACTATTTCTGCACAAAAGGCTTTCGGCAACAAGATATGCCAAAGCATCTGATGAAGTAATATGTCTATTCTCATTTGTGACATTTATTATTAACAGGGAAAAGAAAAAAAAAAAAAAAACAGCCCAGCCAGAAAGAACTCTTAATTGAAGGACTATTGTGCCGTGGTAACTGCTATTAAATTAATCTGCTGCATTCCTTTCCACCCACACACTTTAAAACTTCCTGGTTATAATTAGAACCATTTAAAACCAATTTGACACTCCTCGGATGATGCAGTTCAGCTGCTTAATATGGTGAAACTTTGGTGAAAGGAGCAGAGAGGGGCTAGAGCAAGCTGGGTTTGCTCAGCTCTTGTAGAGCATCAAACCCAGGAGCTGATGCTCACGCATGGGGATGTTCAGTCCTGTGGGGAAATGCAAGCTTAGGTCCGGTCCCCGCCAGCACTGCAAGTCCCCCTGAGCTGCAGCCCATCTCAGTCCTCTGCGGTCATCCCACAAGAGCTGCCCAGAGCATCTTTTACCCGGGGACACCCAGGGGTGCTGGGAGAGCTTAGAGCTGCTGGTCTTTGCTGGGGGGTGCAAGTGCCTTCCACCTGTTTTGGGAGGCACCTTGAGCGGTGCGCCTTTGTGCAAGGTGATAAAGGCACCAAAGAGAAAAACGTGCTGAAGCAAAAGCATTTGAGTGTGGTAAAAAGGCATCTAACTGCAGGACCAAAAGGTGTTTTTTTTGGCAACGAGAGACCTTAGAGGCACGCTGATGCCGTGCACCTCTGCACCAACACTCTGCCTGCCTCGAAACCTCGGTCGGGGTTAGGAAACCCTCAGAGGGTGCCAATCCAGGGCTGGATTTGGGAAGGGTTCTCTGGCTGTGTGGGAGCTGGGGCGTAGCTGTTTGCTGGGAGAGTAAACAGAGAAACCACGAGGCCTGGCCGAAAACTGGTGCTAAGCCCCAGCGGGTGTCACTTCTGCAAATCTGTTCCTGCTCGGCTGCCTTTATCTGTCATTCTCGTAACCACCTGGGTGGCATTTTGGTGGTGTCTGCGGGGCCGCGCGTAGCTCTCGAGCACATCCCCGACCACCTCAAGGCAAAGCCAGTTCCTCTAACCAGCCCTGGAAGATCCCTTTAGTCACGGTATCTTTACTGTCACCTTCTGTTTCCTTCTCCATTTGGCTTTCAGTTTTGCGACATGTGTTAACCAGGACTGTGTGCCGGATCCAGACCCGGCCCCGCAGCTTCCTCACCCGCCACTGGGACGATTTCCTCCCGGCACCCACCTTGCGCCCGTCCACCCGGCAGCCAGGGGTGTGGCGGCTTCAACTCTTAGGTTTTGGGGGGGAAACATGGTGTTTTGTGCTCTATACCCTCCATTCCACGTGTTTTTCCTTTCAGGGAAGGGCTGTGATGAAAACCTCGAGGGCTTGAGCGTTGCCCCCAGTTCCCTTCGCTGCAGCTCAGTTTCAGGTTCCTACTCAGCCCCTGGGGCCGTGGCTTTTCGGATGTGCTATGCACAGAAATTTGGGCTGCCGTGACCCCAGCAGCTCTGCAGAGCCCACCTTCTTCTTGGAGCCAGTACCTGCTCCTGATCCTGCTTGCTGCTGCCACCAGCTCACCCCCTGCACCACGTACAGCTCCAAGCACATATTTAGCCATTCTGACCAGCACTGTTTGCCCTCTTTTTGGGGTCAGATCGCCTCCTTCCTGTGCCTGCACCTTCCCTTTTCTTTGACCTCATTGCTGTCCCTCTTGCTGATTTTTAAGTCTCTCCCAGATGCCTAAAATCACCCTCAGCTCGTCCTCATCCCCTGCCCTTGTGCTGCCCCATCCAGGGTTCAGCGTGGTGGCACGAGGTGGGGATATGCCCTCGTGCCGCATCCAAGCGCGAGTGCTGGGGCAGATCTGCCAGGAACGGCAAGGAGAAAGAAATATGGATTTTTTTCCCCCAAGCAGGCCCCTGCTGTGGGGCAGGGACCCCGAGTTGGGGCTGGTGACGGGGAGCCACAGCTGACAGGTCGTCCCTGCAGAGATCGAGCACGATGGGCTGGCGTCACCACGTGTGTGGATTTTGTTGGTTTTTTTAATAAACAAACTCCAATTTTTTAGATTTTTAATTTCTTCCCTCCTTCTGTCCTCCGCCTTCTTCCGCTCTGGAGCACGATGAACCCCCAAAGAACAGAGGTTATTTATGCATTTGTCTAATCTGTGTTGGTTGGGTTTGTTGGTTGCTTCCCCCTCCCCCTTGCTACTTCGTAATTTTTTCCCAACTTTGGAAGCGAGGCAGAGTGGCCAAAGGAAAAACAAAACAAGGATATTTCTGCTACCCTGTAACTTTGCAAAAATGCTGCGTGCCTGCGCTGGTGCGCGGCGGGGGGCGTAACGAGAACCAGGGGCTGCGAGCTCTGGCCAGACGGAGTAAAATTAGCCGAGGAGGCGGGAGAGGGGGAAACGTCTTCATCCCGGGAAGCCTCCGGAGCCCAGATGGGTTTGTACGGAGCGAGCGGGATGCAGACTGCGCTCGCCCCTCGCAGCGGGGCCGAGCTGAGCCCGGGTGTGATCTACGAGTCCCCTCTGAGCGTTTAGCTCTGCTTGTTACAGCCTCCCCATCCATCTCCGCTTGCCAGCTCTCCTCCCTTTGAAACCCAGGTCGGCGCTGGTTGTCTTTTGCTTCCCTCCGAGCTGCAGCGTTTCCCCGACTGCCCCCTCAAACTGATCAGCTTGAACCTTTCCTTGGTGGTTGCACGAAGTGGAGCTCCTGGAAGGAGCAGAGCACCCACCCGCAGCCGCCTCTCCCAGACCCCCGTTCACCCGGGGCCGAGGGGAGCCTGTGTAGGGGAGCAGGGACACCGAGTCCTCTCCAGCCACCCGGGGCAGTTATTTCACTTGTTGTTTACAAGCAGGGTCTTGGCAGGAGGCGTCAGCTCGGCGCGGTGGCTCTGCCAGCGTTTGTCACCGCCCTCGCACTCACTGCTCTGCGGTGCCGTCGGCGGTGGCCGTCCCTCTGCGTCCCCACAGGCGGCTCCCATCCTTGGGCAACAAGCGAGCAGGGGTTTGTCTGTGTGTGCCTGTAGAATGCACTGATGCAGCTTGCATGTCAGGAAAAAAAAAAGGAAATTAGAAAATAATCCAGGCTGTATATTTTCAGGCGTAGAAATCCCTCCAAGTCCCTGACGTGGGGCTGTGCCCCTCCCTGACACCCATGTGCGGTGCTTGCTGGGGGCTGAGTATTTCTGAGAAACATTATGGGCTGTGCTATTATTTGTATATATAAATGTCCATTAAAGTAAATGTAGAGATTAGGACATGGACAAACACGATTAGGGAATCGACGCTGCCAGATCAGAGGTCCAGGCAGAGGACTAGACTGGAACTGATTTAGGCATCACAGAGGATAATTGAGTAGGATAAAAAGCCCGTGCTTGTTAGCAGGGGGGTGATTAAGACACATGGGTGCTTGGGGCAGTGCAGGGGTGGCACCGCGGTGCTGAGGGTGCAGGGGTGGCGCTGGGGGTGGCAACGGCTGTAGCACAGCACTTGCTTCCTTCCTGGGACTGGAAAAGATGGATCGGTCAAAATCAAGGGGGACAAGGAACAAAACGAGCCTGTTCAGAAGCTGATTCGATCTGACATGGTCTTCTGAGCTCTCTGAGTGGCGTTTACTGCTAAAGACAGGGCAAAGAAAATAAATCTCCTGGGTGTGACAGCTTGCTTTAATTAATAACATAACCAAGCACTGGGCCGAGCGGGATGGGAGGGTTTCTGCACTGGAGGTACCAAAGCAGAGCTGGGTGATGGGGTAGTGGAGGGTTTGCCTGCCCTGCTGCTGGGCCCCAAGGGGGAAAAACAGCTAAAGCAAAAAAAAAAAAAAGGAAAAAAAAAAATAAAAGAGCAACAAGTGGACACTTGTGATGAGAAGCGTGAAGGGGTTGGGTCCAGGCTGCGTGAGGAGCCGGGCAGACCCTGCTGACGGCACGGGGTGAGAAGGAAGGTGCTCGATTGCTCGCCTTCCCGCGGCCGGACACGCTTATCGATCACCAGCACTCCCAGCCCAGCCCCGGGCAGACAAAGCTGCCTCCCCAGCCAGGGCGGCTTGGCTGAGCTCCCTGGGAGAGGGGGATAATTTATATTTGAAATAAGGAGCTGCTGAAAGGGAAGGGGCCGTGGCTGGGAGTGCCTGGGTGCTGGGACACACAGCATTGAAATTCCCAGCTGCTGCATCCTGATGAAAACCTGGGAAAAGCCCAGACCTGAGCATTTAAACAAATGTAAAGACCCAATATTCTTCTTTTCTCTTTGTATTCCAGCCCCACCATGGCACTGAGACCCTCCAGCCCTCACAGAGCCACCCAGCACGGGTGGATGCTCCTGTGCTCCCAGAGCCAGCACATCCCCTGGGCTTGCAGAAGGCATCTTCAGCCCTTTAGTCCGTTTGGGGCTAATTTTCCTTTCTCATGCATCCTGGCAGAGTAGGAAGGGTGCAAAGCCAGGGGTGTGCTGCAGTCTGGCCCCTTTGTGGTCCTGTGGATTCAGAAATGAAGCCTGGACCTGCAGTTTGGAGCTGGCACCATTCAGGAGGTGACAAGAGGCAAGGTCAAACGCGTGGCACCTGAGCTGCCCCGCAAGGCAGCTCCAGCAGGAGGGGGTGGAAGCAGTTAGGGATCAATCAGCTGCAGTCAATGGGAGGGAGGGGAGGTGGTGGCTGCTTGGGGTCCTGGCAGTACTTACTGCACACCAGCATCTCTCTGATCTCCCATGCTGCAAACCACAGGGGCTGCTTTGGCAAAGGTGAGCCTTGAAAAGTTGTTGCTGCTCCTCAGAGCTGTTGTGATGCTGAAATATCTCACGATACGCTCAGGGTCCTTGTGTGTCAGAGCCCTGGGAAAAAGCAAGGGCTGGCAGGCAGCAAACAGGTAAAATTTGGGCTGTCCTGGCTCGGGGCTTGTGCTGGGGAGCGAAGGGGGAATCAGGTCGTTCTCTGTGGGCTCTGGCCCAGCAGCTTTAGGGGGTCTCTGTACGGAACTGGGATGGGTGGCCAGTGTCTAACTTTGTATTTGGCTCCCTGGAAATACCTGCAAAGCTTTTCAGCTACCTGAAAGAAAAAAATTCAAAGTGTTTTCTTTTGGGCTGCGTGGAGGAGGTTTCTGGGCTGCCTTACAAGGCTGTGAAGGAGGTTCCTGGGCACAAAAAAAAAAAGGCTTTCCCATCAAAAGTGCGAGTACTTTATTTTGAACCGCTGACATGGTGCTTGATGGTTTTGACTTTTAAGATGACAGCTCAGGAAATGGAGAGAAACGTGCAGAATATTTGGGCGTCACTAAAAGCGCAGGTTCAGCCCAGCAGCTCCCGCTGGAGCATCATCTGCAGCCGGCATGCGGGGCTGCGCTGAGCTGCTCCCTTGGCTCTGCCAAACCTCCAAACGAGGAGGGGGGGGGGGGAATATCAAGGAACCCGCTTGTTTGTTTGAACAAGGCTGTTATACAGGAGCAGCTGTGTGACGTACTTGGGCTGGAGAAACTTTCCCCCTCGCCTCCGAAGCTTGGCTGGTCCCAAAGGTTGTCACCCAGTGCGGTGACACTCGAGCACTTAGTGGCCTGCTGTCAGTCCCCAGATGAATGATTTCTCTTTACTTTTCTTGAGTCGGACTCTCTCCATTTGGTCTATTGATTTGAATTTTAAGCGAGGGGGATAATGTTGTTTTTATTGTGCTGGGCAGGGAGCTGAGGATGCTGGCGGGGGGCGCGGGCACCGCAGAAAAAAATTGAGTTATTATTGTGTTAAGGTGAACATGAAGGTGCTGTGGTGGGGGGTGAAGGTGATTTGGGTGGTTCAGCCTTGCAGCACTTTGGGGGGGGTGGGATGGGCTTTTCCCTGCTGGGAGCCTGGCCCATGCTGGATGTCCATAAATCCCTTTTATCCCACTTCGGGACCATGGGAGCAAAAGCAACGCAACGAAGCCCCGCACACCTTGGGTGGCTTTGGCATTAAATATATATGGGGAGAAAATTAGCTTAATCAAGTTGAAACAGAATTGATTAATATTTTAGTAAAAATGTCAAACTCAAGTTTAACACACTGGTTAAATCTCAGCTGGAAAAAACCACTGTGGTTCTCCACCGTCTTTTTTTTCTTAAACCCAGGCTGGTTTCCATGGCCCCGTCCCTGCCTACGGGGGCTATTGGAGCTGCCGACCTCCACTGGGGTTGCTGGAGAGCATTAGATGCACGCAGCTCGCCGAACTGTTTGCCCTTTAGCTGAGCAAATAATTAGTAGCGGTTTAAAAAGGCCCTTTCTCCCCCTCCCTGCTCCCTTTTATAGGTACAATAATCAGATAAAATATTTCTGGAAGACTATTTACAAACTTCCCCATACCCATCAATCTTACCGTTAAGAAGGAATGGAGGAAGATATCTAACCTCAAGAAGCTGCTAATGCAACCAAGCTATTTAATGGTGGGGTGGATTTTTTTTTTTTCCTGCTGCCATTACTATGGAATACATAATAACATCAATAATTAAATATAAATTGGATTTAATATTTTATGCTGGCGACATGTAATTTACACTCTACCCGAGAAATCAAAAGGTCATGTCTGAAGTAAAGGCAAGAAGTAGGGGGAGATGGGCTTGTCCGTGAAATGAGTCCTGCCGTCGTTCTGACGGACTCTAACCCTGCTGCAAGGGAAGCGCAAAAATTTCTCCAGGGAGGGAAATAAGAGCTTGGTTTGGGGTAGAAAAGGGGAGCTAGTGGTTTGATTGCAGGTTGCATGTTTTTTCCCTGCCGTATTCGGTCCTGGATTGATGGTTCTTGGTGCAGTAGCGCTCTTATCTGGATTTTAAGCACCTGCTGGTGGTGATGGCCGCAGGGCTGGGCTGAGAGGTGAGCGTGTGCTGGCCTGCAGTGCAGCCCCTGTCGCTGCTATGTCTGAGCATCCTCGAAGAAACGCTGCTCAGGAGTCCGAGAAGATGCCGATGGTATGGCAGGCTGGCAGCGCTATCGCTGCATTGATTTTTGTGGGATTACAGCAGATTTTGGTGGCTTGCCAGCAGAGCAGTCTCCATTAACGTGGTGGTAATTCAGGAACTGCCTGTGTTATTTCTGGAAAGTTTGAAATATTTTCATTTTTTTTTTATTCCCCCCTACACACCCCAGGTCATCAAACGCCTTGTCTAACATTTACATTCGTACATGGTATTTTGCACCCGTGCTGGGTGTTGGCAGCCCTGGCCCTCTTTGCCATTCACTTTACATCTTTAATTAATTAAAAATAGGAAAAATCAAACATCCCTTAGGCAGATGTGGGCTCTTCCAGCTTTTCAAGCCCCGTTTTGCGTCTCCTCCTTCGTTCCCCTGGGTTAGAAGCGAGCTGGTAGCATCGTGCTCTGTTTGCAGAATGAAGGCCCCCTTAATAATATCTTATAGCAGCTGGATGCACGAGCAGACCTTGAGCTTTCCTGGGGGCTGGGCTGCGCTCAGCTCGCTGTGGCACGGGGAGAGAAGATCCCCATCATGGCTGGGATAAATTATTGCTCAAGATTGTGGGCAGAGAGGTTTGGGGCTTGTCTGGGCTGCCCGAAGAGCGTTTCTTTGCAAGTGAGGCTTCTGCTTTTCTAAAGGTTGTGCAATGCATCTGGGCAAAGCCATTCTTGATTCTTCTTCTTCTTCTCCCTGGAGTGGGTTAAGCGCTTGGGTGAGACGAGGAAGTCAGGGGAAACCAGCCCAGATGGGGCTTGCTTTTGGGGTCTCACCTGGCACGAACGCGGGGGGAGGCAGGTAGCACCACGACGGGGCTACCCAGAGAGAGGCAGCGCTGGCTGCTGAACGCCGGGGCTGCTTGTTACGTGGATGTGGAAGGTTTTGAGCCTGAAAAATAGAAGTTGAAGGCTGGGGGAGGAATAAATCCCTTTTGTGCCTTGGGGAGTGGCTGCCAAGAGCTGCTGGCTGGGATTTGGCTGTCACCTTGTGCAGGATGGAGCTCGGCTGCCCGTTAAAAGGGGGGGGCACGGCCGAAATGTGTGTGCGGATGCGCTTTGAGGGAAGTGCTGCACGGAGACTACGGACAGGTGAGGAAAACCTATCGACGCACAGGCACCACTGGGTGGCCCTTCCACGGTGCATGAGTGTGGCACATCACCTACCACCTGCTCAGCTTTCCTCGTTGGGGAGCCTGGGATGCGACGCTAGAAATGCCTGGATCTTATTTTGGGTCTGTTTTGTCAAGATTTAATTACTACCATCAAATCGACGAGCAGAGCCCATCCAGAAAGGCGTGCTGCCTATGACCAAAGTGGAAAAATCCTCACTGGTCCTTGTGTTAATTGAACGTCTGTTTTGGTTTTTTCAGTCTCCACAGCCAAGTTAAACAAAAGCCCGCGATAGCCAACTTTCCAGGAGTGATAAACCCACATTATGGTCACTCAGAAGCGGGCAGAAAACACCCTGTTTAATTTGGCAAGCCACAGATGTGGCCAAAATGTCTCCATTTGGCTTTTCGCTGAGCCAGACCCCCACCAGCTAAAAGGACCTCAGGGGAGCCCAGCCCCGATGGAGGCATTTGGGAAACGGCGCTGGCTGGGAGGGCCAGATCCTGCCTCTGGGCCTGGATCCCTCGCTGGGGATAAGCCTGATTTGTTTTTTTTGTATCACTTGGAGTGTGGCTATTGCTGTCTTTTAGGAGCAAAGCCATTTCGGGTACCTCGTTTGATGACATGGTCCGAGCTGAACTGCCCCCAAAGGCACTTGGGGCTGAGGTTTATAAGGGTTTATTTTTCGATACCTTTTTATGGGGCTTTGGAGCCCACTTGGAAAAAGAGCTACTTGGCTTTTGTCGGGGCTAAATGGTTTTGATCAACTATGCGGCATTTTTTTTTATACCTCCTTCCCTTGCCCAACCCGTGGGTGAGATCAGCACCTGCCTCCGGAGGAGGAAGGGTCTAATGAATTGCAAAAGGATGCGACTGTACCTGCCTTCTCGGGGCTATGCTTTAGTGGGCTCCTTCCATTTATTTTTTTTTTTTTCCAAGTTAGCTATGGAAAATCTATATAAATTGCCTATTCTTGCAGCTTATGGTGCCCCTGAAAGTGAAAACACCTGGTTTCAAAGTGCAATTCTGACTCTTAATTGCTCTTAATAGCATATTTTGATTTTATGGATAGGATAATGCGACTTGGGGGCTTGCTTGCTTGGCAAAGGAAATGCTGGGCTTTTCTGAAGCTTTGAAGTTTGAGTTCAGGAAGGTTTTCAGTGGAGGAGTCAGGGCCCATTTCCCGCTTGTCTCTGTCCCCTGTACAGGCTGCAGCAGACTTTCAGGGACACAACCTCAACAAACTCAGCGGGGACAGGTCAGAACAAGTCTCAGACTATACATTTTTCCACTTTTAATGCACCAAAATCCAGAGGTATTCCATGCCATTCCTGTTTTGAAGGGCCGAGAAACTTTAATTCTTAAAAGATTAATACAGCAAAGTTGCAATACCATTGATATACTATTATTTTCCATCTTTATTCATCCCCAGATGCAGCAAGAATGGCTCCCTTCAGGCCATTCATAATTGGCAAATGCTTTTAAGACCTTTAACGGTCGCACGCTACATTTTGCAAGGTGCCTGGTTTATTGTCTGAAAGAGTCGCTCTGAGAAATTACTTCACTAATGTTTTGCAAAGGACCAAACTGAGTGATTGATGGACAGGATTCCAGTCGCTGATAGCCAGTCACTTAATCTGCAATCAGGACTGTCCTGATCAATTTGAGAGGCAGCGAGGAGGAGATGCAGAGATTTACCTTTGCTGCGGCGGCTATCGAGGGATTATTGCCCAGAGCAGCCAAAACCGGGGCTGGGTTGTCTGTGGGAGGTGGTGAGGTTAATCCCAGCTGAGGATCTGGATTTTTGCCTTTTATATCTAGGCTTATAGATGCCAATATCAAGGATGCTCTACTATGCCTTTAGCTGTGCCAGCAGCACTGCTCTGCTTACCTGTTGCTCGTGCTCTCCCTGTTGCACATAAACTCTCCCTACTCTGGCTAAAGGCTTTTCCATCACCTCTGCGGACTCGCCTTTGCTTTGCAATGTGTCTTTGCAGCAGAAATTATTTGCGTTTTGACTACCTTGTTGCTGTGAAAAATGCCTGGGCTGAGATGAGCGGCTGGGGTGCACGTACAGATCCAACGGCTGGGCTGCTGGATTTTCACATTGATTTTTCAAAAGACTGCTTCAGAGGGGCTGGAGGACAAATCCCCTAACGTAGCACCAATGCTTTGTCTCTACCTTTTTAGCTGAACCTCAAAACCAGTTCAATTTGCCCACAACCCTTTAATTAAAAAACCAGCGTAGGGTGCGCGTAGCTGGGGACACTGCAGCTGGTGTAGCTGGAGCTCTCGGCAACCCTGGCGAGAGACAAGAGGTGTGAATCCATCCCAGAAGCTGCTGCGAGAGGGACTCGATGCTGTACCCCTATCACAATGCAGGCACAGACCCCACTGGAGACTTTCTGCTGGTGTTTAACTCTTCTTCCCCCTTGCAAAGAGAGACAGTCCCCGGCTGAGATTACTCCCCGGCAAGAAAAGTTCAGCAGCTCTTTGTTTTGCCGCTGCAACCTTTTGCAACAGAAAGCAATTACAGCTCACGGCTCTAAGGCTTTACCTCCCCAACTTGATTTGCCTTGTCACGTCCCATTAACTTCGAATTCAGCACTAATCCCTGCCCTGAAATATATAATGAAAGACATTCAAAATATATCAAAATGGCATTGGTATTGATTTATTAATGCTAGGGAATGCTGCCCTAATTGAATTTAGGTCCAGGAAGTAAGTTAATGCAGCTGACAGTGATACAGGAATCCAATCTCCCCAGCGCACAGAGTTAGGACTCTTTTTTTCTCTCTTTGTTGTCAGTTGGATAAATAACAAATCAATTGAAATTTCAACGAGGTTGCTAAAAACAAGGCAGCACCTGCCTGGGCCAATCACTCAGCTGGGGTTTCGGCTGCTGGCGAAGGTCAGGGAGGTTCAGCAAGGATGGAGGATGTCCTGCTGGGGATTTCTTGGTTCTGACCCCTCCCTGGAGGCTGAGGACCATGTTTCTTGCTGGGGTCCAGACTGGTGTCTTAGTTGATAAATGCTGTTGTAGGTAACGGTTGTTTTCCCATTGCTTCTAACCCAGAGGACTCGGAGGCTTCTCCTTCTCCAAGCCCCCATGGACTTGGACCAGCAGATGCTGCCCGTGGGGGCTGGAGTTGTGGGGCTGTGCTGGAGCACCACAGGTCCCTTCCCTGGGCTCTGGGGTTGTCTCTCTGCCTGACCTGCCCAGAAACTCTGACCTTCCCATTTTTCTGGGGGTGCAGTCAGAGGTCTCTGCAAAGCAGCAGGAGTTGCCATTCAGTGCTGCCTCTGAGAGATGCCGCGAGTGTCACCATGGTCATGCCTTGACTTTTAGTCATTGGACGTGTTCATTAACACTTGGCTCAAGTCTAGGCTAAAGAAGTCACAAGTGCTTGTTGCTAATCAGGTTTAGGACTAAGCAACCAATATTGCTATCCTGGAATTGCAGAGCCCAGTCATTCAGAGTTGTCTTTTTTTTGATGTTTCACGGCTTTATTTTAAGCCCTGAGAAATACTCAGGGCTTGTGTTTGAAATCCAGCCCTGCTGGGGTTGGTATGGTCAAGAAGGCAGAGGAGCCTGAGTTAATTAAATCAACAGCTAACAGTGGAGGTTACCCACAAAAGTGAACCTTGGTGCCCCTAAAACCACTGACCAGAGAATGGCTGGAAAAAACCAAAACCACAGTTGGAGTGAAATGGAAAAAGAAATCTTCAGCTCTATATCACTTCAGCTAGCCACAGGTATCAGAATATTAATTGCTCTTTGACTTGATTTTGTTGTGGGATTAAGGGCACATTGTGGCTTATGAAGATATTCTAGGAGCCACAAGGATGGATGCAAAATCCATCTGTTAAGCGTTTCTTTGCCTGCTGAAATCCAGGATGCTACTGCAGTAGCTCCAGCCTCCTGCTGCAGCCACTCTCCCAGCGTGGCCGGGGGCACCAAGCAGCCACTTTGGCTCTCCCGAACCTCATGTTCCCCTCCAACAGCTGGAAGATCCCTTGCCCTTGTGGGGGGAGATTGGGTACTGAGTGTAATTCTCCCTAAGGTTTCAGACGCAGTGTTGATTTTCTTGCTTTGCCCGTGGTGGAAACTCTGGTCAGTGGAGGCTGGTGCAGGGTCCTGCCTCCTCCCTCTATCCTGAAATATACGGATCACTGACGGACACACCAGCACGGAAGTTTGCAGGGAGGTACCTGTGGCAAGGAGGCTATAAAATGCATGGTACAGTTTGAGACAGGGATGAGCTACACAACGGGTCTTCCTCTCCCCTGCAGTGGGCTGTCCCCACCTCCAGTGCTGGAGGACCCGTCCCTTCTCCCAACTGTCCCCAGATGCTCCTCTCCGCGCTGGCTGCCCTGAGCAGCAGCACTGAGGGATGTGAAAAACAATCATAGCCTGAGCATCGCTCCGGCCAGCAGGCAGCCGGCAGCGGGGAGGTTTCCTGAGGACAGAGGCAGCACGGAGCTGCCGAGCTGCAAACTGAGCTGCCTCCGGCCCCGTGTCGGCTGATCTGGGAGCCATGGAGGGAAACGGGCACCTCGGGGCCGTGTGTCGCTCCCTGCCCAGTGGCTGGGTGCCGGGGGCTGTCACTCGGTGCCTTTTTCAAACTCATAAATCCAAGAGATCAGAGCAGGGGGATCCAGTCCAGCCTGTAAGTCACGGGACGTCAAATAAAACCGCGGACGTTAAAACTTTACTGCAGTGAATAGTTTTAATTTCCTGGGTATAACAGCTGGGTTGACGCTAATGGCAGATGAAAGCAGAGATTTCCCGGTCAGTCCAGCCCCAGCCTGGACGGACGCAGCCAGGAGCGCAGGCTGTTAACAATGCGGCTCTTTATCCCCTGAAACTCAGATCTATTAACCCCAGAGATGTTAATTACAACAGAAATTACCTATGAAAGACCTTGCTCAGGAGCCTGAACATTTGCAGCCAGTAATAACTTTATTTTTTCCATAATGCTGGTGCCATTTGTTTTGTGGGTGTTTGAGTTTGTTTTCATTTTTAGTTGAGGGTTTTTTGGTTGGTTTTCTTTTCATTGGTTTTGTTTTTAATGTGTTTCACTAATGTAGTAATTAACATCTTCTGCCTGGCCCTGACTGTGGCCCAGAGGCTTTGTGCCACCGTGTGGGTTCACTGTAGTAGCCTTCGTGTCCGAAATGAAGTAAATAAATGGGTACTTGGAGGACAGAGTAAAGACATTGGGTGGTTTGGGGTTTGCAACTGCTGGGAGCTGCCATCGAAGCACTGGGGTGGGGCTGTGCCATCGGCTGTGCCATGGGTAGTCCATGGGGATGCTCTGCAGCAGAATTGCCTGCACCATGGCACAGCTCCACAGGCAGTTGGAGCAGAGCAGGTTTGGGCTGGGCTGGGGCCGGCGAGCAGCGCCTGGGGAGAGCTCGGTGTTCCCAGGAAGCCTTTAGGGTCAAGCGCCTGCTCTGAGACCTGTCCCTGACCCATATTGGGCCCTTCATGCTGTGAAGGACTTGCCCTTTGCAGGGGCTCCACAGACGTTTAATGGCCGGGGTGAGAGGGAGCCACACCCCAGCTTCTTGTCTCATCGTCATCGGGGTTTTATTGCTTCTTTTCATCTCCAAAGCCTGCGGCCTTGGGGGAGGCTGTATAACCTGGGTCTTGCCTCAGCACGGCGGTCTCAGCTGCCCTCAGTTCCACCACCCACATGGTACTGTTGGAGCTTGTGACCGGACGATGACAATCGCGTGGAGACACCTGATCCAGCACCCTTTGGAAGAGACGGAATGTCTCCAGCTGACATCAGGGCTTGGGTCAAGCCCTCACCTCCAGCCTGTTCCCTGCTTTTAATTTTTCCCCCTGCTTGAGGGCCTTCTCTCAGACATACGGGATGCTCAGAGGTGACCTGCTCTCCTGGAAGGTGGTCCAGACGGTGGGTCGAGTTGCTTGCTGAGCTCATTCCCCCCGTGAGCAGAGAGGATGCTGCTTATGGAAGTGGGAGAAGAGCTGAGATGCTAAAGAAGAAGTAGGATGCCGGTAAACCACCTTGTCTGGCTTTGTCTTGAAGCACAGCCCCAAGAGGCGGCTGTGCGGTGGGTGATGGTGACCCTGTATGTTACGCACTCGGCTGACGGAGACGAGGGAAGTCACGTTGGTGGTCGAGGCAGGGTTTGGGTTCATGGTGGCCCTGTTGTGCCCTTGCCCTGCTGAGCAGCCTTCAGTGATGCTTGGGGCTGGTTCTGCTGGGTAAGGGAGAAGAGGAGCCCTTTGTAGAGGGTGCCCTGCCGGCTGTGCTCACCCTTCACCCATGCAAAAAGAACCGCTGGGAGCCAGGAAGCCATCACGTCGTGGTGCTTGCAGAGCTGGAGACTGGCGTCATCTGGAGACAGGAGCAAAGGGGGAAGCGGGGAAAAGCCACCCCAGGGGGTGACCACTGCTGGGAACAGGAAAACAGAAGCGAGGGGCTATCGCACAACTCTGAGGGCTGCCGGGACCCAGTCCCTGCACTGGTGCTTTCCCTGCTCCAGCAAATGGGGTGCAGGGTTTGGGACAGTCCAGTGGCCACGGCTGCAGCCGGCATGTCCATGGCTGGGTTGGTGCTGAGTGGGCATGGTCTCTCTTTTCCTGGGGTTTTCCAGGGCCAAGGGCAGCCTTTGGCCCAGCTTAGTGATCCTGGTGACTTCTCCTGGCCCTGGGGAAGGGATTTCCTGGCCCTGGGGAAGGGATTTCCTGGCCCTCCACCACTGGGGACAGGCAACAGGAGCAGGGGACAGGCAACGGGAGCAGTAGCACAGAGGCAGAGAGGCTTCATCTAATTCTGTTCTTCCTCTTCGCTCTCCCATTGCTGCTGGCTGTTCTTGAGTGACGTTTCCCCTGCAAGTCCCTGCAGCTCCAAACCTGGTGCCAAGTGGAGGTGACAATGTGCACCCAGCCCTGCCCTCCACAGACGGGCATCGTCACGGTGGCAGGCGATGCCATTTCACATCCAACCCCTAATTAACAGAAAGTGTCTCCAGCTCCTCGGAGAAGGGTACAACGTGGACCCTGGAAGGACGTGTGATCCTTGACGCTGAGGCAGAAAGTGGTGGCCCACGCTGCGTGCGTCTTGCAGAACAGTGGGCTGTGCCCACTCTGCTTGCTGGTGAATAAAGGCAATTCTCAGCCAGAACAAACAGGCTGACATACCTTTCCTGTGGAGTTTCATACGGTATCACCCTGTTATTAGAATAATATTGCAGCTGGTTCTCTGTTAGGTGCTCCTCTACCTTCCCAGGTGGCCACAGCCTGCTTCCCCACGGGCTGAAGACAGGTTCCCCTGTCACAAGTGTGACTTTGACCTCCCTTGCTGACAGCTTCAAGGCAGTAGGACATCTTCCCTGTCAGACAACCTGGCGTAAGGTACTGGCCCCAGTAAAACCAGGGAGGGTTCCAGTATGGGGCAGTGCTCAGCACCCAGTGCAGAGCTGCTCTGGCTAAATCATCAGTGGTTGTTAATTTTACCTTGTGAATTTTGCCTTTTTTTTTTTTTTTTTTTTTGTAAGTAAAGTTTTGCCCGTCTGGCAAGAATCTCTTGCAAGGTTATCTGTGTGCTTGTGTTAAAATTGCAATTGTGCACTTGAAAGTTGAGCCACAGCACCACCATGGCTTCCAAATCCCGCATGGACAGTTCAGCGACAGGATGGGACCTTCCCTCTGCCTTGGGTGATCCTCCAAATGCACTGGATATGGGCCCCACCACATGGGGAGTGTTTCCTGGTGATTTGAGGTGGCTCGAAGGGATCGTGGCATTCCCCGGCACCGTTTGGGTCCTCCTGGCTGCTGGGGCAGGGCAGCAGAGCCTGCCTTGTCGCTTGTTTTTAGGCATTAACATCTACTATCACAGAGCCCCTGGGGAGCTTGGAGTGGAAATATTGTGTTCCTCATCCCAGCCCACCCCTTGCTTAATGAGCGCATTAACAACAAGCTCCTGTTTATTTATATCAATTTCAAAATCTCCGAAGACGCTCCTATATATAAGCGGGGCATCAGATCCCATCCCTGTAATGGGTCATTAGTGTATTTTAAGCGAGAGAGACAAGTTTGTGTTGGCAGAGAGGAGGATCAAAAATGCTTTTATAGCAAAATGACCAAGAGTGCCTTTTTGATTGCCTCTAAATTCCCAGTGAATAAATGAATAATAGAAAAATAAATGAATAATAGATATATATCAGTGGATTAGATAGTGTAATGCAAGGATAATAAGTCACCCTGTACCCCTGCCAGAGTATTTGTTTAACAGGACAAACTGGGAAAGTCAATAGAGAAGGTGTGTGGGGACATGAGAAAACTCTCACGGTTGTGTCACTATAAGAGACAAACTCTGGCTACTGCCTTAGGTGGGTGGTTTCTTGGGGTCCTGTGTCCAAACTGTGCCCTAAGAGGATGGCAGCCTCTTCTTGGATGTGTTCCCCTGCGTCAGGACCAGCTGGACACACCAGACAGCCCGTGAGTGCTGCCGTTATGCTGCTGCAAGCTTTACCCTGGGGAAGCGGCATTGCTGGCTAGTGCCCTGGGGTGCAGTGGCCAGCTGGCAGGCAAACCCCTGACTTTGGGGCTCTGGCCACATCCAGGGGTGCGCTGGCCAGCCCATCCCATCACCGAGCTGCTCTGGAGCGATGTGCACTAGAGGGAGACAAAGCCCCACACTCCGCTGGTGGGTGCAGGGTGCTCGGTTGGGACTGGGTGCATGGTGGGACTGGGTGCCCCGTGGAATGGGATCCCCAGTCCCGCTGCCGCAGACACGTGGCGAGCGCTGCTGGGGCTTTTCCCAGCACGGGGTCCAGCCAGTTGCACTGGGGATGCTCCGATGTGGGGCTGGGAGCTCCTCGAGGGCTCAGGTCTGGATTTACAGGTGAGCTGAGCCCGGCCCCTTCACATCTTTGGGGACGGTGGATGGTGTGGCACCCACCGCTGCGGTCCCTTGGTAGGACACGCGATGGCACACGGCTTTCCCACGCAGCGCTGGTGCCCGGGTTGCACTCCCCATGCTGTCCCGTGTGGCCTTGGCTGCTGCTCCGCTGCAACAGCGATCGATGTCCCCATCCTCATCGGGGCCTCCGGTCGATAGGCATCAGGGGCCAGGAGATGGGGCCGTTAGTGGCTTCACCATCAGAGCCACTGGCCACGGCCGGCAGCGGCTTGAGGCTCTGAAGCCACATGGGAAGTGCGGTCGGGGCTCCTGAAGCCACCAGCACCGTCCTCTCCCCCGCAGGGCACAAGTCCCTGCCTGTCTGTCCTGCCTGCACACCAAGGAGGTTTTCCTAAGGTCTAAAGGGCTGAAAACCTGTGGAATTTGGTTTCTGCTTGGCCCACAAGAGAGGCAGTCCCTTGGCAGGAGGTCGTCTCCAAGTGTCCAAGTGATAGTTAGTGACTCCTCTGCCAAGGGGATGCTCTTTTTCCAGAGTTAAGAGTTTTATTCCGACTAAATGTAATGGGTACAGGTGAGAACAAAAATATTTTGTTTTTTTTTAACTGTGATCCATCTCCACCTGACATTTCCCTCCAGCGCAGCGACTCTGCCCACCTACCCAGCGCTCGGCTGGCTTGCGTGTAGATTGCATGAGTAAATGCAATTTTTAAAAATTTATTTATTCTTTATGCCCCCCCCCCCCCCCCCCCCCCCAGTAAACCTCCTAATCTGGAAGTTACTCAAGGAGGTGATGTTTTCCACTGCAGCACTCCTGGCTCCCCCCAAACACGCATGTAAATTCAGAGCTTCAGCAAGTAACATTGGACGTGGCTTTCTTTGACTTCAAGGGGGATAATGCTGATTCCACCCAGCGGAGTCCTTGGCTGGTGGCTGGATCCTTTACCAAGATCCTTTACACCTTCCTGCTGATGAGTTTACTGGGGCAGTGTTTGGCAGCAGCCCGGTTTACAGCATCTCCGAGGCATGTATCACGTCTGCAGGGATGTCCGCTGTGAGAAACCATGGGCAGGGCCTGGGCTGTGCACGTGTTTCGGGCTGGAAAGGAGCAGAGCTGGGTCTGAGGAGCTGCTTTCTCTGATCCACAGGGTTTTTTTGCCATCAGGAAAAGGCTCCTGGAGGGACAAGGGGCACAGGGAAGGCTGGAGCTGCACCCTGTGAAACCAGGATCAGGTCTCTGCTCTGAGCTGCCCATGTGAATCTCTTTGGCTGTTTTCCCGCTGGCAGTGCCAGATTCAGTCTGAGCCTGTCCTGTCCCGAGTACTCTGTTCCAGTGGGGCTTGTTTGTTTGTTTCTTGCCTTTTGCTTGATTTCTGCTCTGTAGAAAACCTCCTTTCTCTTCCTGAGCCCGCAGCGTTGCCACCCTGCATGCTCAGCTGCCTGGGGTGGCCTTAAAGGAAAAAAAAATCACCCAGAAAAATAAGTAAAATAAGCAGAGGCTGTTCTCCTTAGCATGGCTGAGGGTTTTCCCTTCCGTTTTCCACTCTTTGCCCATGACCACAAGGCAAGAAACTGTCTCTCATTTCTGAACTGCTGTTAAGATGCTCAGGTGATGCTCTGCCACGGGGCCACGGCAAAACCCCGCTCCGCCAACTGCAGCGCCGGGTTGCAGCGGCTCCGCTTGGCACGATGCAAACAGAATGCTGCCGGCGGTGCTTCGCTCCAGCAAATAATAATTAGAGCAACGAGCGTGTCCTCCGTGCTGCGGCATCCAGGTGGGAGAGGTGGAAAAGGCCCTGGGCAAGTTTTTCGGGGAGGGTTTTAAAGTGGCAGCCGGGCTGGTGACAGCAGGGTTCAGTCCAGGTGCTAGATGCTGTCTCTGGGTTTCAGCCGAGAATATCCTCTGTGGTTTGTTTGAGGGCTGAGGGATGCAAACGAGCTCTTGCTTTAGTTTGTTTATTTGTTTAGAGCCGTGGTCTGTCTTTTTCTGACTTCTAATTTGGACTCATCCGAGCAACCTCATTTGTTTAGCTGGCCCATCTGTACCAAGGCTTGAAAAAAAATCTCTTTCTGGGATGTTTTTCCTAGGCATTGAGATCACCCAGTGAAGCTATCACCTCCTGCAGGCTCAGTGCCAGGCAAGTGCTGGTCAGGGAGGGCACAGGCTGCGGTGGCTCCTCCGACACCGGTACCCCAGGACCTGGTGTCAGCTGGGAGCTTTTAGGACACTTCGAAAAGTGACATGAAAGCCCAAGGTACCTGCAGCACATGCAGGCCGTTCCCCCCAGCACCTATCTGGGGTGATGGGGATAAGAACATCATTAAGACACCTCGTTAGTCACAGTCAAGGTCCCCAAAGCAGCCCCTAGGGACCACCCTGTGTCCTTGTGCCCCTTTAGCCTTGTTCTACAGGACCGCCAAGCCATGACATCCGCAGGTGCCATCCTGAAGCCTTTCCCATCACTGGTGAGCTGGTGGTGACATCAGGGAGGGGGTTTCTAACCAACTTGAGTAAGTCACAGCGATGCTCAACTCGGCAGGAGAGAGCTCCTTCGCTGCAGGACCTCAGAAGCATCACCTTGCATTTCAAGGGAAAAATCTCCGCCTTGAGTCGGGGGAGAGGGGAGAAGGCTCCGGTTTTCTGTTTTCTTAATAGTTTGTTTGTACACTTGATGAAAATGGCTGTGTCATTAGAAACCACAGGTTCCCCACTGTTGACATCTCCATTAATGAAGAAATCATTTCTATTTGCAGGTCAAGAGCTGTGGTTACGCTAATGAAGACTGTGGCATGCCCAGCCTCATCTGGCTCCGCGCCAGCACCTGTGGAGGATTTGACCCACGCCACTGAGTGCTTTCCCCAATTAAACGGTGCGGCGGTGGGACCGGCGCTTCTCCGTTACCTCTCGGCAGGAAGGCTGGAGGTCGCAGGCAGGTTTCTCACGGCGCCCGAGACCCCCGATGCATCCTGAGCCGTGTGGCCGCGTGGGATGCTTTCGTGGCCGGTGGCTGGCGGGGAGTAGCCGTCCCCATCCTGGCCTCAGTCCTCGGTGTGGAAGGAGCTCCCGGGTAGGTTGAACCAAGGAAATAGTGAAGTGATGCTGCAGCATCAGCTTTTGAAGGGCTTCCCTGGGGTTTGGCAGCTGGGAGGTGGATGGAGAGGAGCATGGCTGGTGCTGTGCAGTTCCCGGCACCGTGGCAGCTCCACTCATCCCCCTGTGCCAGGCTCTGCCGCAGCCCTGGCACTGCTCTTGCTGCTGCCCGCGTGGCAGAGCGCCCTGCCTGCGGGGACACCCGTGCTGGCTGTGGCCTCGGGTGCTCCTGTACAGCTGGGCTCAGCGAGAGGTTTCCTTTAAACCATCCCGTCCACCCACCTTGTGTGCACACTGGTGGCGTAGGGAGACATCCATCTATCCTCCAGGTAGCAATGGAAGTCATACTCATCCTAGTGATTTTAAACCTTCATTTCAGCCTGCTGAGGATCTCTGCACCTCTCATTTCTCCTTTGCTGCTCCAGGCACGCTTGGAGGTGAAGCAGAGCAAGCTGGGACAGGTCTGCTGCCCCTCACAGGCAGCCATGGTGTGACATTTCCCCAAACCACTGGGTACCCACACGGAATACAAACCGTGCCCTGGGGTTTGGGGTCTTAATGTAAGATTAAACACCAGTTGCCCATTAGCCACCAGCCGTGGGGTGTCCTGTGGGGAGGGGTATGGCTAGGGAAACGGCAGCTCCTTACGTGAGTGATGTCCCATCTGAGCCTACAGATGCCGAGATCTGCCAGGGCCCGAATCCTCCTGACCCCCTTGGCCCCCCAAATGCTACGTTTCCTCGGGCAGAAGCAGAGCGAAGCCTCGACCACGCCGATGCCTTTCTTCTCCCAGTGAGTGATTTGGGGCAGATCACCGGCCCCTGATGGGAAAGTTTCTTCTCGCCGTGGGTCAGCGCTGGGGGGGAGGCAACGGCTTTCTGTCTTATATCAGAGAATATAATTATGCATTTTCCACCCTTGTTTCTTAACACAAAGGAGGAATGTGCAGTTATGTGATCACAGTTTGCTGCAGTGAATTATTTAGTCAATCAGTCCCGGAGCATGTTGTGGAGGCTAATGTTGCTTGTACTAATGTAGGAAATCATTAAAGATCAATAAAGAAATCATTAGCAGTGTGACGCCCTTACCGAACCGCCTGAGCTACAGATATACCACTTAATCCGGCCATAAAAACGGCACCATGAGCTCATTTTAATGGGTGTCAGCAAGATTGATTGGCCGGGGACAAAGGTTATAACAGCAATTTGGGAGCAGGACCGCTAATGCACTTGTAACTCTTTGGTACACTTTAATGCAAGTTAAACAGAAAATGCCCTAGAAACCGCATAGAGTCCTCTTGTGCAGACGGTTTAAAAGACTTTCAATGTAATGCAAGATTTAGGAATAGAAATAGCACAATAGAGCAGATGGATTTTACTTAGTTAAAGCAAAACAAGCCATAACGCCGCTCAATAGAGACGACTCCAAGCAGCCTCTAGCGGGGCTGAAGCCGCTGGGGATGTGGGGCAGGGGTTTGGGTTTGGTCCCCGATTCGGTCATCCCTTTCCCGGCAGCGATGGGGCTTCGCTTGGTTTACCTGCCGCTTCGGAGGGACATCACGAGGCCTTCAGCTCCCCTTGCCTTAAAGGCGTTTGCTTTTCTGCAAGTGCTGTGAGCACCCAGGGGGTGCCCCGATTTTTGGTGGGCTTTCACGGCTTTTGCCTTCTCCCAGGTGCGCGTCAGGCTGTGGGGTCACCTTAGGCAACTCCCTGCCAGTGCCTCAGTTTCCACATCTGTGAACTGGGCTCAGTGACACTTTGGGTTACGCTGTTGAGCGGTGTCACTGGCAGGTCCCTGCACAGGTTGAACGGAGCTGGAGGTCCTCCAGGCGCTGATGCTCCCCTGGCACCGAGATGTTTCCTGCGCAGGGCTGTCTCCCTCTTCTCAATTCTGAATAAATACCAAAGGAAAAGCCGTATTTACATAACGAGGCCACATCTCCCTACAATCCTGACGAAGGGCATTGGATTAAGTAGACAAATCCCAATACCGAGGAGGGGAAATTGTGGTGGTACCAGAAGCACACTAAAGCAATTAGTGGGCAGTGTTGCCGGGCTCCACCGTTAAATTCTGTGGTCACTCACATTTAATGAAACCCCATCCCAACGAAGACACATCAGCTGTGACCTCCTCATACTTCACGTTGGCCACAGGCACACCACAGCGGTATCAAGAGTGATTCGAGGCATTAAGGAAAATTACTTATTGCAAGAGAGCGCCTAATGAAAAAGCTCAACCCAACTGACCAAACTTAGCCGGGCTGAAATAATGGGAGTGTGGTTTTTCTTTCCTTGCTCGTCAGGTTTAAATTACTGGCGCAGGGATGAAGTCTTCTGTTAATTAGTCTTTTTGTTAGAGGTTTCTTCCTTTGGGGTGAGTGGCTGCTTTGGGAGGTTTTGCCCTGGTCCAGGGTGCACTGGGACAAGTTTGGGTTTAGTTTGGGTTCGTTTCCACTGTGCAGCAAGTGCTCACGTGCTGTGGCTCGGTTTCCATCAAGGAAGCATTCGTTCCCTTCCCTGCCTTAAAATGTGTCATGAAACCCCCTCTATTCTCATATATCCTCTTTCTTGACAAGACTGAAGTATCGGAGCCACTTAACAAGTTGAGCATCAATTTGCCCTAAATTCACTCAGCTGAAATCTATGGGATTATTCCTGGGCAAGAGAAAGGCTCAGCCTGTTGCCTATCCAAATAGCCCTTCCTAATTGTTTCTTCTTAAGCTGCTGCTGCTCTGGAACATGCTGGGACTATCTGTGCGGCCATTGCTGCTCTGCCTGCTGCTCGGGAAGGGTCTTGGCTTTGCAAATGCTGGTCCAGATCCAACTTTCAGCCTAAAATCCAAAGCTGGCTGGGCCCTTTCTGGGACAGCATGAACCTGCGTCAAGGGAATGGTTGTGTTTCACGCAAGGCTGTCTTTACCCTTGGCAACGTCCCCGGGATGGGCACAAATACTGACTTCTAGGTCAAAATAACAGTGTAGGGGCTTGACAAAATCTGGAGTGGGATGAACCATCGGTTCATCCATAAAGTTTGTCTTTTTGTGGTGGGGCAGGCCAGTCTTTTCCTGGAAAAAATGCTTCCAATGCAATCAGAAATGAGATATTTCTTTTGGGTTAAAATCAAGCTAAACTATCAGGCTGCTCTGGACCATGGTGCTGTCGTGAAATGGGTTGTACGTGCTGTTACAGAAACGGTGCTGCCGGAGAGTGGCTGCTCTGTGGGGTTTGTCCGTGAAGACCTCGGGCATGGCGGGCGAGGAAGGCTGGGGTTTTGCTCTGTGCTGTCTCACCGCTCGCTGCCGCAGTGCCTGGCAGGGATTTTGCTGCTGAGTTCATGGCCGTGGTCTTTGGAGAAGTCCGTGGGTGTTGCATCTTCCCTGCCTGGAGACCCCCTGGCTGCTGAGGAAGAGCTGGAAAAACCGCAGAAGTGGCCAAATTGCCTGGTAGCCAAAAACCACGGGACGGTGTGTTTTGGCTGCACAACACACACCGTTTAAGGAGCCTTCCCCGATCCCTTCTGCCTGATCACCACCGTTTGCTGTGCCATATTTTAAAGCATTGAACATTTAATTATAAATGGCATAATAATCCATGGCTAATGAAGTACAGAGCCCTGCGGATGCAGCGGATGCAGCTTGCATTAGCTGCCGCTCGCTCCTGACAACTTAATAAAACACTCGTTATCCCCTGCCAGCCGGGAGAAAGGTTAGATCCCTGTTTAATAAGTAATTTCTAATGAAAAGTTTCGGGCTAGTAATTAAGGAAATGCACTGGCCGCGGTTGCAAGTGTTTATGAGATTCTTGGTGAATTATTCCTACGGTGTTTGTGCTGCTGCGGCTGCAGCCGTCGCTCAGGGTCGGGTCGGGCTGGCTGCTTGTGCCGAGGGGAAAAACCTGCTTGTCCCATGATCCACATCACCTGACTGGGGATCTCTCCCGAGAGAGGAGACGGGGACTGGGGCCGACTGGAATCTGTCATGCTTTGGGCTAAGAAATGTGCGGTTTTGTCCTTGCTGCCATGACGTGGCCAGCCCTAGCGGGGCTGGCAGCAGAAGCAGTCTAAGTGCCCGCCCTGGGCATCCCGTCTCCATCCCCTGCAATCTCCAGGGATGGGGGTGCAGCACTGGGATGCTCGTGGGTAGCATGGGAGGAGCAGAGAGCCCAGGCTTGGTGTGCCTCTTGGTTTTGGAAACTGTCAAAAACTGTTATTTTGCTTTGTTTGGGGTTTTGTTGTTGTTGTTTTGTTGGTTTGGATGGATTTTTCTTTACTTTGTGATGTTTTTTTCCTTTTGCTTTTTCCTGCAAAGCCAGTGCTGATTTGGGGTTTATTCCTCCCTCTCTGCATCTAGGTCAGTCCAACACTCTGGACCTGCCGTCTTGGGGCTCTGTGATGACCAAGAAAGGCCAACCCAGTGCCTCAGGGGTCCAGCATTGCGTCCACCTGGCTGGCAAGGGCAAAGCAATGGGCTGGCATCCCCCTCCCCGCCACTACTGGCCCCCACCACGCCGTGGGGAAGAGAGAAGCAAAGTGCTGAGAGACGATAATTCAGCATAAATCCTCGTTTGAAAGAAAAATCCCCACTGGGGTTTGCGACGCTAGCCTTCTCTTCAAGCCCCAGAGAGCTGCAGGTGGAGGGGGGTGTCACTGGAAGCCACATCTTCCCTCCCACCGCCCCCCCTCCCCAGCAGCATCCTCTCCCACGCAGCCACCCCAACCCGTTGGGGGCTGCAAACCGCCCCGGGGCCATCGGCCACCGGCGACTTCCCCAGCGCGGTGCAGACTTCTGCTTGGGGAGCAAGGCGGGCGGCCGGGGGTGCGTGAGCTGCTGCGCCGCGGCCCCCCCAGCGCCGGAAACTGCTGCGTGTTGTGTCTGCTGCACCGCTGAGAAAAAAGGCGATTTCATGATTTCATACAGCGGCCCTGGCTGCTGGAGGGGTGGGGGGAGGAAAAACGCTGTCCTCCTCTTCCTCCCAGCCGTGGGGATGGTGGGTCACAGAGTGGGGGGCACTTGGCGGTGGGGGAATGCTCAGCCCTGGGGTCCTGCATGCAGCCTGGCCCTTCTCTGGGGGTGCTCCCCCATCCTTTTCACCTCCTCTCTGTGGTCCCCGGGGCAAAACCCCCAGCGGTTTGGGGGCAGAAATGGTGCAAAGCCATCTCCACACTGGTCTGGTTCTCCCGCAGGGCCACCCTGAGCGAGGGCTGGGGCTTCCCACAGCCCTTTTCTACTGCAGGAACCATGTCTGCAGCCGGGGGGGCTGGATCGCTGTTCGGGGCGAGCCGGATCCTGGCCAGTCCCTGCACCGGGCTGGTTTCACATCAGTTATCTGGGTCAGAGATAAGGTGACTCTTGGCCCGTGTCTTTGTGTCACCACAGGGTTCCTGCAAAGTTCAGCAGCATCTGCGGCCGCCGGGTTTCAAATCCTTCCAAGAGGTGCAGAGCTGGAGTCACTGTCCTCGTCCCTGCACAGCACCCACTCCTCACACCTCGCTCCGCTGCTGTCCCCAGCGTCCCCCCCATGGCACCCTGGGGTGGCTCGGCTGCCCATGCCGAGGGGGGTGTGCAGGTCAAGCCCCGAGGGCTTGCAGCGAGGGGTTTGGATTTCCCTTTAGACTGGCAGGGTGGCCTGGGGGAAGTAAGTTCAACACTAAAAGTTGTTACTTACTAAATTAAACCTTAGAAAACTTGGTGTCTGAAATGAAGCATTTTCTCCCAAGCTAAATGCAAACCTGGCTGTATATTTTCCCCGCTCTTTTTGATCTGCTTTGCTGGGTTTGGAGCATCGATATTTTCTCCTGTGGTTCTCAAAGTTGCTCAGGAACCAGGAAAACCTGTATTTTAGGTGTATTCTGACACCCAGAGCAGCTGGGGAAAAGGCAGCACCTGTTTGCTGCCCTGGCTCGGTGCTGGAGTCGCCCGTTGCCACCCTCAGCAGCACGATGTCACGCGTGCCCCGACCTTCCCCCCAGTACCTCCCAAACATGAATGAAACATGGCTTTGCAATTTATTTTTAGTTTTTCCCCCCAGGTTGAGTCACCTGCAGAGGCTGTTCCAAAATGATTCAGAGCAAATTACAAGAATTCAAGACGGTTTCATTTCAGGAGGAGACCTAGTGATGCCTGCAGGGAGGTGCGAGCCCCCTGGCGCTGCCCCATGTGCGTCAGCAGCGCTCGCTGAAGTCCCCGTGACCCCATGGGTGTCTCTGTGCTGACGTTGTCCCCAGGAAAAGTCACCTCCTGGCTCCTGCTCTGGCTCCTCGCTGGTCAACACCACCTTGCTTAATGCTGCTCCTGGGCTCCGGAGCTTGAAGGATCTCACATTACACACACGATGGCTCTGAGAGAGCTAGAAATTTGTATTTTTCACCCCAAAAAATCCCGCTTCAACAACCCAAGTCGCTCCAGCTTAGAGCAGCCCCAGGTTTATAAAGATGCTGCTAACCCATGATGAGCTGGGAACGCGTGTTGGGTTGTGCCTCGGTTTCCCTTATTGCCAAGGCAGGGGCTGAAACCCTCTGCTGGGAAATGTGTGACTTCTGAAGGAAAAAGGCCTTTAGAAATCCTGGATGTGCTTCCCGCCACTCCCCGACCCTCCTCAGCTCCCCACAGGGTCAGGGGCAGATCTGGGCTTCTCCAGGGACACCTGGGCCCCTCCTGGCTCCGGGAGGTGACCCAGCTCTGTGCTGGTGGCTGGGACCTCCGGGCTTCCTCCCTGGGGATGGGGCTGAGGATGCTCGACCTCTGCAGCTGCCCGAGGTCCCGGAGCCACCCAAGGTCCCCGCGAGGGTCCCCTCCAGGTCAGAGGTACCCTTAGCATCTCTGCCCCCCTCCATGCGATACAATTTCAGATAAGAGGTTTGGGGTTTCTTTCTTTGTTTTATTTTTGAGGCAGGGGACAGTTTTCCTGTTTGAAGAAGAAGAAGAAAAAAAAAACCCTCTTTGGAGCTTCCTCCTCTTAAAAGATCTGACCTTGATCTGCTGCGCAGGAGATAATTGTGCTGCGGGTCCTCGGAGGCAGCAGCTCTAATTGCCGCTGCTGGGGGCTGGAGTTGGTCTTTTTTTTTTTTTTTTTTTTTTTTGGTGTCTCTTTTTTTTCACCCCCCTTCTCTCTTGCTCTGACTGTGACTCACCCGGCGGCAGCGAAGACACAAGTCCCTCCGTTTCGAGAAACCGCACGTCTGAAGAAGTTTCCCACGGTCTGCTCTTTAAATAGCTGCCGTGAGCCGTGGCTGGACCACGCCGGTGCTCGAGCGTCGCTTCCCCCATCCTCTTCCTCTCCTGCATGCCTTCCCCTTTCCCCCCATCACCCCCGAAACACCCCACGGGGGAAATTTTCCCAGCGTGAACCCACCACCGCTTCACCCCCAGATCCTCAGGGGTGTCCTGAAGCCCCTCAGGGACCGTGCGGTGCTGCTCAGAGGTTTCCTGCCCAGGCTGCCAGCCGAGCCCCGGTGCTTCGCAGCCATCCCCTGCCAAATCCTGCCTGCACCTCTGCCTCCGTCCCCATCACCTGCCACCGCCTTCGTGACAAGTGGCCCGCGGTGCTGCTTCCGCCGGGGCTCACTCAAGACACCGCTGAGCTCTTGCTCGAAAAGTTTCAAAAAAGAAAAAAAAAAGAAGAAGAAAGCAAGAAAAAAAAAAGTGGTGAGAAAGGAAAGAGCGTGCCAGGGGCCCTCTCGGCACCTCTTTCCAGTAAGTGAGAGCGGGGAACGCAGGGGGGGAGCGACGGGCCCTTCTGAGAAGCCCGTGGAGCTGGGGGAGGCGGAGGGGGCAGCCGGGGGCTGGAGGGTTTCTGTGAAAGCAGCTGGCGGTGGGGAAATGAAGTGACGGGAGGTGGGGGTGGAGGTGCCCCCTCCCGCACGCCAGCCTCCCCCCACCATCCCTGTATCTTCTGGTGAAGCACTTTAGGCATGCAAGGTGTGCCCCCAGCACCGACCCTCTGTGGGTGCTGGAGACACCCCAGCCCTTCATGGGGATCTCCAGCCCCCACGGGTACCCCTGCCCTTCACACGCCCCGCGGGCCGTGGCGAGGGTGCGAAACCCCTCGTCTCGCCGGGCCAGCGCAGGGAAGGGCTGGGGGGTCTCGGGGCGTTATCACCTGTGCTCGCATTTTGGGATGTGAAGGGCTAAACCTTCCCCGCACTGGCTAGGGTGAGATGCCGACAATAATAATCATCACAATTTAGGCCACAAATTCTGTATATTTATGGAGGGTGGAATTTTTCAGGATTTGGCAGATGGTGGCAAAGTGCCCCGTCCTGCTGCGAACAGATCTGCGCTCCTGGCACCCCTACGTCCTGGCTGCTCCCTGGCAGGGCTGCTCCTTGCTCCGGGCTGATCCCTAGGGGCTGGCAGGAGCCGGCTGAAATCCCACTTCCCCAACACCCACCGGGTGCTGTGCCCGCTGCAGCTCCTCACCTCGGCCGTGCACAGCTCTGGCATCCCTTGAGCAGCCAGACGTGGTCCTTGGTTGTTTTTTCTGCGGTCAAAAGTGGATTTTTCATTTTGAGTCACCTTTGCCTGTGTCGGGGTCGCCGTCGCCTTTGGCAGAATTATTGCTGCTTTACACCAGGACAAGGGAAAGGCAGGTTCGACTGTTGCTTTCCCCCTGCCGAGCGAACGAATCTCTGCAGAAGCCGCCCATCAGACGGCATCCAGGAACCGCCGCTGCCTGCTCGCCCCCGGCTGCTGCCAGCTCACCAGCCTGACGCACCACGTTCAAACCCAAACCTGCCTGAGGTGACACAGCGATGACCCCGAAGCGGTGGGATGCGAAGACCACCTTGTGCTTCCCCGCCCTGGATTGCTGCAGGCTGGGGTGCAGCGTGGGGCTCCCCAGGGATGCTTTTCCCGGGCAGCAGTAGCTCTCCATCCTCTCCGAAACGTCAGCTCCCGCTTCGCACGGGGTGAAGCGATGCAGGGGAGCTTCTCCCCGACCTGCTTTTGGCACAGCCCTGCCCGGCAGCAAAGCGCCTGAGGGCTTAGACGACCGTTGGTGGGATAAAGGAAAATAAAATGAGTCAAAACCTCAGGCTGCCTCTCTGAGGTTGCAACCGGGGCTCCAGGGCTCCCTGAGGAAGGCGAAGCTGGATCCCGCGGCTCCGCAGATTCGGAATCACAGCAGGATGGGGTGGGGGGAGACAAGGTCTGGAGGGGGCATCACTCCTGGGAAGTCGCCCTGACCGGAGCCTCCTGCTCCCATTGCAGCCCTTCCCTCCCTGCCTGCCACATCCCAGGCGCTGGGATCAACCCCTTCCATTTTTCCACCCTTTTCTGCACTGTCAGTGGGGGATTAAGTGCAGATTTGCTACAGATGTGATCAAGAGAAACAGATGCCTATGAGGGGGGAAAAAAAGGACAAGAAAAGGAAAAAAAAGTAAGAAACGGAGGCAATGTTATTTTGTACAGCAAAAGGGGTGTTGTGTGAATGGGAACAGACCATCACGGGTTGAATCTTTTTAAATTCATCCCTGGTCTTTAAACCATTAGCTCTTCTGGTTTGAATCTCTTCTCTCTGGAGGAAAGCAAGTAACTCGGTAGTAATGCTAATAAAGATTTTTGTCTCTGAAATAAAACATAGTACTTGCAATATGGATGGCAGGAGAGAATCGGCGACCAGCTGGTAATAAATTATGTGTATTATTGGCATTACAGTAGCTTTTACCCCACCCAGGAGGGATCAGGGTCCTTTCCTACACCCAGCAGAACCCATTGCTGTGTTGGAGGCTTGTGTTGGGATTTCGGAGCTGGTCACGGTCAAACCCTCCTGGGACTCAGGGCTTTGACCCCATCCCGGTCCCCATCCAATGTTGCTTTCAGGGATGTTTTCTGCAGGGTGGATTCGAAGAGGATCTTGTTTCTGAGAGCAGATGCCTGAGGTCACAGCTGGGCTGGGTGTCAGACCCCAGTTTCTTGAATCCCAACCCACCACCCTAATAAAAGTTCACCCTAGCTTGCCTCACCACTGGTACTTTTGAAGAAGGAGAGGTGAAAACCTCCAAAAACCCCAGGTTTAACCTTAAAGCAGAGACCACCTCACTCCACTGGTGCAGGGCAGCTGCAAGGACTTTCCTCGCCCAGGGCTCTTTGCACCAGCCACAGCTGAGCTCCCCTCCCTTGACATTGCCGGGTCGAGCGTTATTTTGGGAGGCAAAATGCCGGCAATATCTGGTTAGCAGAACCTTTGCTGAGCCGAAAGCGTGATTGATGTGCAAGTAGCATCCAAAACAATCATCGTGGCTTAGGCCAGGCAGCTCTCCCTGCATGCCTGCATCCTGTACTGGTTTTACTGGCCTTAGGAGCTTTGAGACAAATTAAACTGGCCCCATCGTGTTGGGTGTCTCGGAGGGCTACAAGGCCCCTTTCAGGTGAAAGTTCTCCCTGCAGTGATGTACCAGTACTTGTGGAAAAACCAGCCAGAATATGTTGCTTGTTGAAGCGAGGAGCAGGAGCCCAGCTTTTCTGATGCCTTCTGCACCTTCCCACCCAGCGAGGCATCTTCCAACAGCCAACATCTTCTCTTGGCCATGCTTCTTTCATGCATTTCTGCTCCCAGGTTGTTCCCATCACAAAAAAAACATTCAGGAGCAATTTTTTTTGTCTGAAAACTCGGGGGTTCCTGCAGGTGCCGGTAAGAAGGAGAGATTTCCCCGAGCAGTTGCAGGGAGAGAGCTCTGCCCTCCCCTCTAAAGCACCTTGTTCCTGGGCAGGTTGATCTGGTAGGTTTACCCAAACAGCCAGATTTGTATCTGCCACCCCCCCTGCCCTGGCTTGGAGAGCTGTGAGCTCTGCAACGCCTCTGTCTGGGACTGCAAATGGAGGAGGCAGCAGCCCCCGTGCTGAGGGGGCTCCTCCTTGGGGGGGGACTTTATTTTTTTAATGACTTGAGCAATAGCTGATTGGCTTTCTTAAGCAGACCAATGAAAATAACTTCAGTTTTCAGTTTAAAAACAAAGGTGAAACTTTCTACCTAAAAGTGAAAGAAATAAGCGGGAGGGGGATGAGGTTTTTGTGGAAAAAACCCGAATCTCAGCAAAACTACAACCTGTGCTCTTTTTTTTCTTTTTTTTTTTTTAAATGAGCCATTTTCAGCCAGAAGTTTTTATTGAAAAAAGATATGAAACTTATTTATGGAGACATCTTCATTGTGAAACGCTCACTAAATGCCAGGTAATAATTCCAAATGGATCACTTATAAACCCTGTGGAAATTCAATTATATATATATAAACATGCATGTGTGGGTAAATATATGCTCTATAAGAAGGGGCTGGGTGACACCTCAAGGTCTCTCTTCCACAATCCCACGACTATATTAATATACCTGTATTTTCTACTATTTTGTGACCGTACATAAAAAAAATTCCCAGCCCATCTTTGCCTTTTCATTTGGTCGTGGATTTTAAAATTCGAAAGAACAACAAGCCAAATAGATCAGATCCTCAAAGCAGGAGTGGGGGGGGGCACGGGGATGAACAAATAGAGGTGTACGTATGTGTGTTTCGGGGTCCCCCCCCTCCACTGTCTCCTTGATTTACTGAGTGTTCAAGGGTTGCAATTTTCACCTTTCCTCTGAAGTCCAGACCAATTATTTCAGTATTTTACGTGAATCCTCCTCTCTCCAAGCAGCGCAGGGCATGTGAGAGGGTCACCATCACCCGTGGATGGATGCTCGATACCCCCTGAGGCCACACCAGCCCAACAGCTCTGCTAAGCTCGGCCATGGGTAGTGACATCTCTGTGTCTTGGTTTGCTTTTTCTCTCCTATTTTGTTTCTTCAAGGTGGAAAATGTCTCTGAATCCACCTCTGCCCACGGGCTGTGGGGATAATACTCATTTTTCTAACCACGTCAAAAGCTCCCTGATAACGAGCTGCAGCCCACGCGTGCTCTCGCAGAGAGAAGCAGCACCCGGCCGTGAAACACAAACCAGGAGAGTCCTACCAAGGGCAGCGGGTCCTTCACGGGGGGCAAAGCTGGGATCCTGACCCTCCTGGGAGCCCCCATCTTCATTGCTGCCCTGGCTGAGCCCCAGCCTCCCTACCTGCTCGCAGCCCAGTCACTCCTGCCTCGCGGGTGCCCCTCGAAATGTGAATTATTGCTTCTGTTTAACAAAGTAAATCCAACCCTGTCTCCTGGGGAGGGAAACAAGGAAGCTGGAGGGTGGTGGCTGTTTCCCCCAAGCTCTCCATATGATGGGTTTTCCTTATTAATGCCCAATCTTGCAAAATACACACTTAAAAAGAAATACCTGAAGCATCCCTCCATGACCTCTGCTCCAGCACCCCCCTGCTCTTGGTGCAAGTCATGGTGGGACTATCGCACTGAGCGTGGTGGGGAATGGACCTCAGGCTGCTCCGTGCTGTAAACTTGGACTGACTTCTGGCGTGGTCGTCCCTGATGGGAGATGTGTCAAGTGAGAGCCCACCAGCGACCGCCTCAGCTTTCTTGGCTTCTGCGGGAAACTCTTCTTGGAGAACGTACGCTCCGAGACCACAGACCAGACACAAAAATTCACGTTCTTTGCCATAAATTGTTGTTTGTTTTCGCATCGCCGTTTGCGAGAGCAGCGGTTAAAATGGGTGGGTGATCGCTGTATCATTCCCTGGGTATTTCAGAATGGGCAGATGGATTTAAACCCTGAAAGGAAAGCAAATTTCCTCATGCTCTGTGGATGAATTGAGGTTTGGGGGATTTTTAGACTTTCTCTCCCTCTGTGGGGCTGGATGTGAAGTGGCTTTGGCCCCACAGCTGCACCCGTGGGGACCTGCTGGCCCCGCTACTCTTCTACTCATCCTGCTTGGAAGTGCAACAAAACCCCTTAATGCTGGTGACAGACAGGGCCCAGCGCTCACCAGGAGGGGGTGTACGGGGGGACAGGGCTGTCACCCCCCCCTCTCCAGCGCCTGCCTGTGATCCCCAAGGTCAGGCGAAGGGCACTGGTGTGACCGCGCTCTGCCGGCGTGTGACTGCGGTGTGACCCGGCGATGGCGCAACCCCAGGCAGGGTCCTCCCTTCGGGTCTGCCCGTGCTCTCTGCTTGGCTGCTACCCCCGGGGGGGGCTGCATGTCCCTCGCCCCATCACACACCCTGGGACCCACTGGGTGGCAGTTTGTGGTGGCAAACGACTCGGCCGGTAAGTGGATGGGTGTTGCAAATTCCTCCAAGGAGCTGCTCATCATCCTGTGGGTCAGCTGGAATTACACCCCCTCCCTGGCAGTCTTGGGGTCCCATGGGAGCGGGAAGGAGCATGGCCAGCCCATCCTGTCCCTCTGGCTGTGCCAACACCTCTGTTCCCAAAGCCCCTCCGGGCTCCAGGGGTGTCCAGAAAGGCACCAGGTCTGTGCCCAAAGGCACCACCAAGATGCCTCAGGCACTTTGTCCTCTCCCAACTTTGCTTTTTTCATTTCTCCCTCTTTTTTCCCCATCATCCCAGGGCTGTGGTCACCTCTGCGGCCAATCCCCCAGACCTGCTGCAGGGTCCCTCCACCTGTACCTCCCCAGCTGCTCCTGCAGGCACTGGATGGGAGCTCCAGCACCCATCGGCTCCTCCGCGCTGGCTTCAACCACTCCCCGACTCTGGAACCACCAACCGCTCAACACCGGGACCCTGGATCACCGCAGAGGCACCCGCGGCTCCCAGGCTGGGGTGCTTTCCCCTGCACCCCCTGGGATGCACAGGGAAAACAAGGCAGCCGTGATGGGAGAGATCCCGTGGCCAGTCCCTGCTCCGGGGGTCAGGAGGCGTCGCTCCGCTGGCGTCGGGCTCACAACGCCGGCATTGTGCCGCTCGCCGCTCCGCTCATCCGGGCGCTTTGCACCGGCCATGGGCATTCCCAGAGCGTCCTGGCGCCAGCGAGGAAGGGCCGGGGTGAAGGGTGGACACAACCCTGAGTTGTTCCTGGGTCACGACAGTTTTTATGGAGCCGATCACATGCCTCCTTTCCCACGGCTTCGGGAAGAGCCAGCGTGGGGATGGGTGCCGCGACGTGCCATCGTGGCCTCATGGCTCAGGCAAGTGAGTCCTGCCCTGACCAGGCTCAGCCGGGCATTGCCATCAGCCTGGGGTGTTGGAGAGAGTCATGAGCGGCCCCTCTGTTTTGGGACGGCCCGATCAGATGCTGGCGGCTGGGTTGGCTAAAAAGCCACGTGCCAAAATGATACAGAGCATCGCAGACATGCCGGGCTGCGTGCTGTTAAGGTCAGGACTTATCTGCTTTTAATCATCTCCCCACATGAATGGATGTTTTAGTGCCCATCGCCCCGTGCCTCAGTTTCCCATCTACAAAGTGAAAGCCCCATCCCGCCTCCCTGCCTTGCCCATAGCGACGCCGCTTGGGAAGCACCAAGCGCTGCAGCAGCTTTCCCTACGGAGCAGCCCCGTGGGTGCCAAAGCCCTTTATTCTTGCGTTGCCCTGGTGTCTGGGTGCCGGTGCTTGGGCTGCGCGGGGAGGAGGGGTGTACATGGTGCTGCCAGACCTGCTGCCTGCACCTCTGGGAGCCGAGTTTGGGCACCCCATTCCCAGAGGTGAGAGCTGGGCACGGGGCGAGGCGGGAGGCTGCACCCAGCCGCGGTTTTGGCTGAGCTGTGGGGGAAGCGGCTGAGCTGCGAAGCTGCTGCAGGGACCGGCACATCTTTCTTAGAAGCAGCTCTTTGCTGAGGGGTAAAACCGGTGGGTTTGTGAAAGCAGAAATGCCTGGGTGGTTCTGCGGCTCGGGTGCAGGCAGCGGGGTGCAGGCAGCGAGGGTGCAAGGGCTGGCGGCTGTACCTGCGCTTTGGTGGGGAGCGTGCAGCTGCAGCCGGGCTGGCTCGAGGCTGGGGCTGTGTCTGCAGGGGAGCATGAAGCCTCGGTGGCTTTTTGGGTTTGCCTTTTGCTCGCAGCAATGCCCACAAAGCAAATCCAGAGCTTGGGGGTGGTGAGAGCAAGGGGGAAGGTCAGGGGATGGCATCTCTGATTTTTTTTTTGCTATCGATGTCAATTATTGGCAGGAAATATTAAACCTCTGCAATGTGCTCGCGTGCCTCTAGCCAGCACGGAGCGCTCCCTGGACATGTAGGGGATCGAACCCACCCAAAAGCCAACCCCACGCTGCAGCCGCGTGGGAGAGCTGTGCACCAGGCTCTGAACAGTGGGGACCATCCCAGAGGTGGATTAATTGCAAAAGAGCTGTTAATCAGTTGGTTTTCAAACATGCCCATTCCCGAGCCATGTTTTGCAAGTACCAACAGAACAGCATCTTTAATCCCAGAAGCTCCCTCCATCAATTTATATTCCCTTGTACTTTCATTGGGGTAGGTGTTTCACCTTATCCTGGCTCCATTTCACAGCTCCCGTGGCAACACTGCTAACGAAAAAGGACCCATTTTTGTAAATGGATGTAAAAAGGCAAGAATTTAACATGGGATTGGTCCTCAAATCGCTCTGGAGCCTCTCAGGGCTTTGGGGAGGAATTTTGGATCTCCGTGAGTACTGGTGAACACTAAATCATTGGGGATGTCCTTGACTCTCACATAGATGCAAATAAATGTGGAAGTAGGTGCATTGCCTGGGCTGGTCGTTAATCTCCCTGGAGATTGGAACTGAATACCCAGCAGGTTGTAGCCCCATAATGCCCCTTACATCAGACTGCAGGAGCAACCTGGAGCATTTTGATTTAAAGCCCCACATGAGGAAAAAACCACGATTTGAAGGGGCAGGAGGAGAAATTCTATGGTAAAGGTTGATTTTGTGGATCACATGAGGATGATGACCAGGACCAGAAGCCATGGCTGTGCCGAAGGGGCTCAGGACCGTGTCTGTGGGGTGGTACAGCCATGATTCAGGAGTGGGAGGGTGATGGAGAAGAAAAGCCCCATCCAGAGCCTCCCCCAATTAGTGCTGATGAAGGAGGTTTGGCCAGCATGTAAATCAGCACAGCCAAAGCAGAGCTCCCATCTGGCAGCTGAGGGGAGAGGGAAGGTACCTTAAAAGCACCTTCCCCTTCTCTTCCTCCTTCTCTTCATCCTGACTTTCTCCATCAACCTCAGTGGGACCTGAGCCAGGTGAGGGTTGAGACTCCTACCCCTTTTCTGCAGGGAAGGTGCCATCAAATCCAAAAATAGCCTTAAAACCCTGCATGTTGCCCGAGAGGCTTGTAAGGCTGAAGCAGGCAGGGGTGGCAAGTGGGATGCTGCTGGGCTGAGCCACCCTGCTCCCCTCTGGACCACGGTGGAGGCCAGGGGACCACGTCCTCTCACTGGAGGGGACCGATGCCACCGCTCTGGTAGAAGCGACCTCCCTGCCTGTAACCTCACGTCCCGGGGCTGGAGCTGTGGTTGCGGTGGGTGTCTGGCAAGCGAGACAAGGCGATGCTGTTCGGTGCCACAGACCCCGCTCTGTGCAGCAGCGGGTGTTTTCCAGGCTGGGTTGCTTTTCCCTTTCCTTTTGTGCCAGCGTTTGCACAACCTCTGCCCCCTTCACTGCTCTGAAATGATGGGGTTTTTTCCCCTGCTTTGCTTAAAAGCAGCAAACGAGAAGTTTTCAGCCACAGTAAATATTAACAGCTCTTCCCCCCCCCCCCCCCCCCCTTTTTTTTTTTTTATCTCCTAGCCTCTAATAACGCTGTAGGAATCTGTAGCATCTCAGCCGATAACATCTTGATATGTCTGACCGCCAACATCCATCAGATGAAAAACTCAACCGAGAATGACCATGGCGAGCAGCAAGGTGTGATGAGCACCAAACTCTCTAAATACTTTGAAACAGCACTTGTGCGCCCCAATGGCTGTTGTCTTCTGCCTCAGGTCCCATTTGCCTGTGGATTTCGGTTGCTCAGGCTTAGTTTGCATTTGTTTTACTCTATCAGAGAGCTCCCTTTGCTTTTTCTTATGAGGAGAGAAAAAAAGAAAAGGACAAATATCATCTCATGTTTCAATTCTACATTTCTTCCCATTTAGGGAAAATCTGCCTCCAAGGGTGATAATGGCAACTTTCTACGAGAAAACCCATCAGCCCCAGGCAAGGCAGTGTCTGATGGCAGCTCCTATGCCAGGCGTGGGCACCCGTTGGGTACCGGCCTTTCTGGGTCCAGCACAAACGGCATCTTTAGGTGCTCCTGGAAATTTGCTGTGCCCGTGTTACTGGATCAGCTTTATGACTTAAAAAACATATATAAAAATTATCTGCTGTCATTTGGGCAAAGCAGGAGGTCAGCCATACCCGCTGCCTTCCTCCTCCTTGCCAGCCCTTTCCACCTTCCCCGGTCCCCCCTCCACAGCCAGCGCTGTTTATTCTGCCGCATGTGCTTCATATTTTTGCTTAATACTAATTCACATAAAATCCTTGTGAAGAAGAACCACCCATCTACACATATGGAAACAGTCTCGGCACGCAGTCCCCATACCCGGCTGGGAGTCGGAAAGCCGTGTACAGCTCAAAACTAGGATCCAAACAAGTGGTGAATGTGGGAGAAAAGGCAGTTAAAAGGAGAAAACCACGGCATGTAAATGGGTTATTACTTCAATCACCCAATTAGGAATCTACGGGCTCTCTTCTTTGTTTCTTCTGAGGCAACAGTATAATTAATTAAAGAGAAATGTCTCCTCCGCTCCTGTCTGTCACTCAGCCGTGAGTCCGAGCGAGCCTCCCATGAACCACCAACTACAAACCATAAAATTATTAGTAAAAAAAGAAATATAGGAGAAAAAGAAAACCCCAAAGCCACAGCGATATCGCCGGCCTGTTGACGCCACGGATCAGGTGACGCCGCTCTCCCACCCAGCGGATGCCGAGCCGGCGGCTCTGCCGTGCCGACCACAGAACCACCAGCCAGCCAGAGGCTACCTGCGCCGCTGGCGGGGGTTTTCCTCTTCCTCCCCTTCACTGCCGCCTCTTCCATCCCTCCTCTTCCTCCTGCCGGCCAGTGACTCCTCCAGGGCAGCTGGGATACGGGACGAGGGGGATGGCATCCAACAGCATCTTCAACTCCTTCGCCACCTACTCCTCCACTTTCCTGCGCGGTGAGTACAGACCGGGCTCCTTCGTTCCTCGCCGGCAGGAAACGTCGTCAGGTTTTGTATTTATTTTACTTATTTTTGCAAAGCAGCAAACTGGCAGCGGGCTCTGATGCGGCTTTGCTGGCATCTCGCTCCTCACCGCTGCCCGCCGGGGTTCTCTGCCGGCTCTGCGGTGCTCCGGCCCGCCGCCGTGTTTGTCCAGGTTTGGTGGGTGGTTTCCTCCCATCTATGTTTTCCCTTTTCCCGCGTGGTTGCCGTACTGGGAAGGGTTGGGGCTGAGCGGTGCTGGGATTGATTTGATGTTTTCGTCGGAGTGGTTGGCTGGGCGGATGCAGCCTGAGGTGCTGCTCGGGGGGAGCAAAAATCTGCAGAAATGTAAATTGCTTTTAAAGAGAAACTGGTTTGCAAGGGGAGAAGAGCTGGGGGAGACTAGGGCTGCCTTCAAGCTTACGATTTTATATGTTTACTTACATAAAATGCTTTAAATATGAAAACACAGCAACTTTCTATAGTGCTTTGCTAAATATATCACTCCATTGGGTGATGAATTTGTTCAACCTGCTCTTCCCGGCCTCTCTGCGCACACCAGGACACGACGCTCTTGTCCCTCCCGGCTGCCTTGGGACAAGCAAACTGCCTGTCAAAGGGGGTTGCTTCTCCCCAAATTGCTTCTCAGCTCGGTCCCAGCTCCCAGCAGGATCTCACATCCCCAAAACCGAACCCACCTTCGTTTCACAACTGCTGTCCTCTCGTCGTAACTCCTCTGCAGCCGGGCTGCTCGGGGTGAACTGGGGGGGCGCTGACGTGGGCTGGAGCTGCTGGGACCGCAGCTTCCAGGCACGTTCTGAGACTTTTTGGGACAGAGCTGGGTGCTTGCTAAGGCATCAGGCAGAGCTCTGCAACCCCCTGCCTTTTCCCTTCCAATGCTGTTCAAGAGCAAAAGCTTGAGCTGATCATGGCTGTGAGGACCCAGGTGCTGGGCAATGGCTCGGCACGTCGCACTGAACCCAAGCAGATCAGGGGAGGGTAACCACAAACCCCTACCCAAAGAGCAAAATGCAGCAGGTCATCCAGAAACACATTGCTGCAGACCAGATTTTGGCCTATTTTTGAGAACACAAAAGGTTACGTGTCCTTTTGAGGCAGATGGGTGGTGTCAACCTGCATCATGACACCTCCACGGCTTTGGGTCATCTTCTGAGAAGAGGGTGTTGGAGAGGCAGCAGAAAGAGCCAGGGATGGGGATGGGGGATAAATCTGGACCTTCTTCCCCAGCCTTATCACGGCTACGCCGTGCCAGAGCACAGGGCAAATAGGCAGAATAGCCACGTTCATCTTAATGCCCTCTGCTTGGAGATGGTGGCATTATAAATGTGTCCTTTGTACTCCATGAAGCTAATTAAAGGCAGTCTCATGGCAAGGAAATAAGAGAAGTTTATAAAAAACACTTGCATGGTTCTTTTTAATCTATACTTCTCCCTCCGCAAGCCAGATGAAGAAATGCCGGGGTTTAACTGGGCTTGCTCATTTAAAAATAAAAAAAAAAAAGAGCGAGCAACAGAAATATCACGTCTTGTATGCAATTTCCATACAAATAGGAACTCATAAAAGCAATAAACATCTTTGTTTCAGACATAATTTTTTATTAAATGGGGGAGAATGAAATGATTGCACCAAGGATGGAATATGGCCAAATGGTGAAACATTTGTTTAGTATTAGGACAAGAAATCCTTGTTTTCTTTAAGAAGCTCAGTGTGTCTTCTCCTGCCCAGCTAGATTTGGGTGAGTACTGCGAAACATTCACGAATGTTCATTTAAATTCCTCATGGCTTTGGGGGATTCGACCACATTCATAGTTTTTGTTTGCTTTTCTGGGCACATCCATGAAAATGGGTGTTTGTTTGTGCAAATATTTAAGGAATGAGACAAAAAATCCCAAAGGTATTCACTAGTTAGTCTGGAAACACACTTTTTTTTTTAATAGAAAAGGGATTTTTCGGCTTTCCAGTGGGACGGGCAAAGGAGCCCACGTGGGAGAGTGGCACCAGTCCCTGCTCACTAGTGCCAGATTCAGCTGGGTGAAATACCTGGTGAGGACTGAAATAACTTTGCCTCCAGTTGATGGTTTTGGGGTTATAAACCCCATTTTTGGTGGTCAGCACTGGCTTGGCCAGGGGCTGCTTTTGCATCTCCTCGCTTCTCTTGGAGACCAGCCAGAAGTTGTAAGATAAACTGGGCTGAACTCGGGGAGTCACTCCCCATGGCCAAACCCCTCAGTTGGTACCAGCTCAAGTTCCCAGCACAGCACACGGGACCGAACCGAGGTGTGGCTGTGCTCCTCCGTGGGGCTGCCAAACACTTTCTATTCCTTTTTGCAAGGAAAAAAGAACTACGTCTTTTTCTGCTCCATCTGAGCCCTCTGTGGCTCAGCTCCTGGATCTGGCCATGCCCTCCTGGGACCTCCAGAGCTGCTGTCCCAGTGGCAGCCAGTTGCCTTTAAGTCATCAAACCACAAATGTCACATCCGTGAGTCAATTCTTTGTAACTGGTGAGGACAAGGAGTAATGGTTTTAAACCAAAAGAGGGTAGATTTAGGCTAGATATAAGGAAGAAATTTTTTACCATGAGAATGGTTAAACATTGGCACAGGCTGCCCAGAGAGGTGGTAGGTGCCCCATCCCTGGAAACGTTTGAGGCCAGGTTGGATGTGGCTCTTGAGAACCTGATCCAGCTAAAGATCTCCCTGCTCGCTGCAGGGGGGTTGGCCTAGATGGCCCTTGAAGGTCCCTTCCGACCCAAAATATTCTATGATTCTACTGGTGGCTATCAGGACGGGGAGGCCTCAGCCACTGCGGCTGGTCTCTCAACAGCCACCGCTGCGTTTTCAGTGGAAACCCGCAGGGATGGTCGTGGGGTGAGATGCTCTGTGGGGCCACCGCGGGAGGAGCGAGGTGCCGGCAGCTCAGTTGCTCTCAGACCTTCTGGCTGAGGGTCGGGAGTTATTTTGCCTCGGGGTGAGGCTGCGACGGCTTGCTGGTGGCATGGGCTGGCTTCTCTGCTCGAGGTTCCCGTGCTGGGTTTGTTCACCTTTTCCTAGCTCAGGTCGCTGATGTTTGACATTTTTTCCTTGGGTTTCGTAAATCTAAAAGCATACAGGAACAGCTCGTACCCTGTCACCGTCCATCCACGTTCCTCAGTGAAAATGAGTGTTCTATTGCTTGTTTTGCCTCTTTCTCCATCATATTCTTGTCCTCGTGGACACCTGCCCTCGCCCCACCGCCTTCCCCAGGTGGATTCAAGCCCTTGCGTGGGAGGCAAAGGGCACCAAGCCTCAGTCCCGGCATCCAAGGAGTGAATTTTAATGTTTATTTTGCAAATGCATGCAAGTAAAGAGGCTCTCAGCCCTGTTTGGCCACAATGCAGGGCTCAGGGCTGCTCTGAAAGAACTGGGACTGATCCTGGGGTTTAGTCCCTGCTTTGGCACTCCTCCTGGGCTCTTCGGGTCCTCACCTCCAGTTGATCTTGGCAAGTTTCCTCCTGTCTCTGCACCTTCTTCTCCACTTTGTTAAAGGGACCGGGTGGTCCATGCAGGCGTGGTGAGCCTGGGGGTCCCTGCTGACCCTTCACAGCTTCGTCAGCCTAACGAACAGGCAGGGTTCTGCCTAAAGCAGGGAGCGTGGGGGCTTGGACGGTCCCTGTGGAGCTGCTCTGCCCCCAAGAGAAGGCAGTGGGGTTGTGGCCCTGCACAAGGCAGCCTTGCCAGGGGGGATCCGAAATCCCCCTGAGAACATCATCTGCCCCATAGGGGAAGAAATGAGCCATGATCCCATAGAGAACCCATCCCATCCCCCAAATGTGGCAGTTTGGATGGACAAACTGATTTTTGCTGGACCTGGACCTGCCCCAGCAGATGCAGGAGGAGGAGCAGGAGGAAACCATGCAGTGGTGGAGCCAGGGCCGGTCGCCTTTGGCTTCTGAAAGTGGGTGATGCCGACTGCCCTGGTGCGGTGGGCAGCCGTCATTTCTTCTCTGGAAGGTCGCTGCATCCATGCCTTTCCCCTGTCTGCTACAGATTAGTCAGTTTTGCAATCGCTGCGTTGGGGACTGTGACCTTGGGCTGCTCCTGCGCGCCAGGGCTGGCACATCCTGGGGCAGGGGGAAGCTGTCCTGGTGTTCTGGCCATGCCTCGGCACGGTGCCTTTCCTCGCCTGCCAGGGTGGAGGTGATGGCCCCAGCTCACCCCAAGCAGAGGTTTCTTTTTCCACCCTTCCCGTAACTGTCCACCGCAGGATTCCCGCTCGGCAAACTTCCTTTTAATGGATTTCTGTATTTCTTCCTAACCACAGAAAACTGTAGCCCTGACAGTGTTTCGAGTCTTTTTTTCTCCTCCTCCTGCCACGCCGTGATCTGGGCAATGCCTCCGGTGGAGGCTGGGTCAGCGGGCACTGGGTAACACCACGCACGTGTAATGCTGTCCCTGAGCTTTGCCATCGTGTTTCCCTAAGGCAGGTCTTTTGTCTCACCCTCTGCCACCCAAGGTGATTATCTATCTTTTTTTTTTTTTTTTTACCTATGGATGACTAAGCTCCTCACCAGCACGACAGCCGTGCATCGCACCGGGGGTCTGCGGTGATCGGGTGCTGGGGTGGGAGACACGGGCACGGGGACCATCCCTGCCCGCAGCCGGGTACGTTGGCTGTGTTGGCGGGTGGGAGAAGCAAGGCAGAGCCTGCGTGCTGGGGAGAGCAGGGACGCCCCCGGGGGTGTCTGCAGGCCCATGGGCATCGCAGCCTCCGTGAACGTTTGCACGCCTGTGAGCTTTGCACTACCTGTGGCCACTTGCACACCCGTGAGCGCTGCAATACCCACAGCTGTTTGCACGCCTGTGGGCATTGCAATCCCTGCAGGCATTTGCATGCCTGTGAACATTGCAGTCCCCGTGCACACCTGCAGGCCCATGAGCATTGCAATACCCACGGATGTTTGCACGCCCAGGAGAGCTGCACACCCAGGAGCTCTCCTATGGTCAAGGCTCAGCCAGCACTTGCTCTCACCCAGCACCCCAGGTCCATGCACCCCCTTACCCCTGGGCAAGCCCTCCCTCTGCCCCCCCCAGCTCCCCAGGGGTGGAGGGCACAGGGAGCCCCAGTGCTGCCCCAGCCCCGTGCACACGTGCTCGCCCACGTGCTGGGGGCTGGCGTGCAGCACCACGTGGCCACGAAATCTGGTTTGCCTCCATTCATCCTCCCCTCCCAGGGAACGCTTGTGCACTCGGAGCTTGTCGGCTCCTGATTGACTGTCAGTGGCTTTGCCTTTTCCAAGGGAACCCTGCTGACTGGTGGCATGTCTTTTTTTTTTTCTTTTTCTTTTTTTTTCTTTTTAAAAATATGTTTGTGTGTGTATGTGTGTGTGGGAACGAGTATAAATCCATTGTCTCTCATCACCTTGTTATGATCTAATAGGAGTAGAGAGGCAGTGGCGTTCCTCTTTGCTGAGCACTTTAATTCATGATGATTTTTTAGACTTGATCTCCTCCGATATGTCGTCAGTGTTTGTGGTCCACTGTTTTGGCCGCGTACGGTTTGGGAAACAAAGAATGAGTTGTATGTTTGCAGGCTCAGATCCACACATGGTCGGCATTAGGAGCAAGAATGCGACTTCCCATCCGAAGCGACGAGCCCGAGCCACGGGCCACGCCGTAAATACTCCTCGAATGAGGGTGAGCAACGGAGGGGAGAACATTGAAAAACCTGCCAGAGGGTCTCCAGCGGCATTGGGGCGCTGGCGAGGGGGGCTCAGGGCCCAGCCCTGAGGATGCACATCCCCTCACCCTCCCACTGCAGGGTGCATTTGCACCCCATTTTTCTCCTGGGTAGGTCCAGGGTGGGAAGAAAATGTCGCTGTGGGGGTGATGCCCATTAGCTGTGCAATTGATGCAGGATCCGGAGGGCTGAACTCTCCCCTAGGGCTTCCCATCGCACTTTCGTTTTCCTTGGCTCCGGTGCTTCATCCCTGATGTTCCAGGGACGAAGTCTGGGGCTGAATCTGCGCTCCCAACCCTTTCATCCCCGAGATCCTGGCACCGTTTAACTTCAATTCTTGGCCAAAAAACCTTACCCTTGCCCTGTCGCTGGTGTAACCGGTGACCCGTGGTGAGCAGCCGTGGGGTCTCTGCGTCCTCCCCAGTGAGCGTAGGCGAGGTGAGACCCCACACTGGTCGCCGACTTCTGCTGACATCACTCCAAAACTGAGGCCGAGCGTCTTCCTGAACGGGGATTTGTGATGCACGGCTGCAGGGGAAGCTGGAGGGAGTGGGGAGGTGAAGGAAGAGCTTGGGGGGGGAGTGCCCTGTGCTATAAGGGGTGTTGGGGTGCACCAAGCTGGCGGGTGCCGACGGCAGCACCCTGGGACGGCGGCGCTGGGTGGGAAGGAAAAATGAGTAAAGACCTGCTGCAGACCTGGTACGGTCTCCCCGGTTATACGCAGGCTATCGACGTTCACTGCAGCACAGGGAAGCATCGCCGGTGTTGGTGCTGGCTGAAACCACGGATGCTTCAGCCCTTTTGGTTGCAAACACGAATCCTCCTCCACCATCCAGACCTGCTGCTGCTCCGTGCCTTGTCTGGAAAAGCTTCTCTCTGTTTCCACCCGTTTCTGCCTCTTCCCTTCTGCCGTGCTGGTGGTGAATGGGGTTTCCCAGCCCATGGGGATGATAAGGCCCTTTGCAGAAGCATCCGTGGGGGGGAAAGCTCCCTCCTGGGCAGCCCCCAGCAGGGAAGGGCTCATGGGAAAGGGGGACGGACCGCACCCACCTCCCAGGCAGGGCACTGGCATCCCGCCTTGGCCGCTTCCGAAGGGGCAGGATACGGGCCCAGTGCACTGGGTGCTGTATGGACCATCGTGATGCCATGAGGCACTGACAGCCTAAGCAACACCCAAGCTGGGCATGACAGTGGTCTGCAGGGTGCCAGGCACAGCCTTCAACCTCAGCATGATCCTCCTCCTCCTCAGCTCTTGTCTTTCTAAAAATGCTTTAACTATTTTTTTTTTTTTTTCAAGAAAGTGGGACAGCCGACGCGTCTGCAATCTGGGGGTATTTTCCATAACATAAACATATTAAAAAGAAAAAGAAAAGGGAAAATAAAAAGAAACAATGATTTTCCATTCCCACTGGAAGCAGCGAGTGTGTTTGGAACATGAGGAACGTATTACTCAAGCTATTGTAAAATAAAATATAAAACCAACCAAAATAGGAGGAGAAGGGAGAGTCTCAAAAAAAAAAAAAAAAAAGGCCTCAGTTGGGATGGGAGATGCTTTTTTTTCAACAACCTCTGTCATGCAGGAGGGCTCCACAGAGACCTGACCTTTGCCTATGCGATGGCCAGATCCTGGATGGAGGGGTAAGAGGCTCCTGGGTTTGTATTTCTGCTTAGGGAGATGCAGCCCTCCCCGTGGTGGCTGGGAACGGACCTCCTGTCGCCCTGGATGGTCCCGGCACCCCAGCGAGGAGCGTCCCATGAGGGATCCATGTCAAGGTGCCACCAGTTTCACGGCCATGATTCAGGGCAGCAGGTGGCAAGGAATGTGCTAGCAGTGCCCCAAACACCGCCAGCACCGGCCACACATCCCCCAAAGCCCACCCTGCTGGGGTCCGGGGCACCGACCTGAGGTTTCAGCGATGTCTTTGGCATCGTGATGGGGTTCGACCTCATAAGTATGAGGAAGCCGTGTGCCCATGGGGAGTCCGGGTGGTAGGAGGCACCTTCCAAGGGTCTTTTATCCTGGTAATGATGGGATTTAGAGCTCCAGGACTGGGGTTTTTTTATTTTTTTGCCTTTTTTTTTTTATTATTTCTCTCACTCTGTGTGTGTGTGTGTTTGTGGCAGCTATATTGGGATGTGATTTCACAAGGCAGCATGGTTTTTGTTAAAATAGCTTCTAAAAAAATCAAAACAAAATGGTAGGAATGATGTTAGCGGCACAACCCTGGCCCAAAGTCTGCCCCGGCTTCTTGCACCCTCTGTGCCTCCTGGGCCCCGGCCAGGGCTCAGTCTGGCACGGGGACAGACAGACAGACAAAGGGTGTCGCAAACTCTCCGCGTGCTGACGGAGAGCGCGCCGGTGCCGGTGGTTGCGGGACAGGGTGAGCTGGTCGTTAAAAGACCCTCATTGTGTTAACGAACCTTGGTCGGGGCTTTGCAAGAGGTTTCCCGTGTGGCTCCAGGGGCAGCACCGGCATCCCAGGATGGAGCCGACAGCACGGCTGTGTGTCCATTAGATGAGTGTTGGTTAAATAGTGCTCTTGCAGCTGGAGGGGAGTTTTCGTGGAGGAAAAAAATCCCTCAGCCAGCAACTGGAGCTGTTGCTTTCTGATCTCTGGAGCGAGCGCGTGGGTTATTCCCGGGAGCGGCACGTTTCCTAACCAGCAACGCAGCCCACGCACACCTCCCGTCCAGCCGCTGCCGCTAGCGGGGCTGTTGCAGGAATATCCTCAGTTGCAGCTCCATTTTTCTCCCGAGAAGCCAAAAAGCCGCAGAAGAAGCTACACTCAGTTACAAATACTAAAAACTCCCGCGAAAATTGCCTATTTCCATTGCTGTCCCTATGGCTTACGAAATATTTAAAGGAATATTGTTCCTTGCATCCCGTGCTCAGCAATGGTGGGTGCAAGCAGCAAGAAGATGCTCGAGCTGGGAGCGGGGCCGCGCATCGATGGGGCGCACGGAGAAGCTGGGGAGGCTGTGTCCCCACAGCCTGGCAGACATTAAATGCCAGACACGGGCTGCGCCGTTTCCCTTTAAACTGGAAGCATATGCATGGAGATAATTTAAGGACAGAGAGTGGTGCTGTGATTTCAGTGACTTGAAGTCAGGAATAAACTACTTAGTGGGGATTTGTGAAAGGCTGTGCCATTTTCCCTCATTAGGAGAAAGAAAGTGCTGGCCAGAGAAACTAAAGACTAAATCAGATGTGCTGTTCCAAAATTAAGCCCTTGTTCTGCAGCTCCTTTGCACCGCATTGCATTTTACTGGCCACTTTTGTGCCCAATTACCTTGAACCCTGTAATTAAACACCTTTTTTTATTAGCCCTGGGTCAGTTTGGAAAAATCTCGCTGAACGAGCAAGCCTATCTTTTTTTTTTTTTTTTTTCCATAAAACTCAGCAAAACTGCCAAGCTGGGAAGGAGCAGCTCCAGCCCTGACTCCTTGTCCCTGAGCAGGGTGGTGGGACACCCACCTGTGTCTCGGCCCTGTTCCCATGGGGGCTGGATCCCACACACATGCTTTAAACCTTCCCTACCTCTGTAGCTAATAGGGACCTCTAAGTGGCAAAGCCTTTTTATGATCCGAATTTACTCCACATTAGTGTCATGTGTTTGCTTTTGTGCCTGGAGCTGAGCACAGAGCTTCACTTCACTTGTTTTTTCCAAAAATACCACATTCCTGCTCCCTGTTAGCTCTGCTTTCACCAAGCGTAGCAGCCCTGTGATCACAAGCAGGGGCTTGACCCGCTCTTCCAAGCCTGGGGGCCGCTGAAATCCATCACCACTTTCTTTCTCTTGGCGATTTGGGGACTTGTGGCCCGTGGTAGAAAGGGCTGAGTTTCGACCAGGATTATGGAGATGTTTCGTGATGGAGCGAGTGCTGGTGGGACCTCGATGTGCGTCAGGGCGTTGCTGGGAGCTGGAGCTGGGCAGTTCAGTCCTGAGTAGTCCATCCTGCAGCTCTCCCCACCACTTTCCTCCCTCAGAGGGAGGTCAGTGGGATAATAAATGCAAATGAGATAGTTCCTGATCAGCCCCTGCTTTGGTTAACTCTTTCGAGCCTGAACTGTGCTAGCTGGCACCACCAACACACATTTTTCTCCTGTCATTTGGCAGGGCTCATTCCTGCTGTGATGCCAGGGTTCATCTTCATTTACTCTGAGACAACAGTATAGGATATTATTAAAATGCAATAACATTGTTCAGATTTACTTGAAATAAGCCCCTAGCCCCCCTCCAGGGCTTGTTTCGCCCAGGTAGCCCTGGCCAGAGGGGATGTTATCCTTGAGAAACGTGGCTCTACATTCTATGGTAGGATCTGGCTGGGAGGAAGGCAAACGGGGTTGGTTAACGGTGATGAAGGTAGCCCACAAAAAAAGTTGAATCTGTGATGGTGGGAGGGATTCAGACCCACAAAGTCAAAGCTTTGGGTCCATGGTGGGACAAGCAGGTCGCCTACGGTGCTGGCTTAGAGCAAAGCTGACCCTCGCTGCTGGGAGAGAGCGAGACCCTGGTCCTGCCAAAATCCAGCCTGCTTGAATCCCACCGACAGCAATGGAAGTGGGGAGAGCTCGCTGGCGTCAGGATGGGCTCGTCCCTGGTGCGTCTTGAAATGCCAAGAACGCGAGCGCGAGCCTGCTGGGGCTCGTGGGGCTTTCCTCAGGCTAACGTCGCGTCGAGGGGGGCGCTGGTTGAAATCAGGGGCTCCTCGCTGCTGGAGCTGGGATGTGTACATGGTGCCAGGACCACGTTGTGTGACAGGGTCTGGGTTTGCTGTGGCCGAAGGAGACAGGGAACCGAAGCACTTGCTAGGGAGCCCCCAAGCAGCGCGTCTGGGGTCCTTGGGGAAGGCTGTGGTGGAGCTGTGGATTGAACCCAGACACTTTGCTTCCCCCACAAATGCCTTCTCCCAGACCCCACGCTTCCTGCCAGTGAGGGCCCGCTGCTCGGTTGGAGGAGAAAACGTAAAAACATTCTCAAAACCCACCAGTTTTGGAAGGGCGGGCAGGCACGGATTGGCTCAGACCCCAGGACACGGCTGAGGTTGCGTTTTGCAGATAAATCCCCTCTCTCCCCACAGAGCTGGCTGCTCGTGGGAGACCGAAAGCCACTACCATTTTGTCTGGGCAAGTTCTCCATTTCTCTTGTCTCCAGCCCCAACCTGCTGCTGAACCGCTCCAACTTCCCAGGCTGCTGTCTGGGCCGGGGCGAGGAGCCTGCTCGTGGTGTCAGCCAGCTGACCCGGGCAGACAGGCACCTCCTGCTCGCATATGAACTTTTATAAGAAACTTCTGCAAAAAAACAAATGAGCTCATGCTGATGAGCCTGGGGCCAGGGGTTTGGTGGAGGCGAGCAAGCACGGTTCCCTTTCCAAGTTGCTGGAGATGGATGAGGAGCAACCAGTGACTTAACAGTGGTCCCTAAATAACGTCACGTTTGATTTGTCTGAGTTCATAGCCAGAAACCAGAAAAGTACCTTCTGCATTGTTTTTAGCCTGTGACTAATTCCTCCAAGTAGGGGATTTGTTCTGTGCCTAAAGGGACGCGTAAGTCTGGGTGAATTCGCAGGCTGAACCCCCTCGAGGTCTTGTTTTCTGGAGCTACTCTACAACAACCAGGCTTATTGGTGGGGGATGCTGGGCAAACTCACATCCATGAGAGTCTTTGTGGAAGGGCAAATACGAAAGCATATGTTTGCACCGGAAAAAATAATCCAAGGAAGGAGCAGAAGCAACGCAACCCAGAGCCCATCTAGTCAAAGTGACCCGACCGCAGCCCTGCTGCGAAATAGCATTGCCTGGAGTTACTCATAGAACTGAAAGTAGTGAATAATTGCAAAAAGCAAAAGAACCTGGAAAAAATGGTGCAGGAAAATTTGCAACTGGAACCAGGGTCTGGTTTTCTTAGAATTACTTTGCTGTAGGCGGGTCGTTGATGGCAGAGTTTGAGGTTGCTCCATGTCACTGCTGGGGGATCTTTGCTGTTTCTCCTGTGGGTTACCCTAAAGTCTGGCGGAGATGGCAGAAATCAGGGATTGATCACAGAGGGATGATAAACACCTCACACGGGAAGAGCTGGTCCTTGCCCAGGACCTTATTTTTTGTGGAAAATGGCTGATGCATTGCATTGACAGACATGTTTGGGGTGCTATCCCGGCACTGGCATTGCAAAAGGGCTGCCAGCCCACCCGAGCCTCATCTGTATCTTCTGCCTTGAGCCATAAGGCAGAGTTAATGAGCCTGGTGGGCCGGTGATTTCGTGGGCAAGCTGCTTGAGGAGCAACCCGAGGGAGGTGGACCTGGGGTGACAACTGAATGGGGAGAGGCAGGATCTGCCCACGGGGCTGAACAGGCAGCTGCCCGCAGGTGACCTGCGCACTGCCTGCTCCTTGCTCGTGCTCCACACCAAGCAGCATTGCGATGGGCTGGAGAAATGCGCTGCCAGCCTCCCGTTTGCATTTCTCCAGCTGCATGCAATGCTGCTTGGTGCAGGCTTTGCAGCTGCATTGGGCTCCATTGCTGCGAACTGTCCCGGTCTTCTGTCCCTCACCTCTGCCTTTAGATAACAGTTTTGGGGGCTTTTCCAAGCCATTCTCTTGCTGGAGAACCACTATCAGTCCCCTCTGCGCTGGCACTGCTCTGCAAAGCTCATCTGCCTGCAGACCGGTGGGGAAAACCCTTGCATGGATGAAAGCTGGTGGATTAGGCACATTTATAAACCACGCATTTCTAAAGCGTCTCCTGTGATCTGCCTCCCTCCCAACCCGCCGGCTCTGCCTCGGAAAGGGCTCAGCCCAGGCAAGAGAAATGGGGTAACCACCTCGGATGGGGAAAGCATTGGGGCTGAGGCAGAAGGGGAGGAGATGCCCGTGCTGGTGTCACCGCCAGCCACCACGGTGTGCTGGTGGCTGTCCCAGCGAGTCATCACCGGCTGAGGTTTGGAGGGAGAAACTCTCCACCTCCAGCAAGAGAATATTCCAGGAAAGGCTTTGGAAATTTAGCAAAGCTGCCACAAAGCGTCTCTGCTGCCCTGCGGTCAGCCGGTGCGAGATGGCACGACCCCATCATCCTCTCCAGAACAAAATGCCAACGGCGCATGAGGCCACCGTGGAAAGCACATCCGTGGGCCGCCTGGTTAAAGGGACGTCTGGGGCTCTTGAATCAGCAGGGTGCCCTCAGGGTGACCAGGCTGGGTTCCCTTTGCAATGCTGGTGTCCCACAGGGAAGTTAAACAGATACAGTGCGTTTGCACTTGCCTGCAAAGCTGCTTTTGCTGAGACGTGACCCTAAGATGCTCTATCAGACCTGAACCAAAAGGGAAATTGGAGTTCCCTGTCTGTCACCAGTGCCTGTCGCAGGCAGCTTCCAGCCCCCTCTTGCCCTCCTGGGTGGGACGAACACCCATTTCTGCCCCCACATCCGAGAAGTATTTGCAGATGTTGAAGCCCTGAAGCAGCTTAACATTCGGCCGAGGTTTCCCAACAACCGTGTGCCCCTCACAGGGAGACAGTGAGCGTGCAGGAACGTGAGGGGTTCCCAGGGTTCACTTTCTCCCTCTTCACATTTGACTTCCCCAAAGGGATGGCTGGGCAGCCGGAGCCCAGCTCAGCCTCGCTCAGGACAGCCCCACCAGGGCTCAAGCATATATCCCTGCTGTTGTTTCGGTGGATGTGAGACCCTTCCCCGAGGGGCCCTGCAGGCTCCCTGCTGCCCTGCAAACCTCAGCGTAGCACAGGAGCACTGACCACTCGTTTGATACCCAGCATCACCCCACCATTTTGGGCCAGGCTGTAGGGAACAGCAGTGAAAAACGCTCTTTAGGAAACCCTGTTGAGCATTCAGCTGCTGTACTGGGACAGAAGGTTGGTTTTCCCACCCCACCAGGGCTGGGGGCGAGTGATGGGGCAGTTTTGCCAGTGCACGGCTATTTTTGAAGACAAGAAACCACCTTCTGCAGTCTCTTGGTGTTGCAAGAGTGCTTTGCTGGGCACGTGCAGGAGGATTTCCCTGCGCCCCAGCCCTTGGTGCTCTGCCCGGGAGCCGTTCCGTGACAGGAACTCCTCTGACCGCCTCTCCTCGAAATTAGAAACCCTATCGTGTCTTTCTGCATCCACCCCGTCGTACTTTTCTCGTCATCATGTGCCTTTCGGTTCCTCTTTCTACCATCCAGACGTTTCCCCTTTTTCTTTCCTTTGGAATTTTTTTTTATTTCTCCCCCTGTCGCGTTTTGGGTTTTGAAGGGCTCAGCACCACCCTGGGCTCTGGCGGCACAGCCGTGGGACAGGCACTGCTCGAGGCCCCAGCACTCTGTCCCTTCCCTCAGGGGTTTGGCTGTGCTGGGCTCCAGGTGCTCTGGGGAAGGTGTGTCCAGGGGTCCCAGGAGCCCTACGAAACGCTCACCACAACTTCAACCATCTGCCTTCCAACGCAGGGAACGCACATTGGAGATGTCTTCATGCAAGAAGAGCTCTTATTCCCCATAGGTCTGGCAGGAGGCATCGCACCCCTCTAAAACTCCTCCAAAACCCCCGAAGAGAGAGAAACTCCCATGAACATGAATAGCTCTGAACAAAGCCCAATGTTTTGAGTTGTGCTATCCACCTTTGGGCATTTTTGGAGGAGATGGGATGTCCTTAGGTGCTCCATAACCTTTGCATGAGTAGTTCCTTTTCTCTGCATAAGCACATTCTTAAAGAAGCGTTGGGCTTTCATTCTCCACTTACTTCAACCGTCGTACTTCTCTGTTCACTTGTTTAAATCAAGCATAAAGCTCTAACTGTTCTTTGAATATTTATGACTAGTTTTTATCTCATGCCATGCATACAAAACATACTTGATTTCTTTCCTAAAAGTTTTTTCAAGTGCAAAGTTTTAAAAACATGTGGCTTTTATTGCAGGCAGGAATGAATAACAGCATTCCACCAGTAACCACATTAAATGGAACAGTAATATTCATATGCGTAAGGGCAAAAGCTGCCTTGTTTCCTATTTGCAGTTGAACTCTGAAATTAATTAAGAACTAAAAGGATCTGACAGTCATTAGGATCTTTTAAAAAGGAGTGGAAGTGGCAGATGGGACCCACGCTCCAAAAAGCTCGGCCATGCTATCAATAGCACAGAGGATGTGAGCCCTGAACATGCTCCTCATTGTCGGGCCGTTGTGGGCAGAGGAGAATCGCGGTCCCGAACAATGAAGAATGGCACTTTCGTGACTTCAGAACCGCGGGATTCACGTCAATCGCACTCGTGCTCCTAAGTCACTTCACAGCTCTTGAAAACCCCATCTCAGCCCGCCGGCGCTGCACACGCTCGAGCATTTGTGCTGCGCCCGGAGCGCAGGGCGCCTGCCAAAGGTTGGTGCCGTGGGAGCAGTGGGTCCTGGCTCCCCTCGTGCACCGTTTCGAGAGACGCTGAACCCCCCGACGGCAGCGGCATCGCTCCTGATTCACCCCGGTGCGTGCGCTTGGGGCTCACCGCTCTGGTCCCCGAGTGGCCAAGGATGTGTGTGGGGGTGCATGGGTGTGGGGAGGGTCTCCCTGGGGATGCTGATTGGCATGAGGACTGGTAATAAAGTGCACCGGTATAAAATGGGGAGAACTGGGAGCATGGGCAAGCCCCGAAGCTGTAAGAAGGATCAACAATCACTTCTCTGGCTGTGCCCTTTCTAGTCATCCAAATGACGGTGAATGAAACCTGGGCCCAGGTGGGAATATCATATTGATTTTCCCTGGGGCCATCATTTCATGCCAGGATCCAAAACTCTTGCTAGAGCCTTCCTCCTCCTGCTGCTGCCCCAAGCAAGGACCCTGGACGCCAGGCGCCAGGTCTGCATAGGCAGAGAGCAAGGTGGATTTGGGCAGCCGTGGCTCCCATGGGGTTAAGGGATGTCCCGGCTCAGGATCTGATGTCAAGCTGCAGCCCTGGCCCTGGAAGCGGGTGCTGAGAAGGGTTTCCCCCACTGCGGGTATCGCCCAACCCCGGGGCGCAGCGGCCGCCGAGCAGAGCCCGGTGCAGCCCTGCTGGAGTCGTCAACAGGCTCTCACAGCCGGTCCCTTGCCCAAGCACAGGCTTCGCCCTGATTTATGTCTGGGGCAGCCACTGCCTTTTCTCCCCCTCCCAGTTTTCCCTTATTTCTTCCCCCGAGCCCCGCAGCTTCCTCCCGCAGGAACCTCTGCCTGCAGCGCCCGTCATTGCCCCGTGGGAGCCCGTTTTAGCGGTGACACGCAGGGGTTAAAAATTGTCACCATTGTGCACCTCATTGGACCCAGCATCTGTTGTTTGATTTATGAATGAATAGCACGCTCCCTCCCTGCATGCTGCTCTCAGATCCCCTTCCCTTAACTACAAAATAGATCCAGACACCCGCATGGCCCTACTGAGCGCCGTGCTCCTGAGAGCTCTGAGGCAGAGTTTGCGATGAATTTTTAATAGAAAGCTTCCTATAAGCCTCTGCGCTCACTTCCTTGCCGTCGAAACGAGTGGCTCTGCTGCTAAATAGCAGCTCAAATGAATTACAAACTACAGAGGAGCCTGTAAGGGAAGTAATCCCAGCGAGTAATGATTTAAAGAGCCGCTGACCTCCCTGCGATGTGAACAGTAGCTTTTAAGTATTTGAAAAGAGGCCCCTGCAAATCCTGGGTCTTATACTCTATTAACCTCCTCTGGAGCGCAGGGAGGGTGGTGGAGGAATAATCCCCACGTGTCGATGTCTCCCGGTTTGCGGAGGATGAGAGCAGTGGGAGGTTTGCCCCCTGTTTGAGACTCTGAATCCTGCTGTGCTGAAAAGGATCATTTAAATGAAAGAGAATGCCCATGAGGGCACGGTGCCGTGGGTCCTCGTGGCTCTGGGACGGCTTTGCTCACTCGCACACCTCTTTGCAGAAATGGCTGCTGGGTTGCTTCACTGGGCGCCGCACCTCGGGGGGTCGCCAGCCAATTTGGAGGTGAGGGGAGCCTGGTTTGCCACTGCCCTGTGTTTTGGGTCTCATTCTATGCTGCTGCAAGTTGGTGACTAGCTCTGCACCCATGCAGTGGAGAAGTGCAGGGCCATGCAACGGGCTATGGGGGTGAGTCTGCAATCCTCTCATCCTGAAGTCAAGAACAAGTCAGGGTGGGCGAGAAGAGGGTGCTGGAAAGAGTGGCTTTTGGGGAGGGAGCAGGGCATGGCACCCTGCACACCTGGGAATACGTCAATGACTGACTCAGGGTACTTTGGGGAGGCATTTGTACGTTGCTTTGCGGACACCGACGTGATGGAACAAGGTGCCCTTTCCAACAGGTTGCTCCCAGTATAAAAAGGGATTAGAGAAATGTGCGGCTGGCAGGGCTGGGAGGGGACACTGGATGGATAAAGCCACCCAAGCAGGAAAGGCAGGAGATGTAAAACGAGCATCGTGCTGCTGGGGGGCACGGAGCCCAAAATCACCCCATGGGGCCTCGTAGGACGGGGCGGGCAGCCACAGCGAGCGGGGACACCCACCCTGCGCGGCTCCAGGGCTGCAGCTCCCGGACGGGGCGGAGGGAGACACGGGACGGTGACCGGGGTGACACTCCCAGGGCTGCGCAGGGGGCGGCTGGGGCAAAGGCGGGGTAGCCCCGGGGGTCGGCTCAGCAGAGGGAAGAGGCAGGACAGACGCCTGCTTGTAGAGGGCCGGGCCGGGCCGGGCCGGGGACGGGGGGGGTCAGCGGGCCGGGCCGCCCCGTCGCGCCCGCCCCGTCGCGGAGCCGCCACGGCGGAGCCTCGGCGCCAACTAGCGGCCGCGCCGCCGCACTGCAGCGCAGGCGCGGTGTGTCGTGTCTTCCCCCCCCCCCATCCCCTCCGTGCCTCCCCTCCAGCCCCGGGGTGAGGGTACCGGTGCGGGGGGGGGTACCGGGACGGGGACGTGCCGACCCCCCGGTAAATCCCGGCGTGGGGCCGCTGCAGCCCGGTTCGGCGGGTCCCCCGTGCTCCGGGTTCTGCGTGGGTCCCCCTGAACGGGGCGGAGGGGTGGGGGGTGGGGGGGGAGAGAGAGAAATAGAGCTAAACCCGGCGGCTGCTTTCACCTAAAAAGGACAGAATTTCAGCGCCGGTAACTGCGGGAGATGGTCTGACACGCAGAACTGGCGGCCGCCCCCCCCGGGACCCGCCGCCCCCGGGGCCGGTTGGGCTCGGAGCTGCCCCCGGCACCGGTTCGACGGACGCGGCTCGCCCGGTGCGGCTGCCCGGGGGGGGCCGGCGCAGCCACCCGGTTGCTAACGGGAGGGAACCTCCGCTCCTCCTAGTCAAAAAAAAAAAAAAAAAAATCGATTTTTTTTTTTTTTTTTTTTTTTTGCTTTTCGCCAAACACGGGGGTTTTCTGAGTCTTGCGAGCGGCGGGATGCGGAGCCCAACCCGGGCTCGCCCCTCCGGGCACTGCGGCTTGCGGAGGAAAATATTTCATTAGTTTGTGAAGGATGCTCAGGAAAAGGAGAATTTTTTTTTTTTTTTTTTTTTTTTTTTTTTTTGGTGCTGAGGTTTATTTTTGTTTGTTTTAAGGAAAATTGCGTTTCACACCGCGCAGCGCGGAGCCGGGAGCGCTGCGGCCCGGCCGGCTCCGCTCCGAGGGACGGTGCCCGTCCCCAAACACCAAGGGCAGCGCTCGGGGGGAGCTCAGCCCCACCGGGAAACAACCGGGCAGCGCCGGCAAAGAAACCCCCGCCTCGCTCCCCGCTTCTGCCCCCCGCCCGCCCCGCGGTTCGCCGTTTCCGCGGCCGGGACACCGCGGGCAGCCGCGGAGCGGAGCGAACCGCCGCCTTCGTTGTGTTCCCGCAGAACCGGTGGCTTCGCCACGAATTTTCTCACCAACGATTCCGGCCGGAGCCGCCGGCCTTGCCCGCACCCGCAGCCCCGGGGGAGCTACCGGGGGCGCCGGGCGCTGCGGGAGCCCCGGCACCGCCGGAGATCGAGGCGGTTTTCATTTTTTGGAAGAGGGGGCGGGGGAAGGCAGAAGGTGGAGGCTGAGGAGCAGCGGTTTTCAGCGCAGGCCGTGGGGCGAGGCCGCCCCCCCGTCTGGGACGCGGGTGCCGGTGGTCCCCAGCCGCTGCCCCGCGGCGGCCGCTCCCCGCCCCCGTCCCGCCACGGCCGAGCCACAGCGGGGGGAGCGCTTCGCGGCGGGGAGGAGCCCGGGGACGTGTCGTATTCCCAGGCGCTCTGCACGGCGGCGGCTCCGGCCCCAAATCGGCCCCATCGCGCCTCAAAACCCTCCGGCGGCGGCGGCGGCGAGAAGCCACCGGGGCCTCGACGTGAGCCCGCCCCGCCGGGGCCAGCCCAGCGGGGGGGGGGGGCGTGGCGTGGCTCCCCTAGACCACGCCTATTTGAGGTGAGACCACGCCTCTTTCTGATGCGGTCACGCCCCTTCGCCCCGCAGGAGCCGGGTGGTGGGCGGGGAGAAGGACACCCCCCCCTCCGCGAGCCCCCCCCATTGGCGCGGCGCCCCGTCCGTCAGGGCGCGGCCCGCCCCCCCCTGGGGCCGGCAGTAAATACGGTACCGAGCGGCGCGGCTGACACTTGGGAGCTGGTTTCGGGGCCGCCCGGCGGAGGGGACCCGCCTGCAGCCGAGGGCGCCCGGCCGCGACGTGGCTCTGCCGGGGCTCCGCGCCGCCTTTTCCCGGGCGGGGCGGACGGGACCGCAGCGAAACCACCAGTGAACGAACCCCGGAGCCGGGCGGGAGCGAACACCCCGCACCCTTCATCCCCCGCGCCGCCCCGCTGAGGACGGCGATCTGCCGGGACGGAGCGAGGCAGCGCGGGGCCCGGCCGCCGCCGCCCTCGCCGCATCCCGCCACCGAGCCCCGCCGCAGCCGAGCGCTGGGCGCCGGGCCCCGCCGGGTCCCTCCTCGTACCCCCGGGCCGCGGCGGCTCCCTGACGCCCGCCGTTGTGATGCGTATTCCCGTAGACCCGAGCACCAGCAGGCGCTTCACACCCCCCTCCACGGCCTTCCCCTGCGGTAAGATGGGAGAGAACAGCGGGGCGCTGGGGGCCCCCGCACCGGGTGCCCGGGCTCGACCCGAGGTCCGCTCCGTCGTGGATGTACTGGCCGACCACGCCGGCGAGCTGGTGCGCACCGACAGCCCCAACTTCTTGTGCTCGGTGCTACCGTCCCACTGGAGGTGCAACAAGACGCTGCCCGTCGCCTTCAAGGTAAGCCGGGAGCTGCGGGGAAGGGCTGCGGCCGGGCAGGTAGCCCCGGTGGTACGGAGGGACCGGCTCGGCTCCGGGCTCGCCCTCCGCCCCGACCCGCTCGCTTCCTTCCCTCCGCCCCTTTCCCTCTAACTCGCTCCTGACATCACCTTTCAAGGGAGCCCGGTTTATTATTTTTAATCAAGTCTCCGCATTGCCCCGCGGTCACAGCATCTTAGATATTCCGTACAGTTAGGAGCTCTCAGGCAACTTTGAAGTTTAATGAGAGCGGAGGTTAATTACGTTCCTGGGAGAGAGCGAGAGAAGCAGAGAAGGGAGATCTAATCTGCAAAAAGAAAGCGAAGAGCTCAAGCACCGGCACCGGGCTGCGCTGCCCGGGCTCCGCTCCCGCGGAACGGGGCTACCCGACGGGGCACCCCCGGGCCGGGCATCCCCGCTGCTCCCCCGGGGCTTGGGGAACCGGGGCTGAGGCGAGGAAAAGCCAAAAAAAAAAAAAAAAAAAAAAAAAAAAAATCAACGGGTGGCAGCCGAGCGGGGCTGGGGGGAGGTTTGCAAACCGGGTTGTCCCGGCACTGGGAGATCGGGGCGCTGCTCACCGGGAAGGGGGGGCTTTCTCCGCCAGCCGCCACCCTCCGCGGCCGCGCAGCGCCACCGGCCCCCCGCGCTTCCCCCGGGCCGGTCGCGGAGCTCCGGGGCCCCCATCGCGACCGACCCGCGCTCGGCAGCGCTTTTTTTTTTTTTTTTTTCCTTTCCCTTCCCCGAATCAAACAAAATAAAAGCACAAATCCCCCCCAGATAGGGCCGAGGGCAGGCTGCGCTCCCCGCGGAAGCCCTTCTCTCCTTTTAACCCTTTTTTAGCTCATTTTCCCCTTTCCCATCCAATTTTCAAGCCTTCCACGGGGGCTCGGGTTGCTTTTGGTTTTGCTTCAGTTTGTGTGGGTTTTTTTTGGGGGGGTGCGGGGGTATCGTAGGGCAGGTTAGCTCTGACCGCGGTTAATTTTAGCCTAAAATCCTCTCGTCCTGCCCTAGGTCGTAGCCCTGGGAGATGTGCCCGATGGGACGGTGGTCACGGTGATGGCAGGGAACGACGAAAACTACTCGGCCGAGCTCCGCAACGCCTCTGCCGTGATGAAAAACCAAGTAGCGAGATTTAACGACCTCAGATTTGTTGGGAGAAGCGGCAGGGGTAGGTACCGGCCGGGAAATGGTTGTCCTTTTTATTTGGCTTTTTAGGAAGAGGGGAAAAAAAAAAAAAGAAAAAAAAGAAAAAAAGAAGTTTAGTTTTATTTTATTTTAACGGCGTATTTCTCGCGGGCCGGTGGTTTCGTTGCTGCGGGCTGAGCTTGTCGCGCAGGGGAGAACCCTCCCAGCCCCGGAGCGGTTCCCGAGCGGACGATGGGGAGGGATGCGGGAAGGACGCAGGAGCAGCCCCGACCGCCCCCCGCAGCGAAGCGGCTCAGCCCCGCTCGTCCCGGGGCTTTTCCCTTTGCCGAGGTGTCGGGAAAGAACGGTGCAGGGAAAAAATACCTCCGGGGGGGGGGGGGAAGGCAGCCCCGCTCAGGTGCAGGGGCTGGCAGGCAGCCCCAGCCCGAATCCTCCTGAATTTCTCCCATTAGGGAGATAAAAGGAGGCAGCGGTATTTGCGCGGTGCGTCCCCTCCGCAGGTGAATGCGCTCGGGGGCAACAACCCACCTGGCAGCTCGTTTTTTAAAGGGTGGAAAAGCAAGTAGTTAAAGCAAAATAATACTCCGGGGCTTGGGATGGGGGGAATGCGGCGGGCAGGGGTACAGAAGGTCTCGTTTCAAACGGGAGCTGTGGGTGGGTTTTTTTTAGGAGGGTAAGGTTCGCTCATTTTCTCCGCTGTTTTTGCACGGAAGAGCGGGAACGAAATGGTACTTTCTGGCCGTAGAGGTTGGCTTTATCATTTAGCCTTAAACGCGGCGCGCCGCTGGCTTTTCCAAAACCAAAAGGCAAAAACCAGGCTGCGCCATCCCAGGGGAGTGAAATAAATCCCCCGAAAATACTGAAAGCCAGCGGGTGGCAGGGGCAGAGCCCTGCCTGCCCTTTCCTCCCCCCGCATCCCTCGCAGCCGTATTGCACCTGAATTGCAAAGAGTATAAATAGAATTTCGGCATTTCATCACCAATAAACGCTGCAGACCGAAGCACTTAAAAAATAAGAATACTATATTTTAATGGTCATGTGGCAGCGTTCTCTCAAAGGCTCCGAATGTATATACACAATGTCAGATATATTTTGCCTTCTCTGCATTAATTAAAAGCAGCGATGTTACGATTTATTTGCATGTAATAACTGTTTACTTGTTCCTCTTTATGAAACTTGAATAGTTTACATTCTTTCATACATTTCCTTTTTCCTGTTGGCTCCTTCTCCTTGTTGCAGTTTCTTTAAAACTCTCCACTTAACTGGTTGCAGGTTGATGGATGGAAAATGTTTTTCTTTTATGAATTAAGCTTTCATTTCTGTAATCAATTATTCTCTTAGGCTCTTTTCTCTCTGGATTTTTTTTTCATCCTCCTTACACAAATTTCCAAGCTGAATGCAACCCAATCTCAGCTTGACTCTTGAATTCATTATTAACTTTCTTCCTCTACAGTCCTAAGCTCTGAATTAACAGTAGTTTACAGTCTCAGAAAGCACTTGAGTGAACAGTCTCCTTCCTCGGGCAGAGTCCTGGCAAGTACTCATTATAGCAGTGAAAACACCTTCGCTGCCTCTAACAGGCTTTGGGGCGAGCAGTGTAACTTAAGTGCTAATTTATATATATATATTTTGTTGTGGGATGAGGCTTTGTAATATTTTCAGAGAAGTAACCCCGTCGGGGCTCCCTGGGGCTGGTGTGAAGGCAGCACAGTGGGGTTTTCTCGCAGCGTGAAGCGTGTGCTTAGCTCCCCATGCACGGCCGTGCTTTCCCGGCCAGGGGCTCTTTCAGAGCTATTTAGTGTGAAAAATCGTTTCTATTGCCTTTTTATTCTGGGTGTCACACTTGCTTTCCCTTGTTTAGCTTAATGTCTGAAAGCCCAGTGCTGGTTTCGTTTATTCTGGCAGAAATTTGGATTCGCTGTAAAATATGTTACTGGAGCAGAGCTCTGTGTGTGCGTATAAATGGGTTTGTAAATCCGATGTGTGGATGTGTGCATCTGTAAACACGCACAGTGTGTCCCCGTGAACGTGTGCCGGAGCTGCAGGAGCCTTGTAAAGTCGGAAGCAGCCTGGCTCTCGCTTCGAGAACACGACTTGAAATGGTTCAGAATTGGGCATTTTTAGTATTAACGCTGCTGGGATCGTTCCCAGCACTGTGAGCTGGGAAGAGAAGGTCCTTATCCGCACACCCACCCCTACCCCTCCAAAAATTACCATCTCCATGTGAAAGACAAAGGGAGGGGGGAAGGACCAGTTTCCCTCTATGCTTCGCTTTTAAAAATTAAAAAACAAAACAAAACCCCCACAAACCAAAACAAACCCAAAAAAACCCACCCCAAAAAACAATCCAACCCAACCCTTTTTTGCTCACTGAATAAAATGAAAGCCAAGGCCGGGGGGTGCTGCGATGCCCTTTGCACCCCACCGCCTGCTCTCCCAGCCGGGATATCCCCCGCGGAGCATCCCGTGGAGCCGCGGGTGCTCCCAAACCCACCCAGGAGCTGGGATCCAGCCCCACAGAGCCAGTGAAGTGGAGCTGGGGTGCGATGGGAATGAGTAACCTTAGCTCGGCTTCCTCAGAAGGCGGGAAGTGAGTAAAAATGATGCTGAGTAATAATTGTCATTTTCGATTCATGGGAGGATTTTTGAGAGCTGTTAAGAGACGCAAAAATGGCCTGGCCGGCTCCGTGCCGCGGCCGTCCTCCCTGGAGAGGTGTCGATGTCTGCGGCGAGCAGGGGAGGGGGGGGGGGGGGGGAACAGAAATGCAGGGAAGTTATTTCACATGGAGAATAAAAAATTAAATTATTTCTTTTTTAAAATTAAAAATCAGATGCAGTAGTAAGCAGGGGAGCTGGGCACGGAGCTGCTGGGCTCCGCTCCTGGGGCGTGCGGGAGGGTTGTGTGTCTCACAAGCCGGACTTGCCTGCGCGCTCTGTGCGAACCAAGGGGCTGCCTCTCCTCCCGCGGAATTTCCTAAATAATCGCTCCTAATAATCCTCATCCCTGCGCTCTGGTTCTGCAGACGGTTTGCCGACAAATACTCGGTGTTGGTTGGTTTTTACGTGGCCGGGCAGGCACCCCGGAGCCTTCATGCTCCGCAGGCTGCGGCGGCACGGCTCTTCCGTGCAGGTTCTCAGCGCCACCGTTTCACCGAGGATTAAAATAGTATTTGGGAGGGTAAAAAAAAAAAAAAAAAAAAAAAATTTCCTTTTTGTGTAGAAAATGAGCTGAAGGTTTGTGCAGTGTTTAGTCCTGTTTTGGAAGCTGAGGTAGGGCACGGATTGATGCTTGCTGTCTGCTTTAAAGCCAGAATCCCCCCCCCCCCCCCTCCCGCCCCCCGCCTCCCAATGCTCCCGTAGAGAAACTCTCCCACCTGGGATAATTGCAGGATGTTCTCCGGAGGAGATAATTTAATTTTTCCTTTTATTCTTTTTTTTTTTTTTTTCCTTCTAGCTGTATAAATACTGTTTTGTTTTGCTATGGATTTTCTCGAGTCCAACTCTGTAGATAGATGATAGTCGGGAACTGAAAACCCCTAATCCCTTTAGGGGAAAAGGGAAAGGAGGTGGTTTCTTACTGCATTTATTTGTGAAATAGAGGCTGGAGGAGCTATGTATTGTATGGGCAATTCCAGCCTGATTCCTGTTAGGGTTTATACCTCTGAAATACTTGATATCTTTGAAATCCCATGGTGATTGCTCTTGGGGGGTTGGTTAGAGCGGTTTGCTCCCTCGCGTGTGCAACCTCTCTCCTCTACCTGAGGGAATCCGGCTGTGCACCAGCCTCTGCTGGAAGGGCCTCCGCTCTCCGCAGCCTCCCCATCGGCTGGGCATCGAGTGGGTGATGGCAGCCGAGATCGGGCAAGGAGAGGGCAGAGGGTCTGGGATGGGGATGCCAAGGCTGCAGGAGGTGAATGGGTTTGGGGTTGGGGTGGGTGCTGGGAGGGGAGAGCGGGGTGGCATATGGGTGCAGGGGTGATAACACCCTCTGTGATGCCAAAAGTGTTTTCAGGCTGTGGGTGGAAACCTGTTCTACCGAGGCATGGGGTCACTCTTGTTTTCTTGCAAAACTGGGTTCCCAAGAGCTTCTCACTGCTTTATTCCCTTTATTCCCTTTTTTTTTTTTTTTTTTTTTTTAAATGGTGACAAGCTTCGTGCTTCAAAAGAATCTCTGAAAGCCCCCATGATGGTTCCTAGCAGCAGGTTCCTGCTCTCTGGTCAGGGCTGGGAGAGGGGGACAGTCCCCACAGCTGTCTGTCTGGTGGCCAAAGCTGGCCGGATTCAGTTCCCAGTTTGTAGTTTCCAATTTCTGGCGCTGGCCCCCGTACGTGGGCTGTGGTGCCCACACGGCTGAGGGCCCGGCGCAGCTCCCCTCCAAACGGTCCCATGTGGGTGCATCTGCGGGGCCAAAGCCACCGGGATTCCCCTGCAAATGCCTGCAGATTGATGCCATCTCACCCGCTCGCTCCTGCAGGAACATCCAGTGGGTGCCAGGACCCAAATTTGTCGCTTGCAGAGGGGGTCCTGCACCTGATGCCGTGTTTCAGGGCTGGATTCAGGAAAAAGGGAAGCATCTGAGCGGGAAGGCACCAGGAAGCTGCTGTGGGTGGAGGGGTCGATATGGGGACAGAGCAGAGGAGGAGTGGGGGGACAAGTGACTTTTCCATCCAGGAAGGTCCTGACTCCTGCTCTGAACTGGATCCAAGCCTCACTTTGCTGCAGTCAGCTGAACCCCAGCGGGAGCCGGCCGAGCTTTGTGTCTCGGCAATAATGTCTCATAAAATTAAATGATGTGTGTGTTGGAGTACGGTGGATGGGGATATTTGCGTCTGAGCTTGCTCCAGCAGGAGCCTTTTGCTCCCACAAGAGCTGAACCCACGTGGATATCTTCATTTCTCTTGTTTTGTTCCCCTCCTTAGGAAAAAGCTTTACCCTGACGATCACCGTGTTCACCAACCCCACCCAAGTCGCTACCTATCACCGAGCCATTAAAGTGACTGTGGACGGACCCCGGGAGCCACGAAGTGAGTGATGTGTTTTATTTGGCAGCCGCTGAGAAGCGAGCGGGGGGGATGGTGGCCAAAGGACGCAGGGTGCCTCTGCGGCCGGGCAAAGCCAGCCGGGGCAGGCACCGTTTGCAGCGTGCGGCGCTAGCGAGAGGGTTGTCACGGCCGAGCGAGCCCCGAGAGCCCACGCTGCGGTGGGCACGTCTTGGCTGCTTTTATTTTCTCTTGCACAACGGGGCACGGTGTCTGTCCGTGCGGTGTCTGTCCGTGCCCGCTGCTTGCTCTCGCCGCGCTCTGTATCCCATCGTGGAGAGATGGTTTTATCGCTCCAGTCCTCGTGGTGGCTGGGACGTGGAGAAAATGCTTTGGGCTTTGACAGCAAAAATATGAAGGACTCAAACGTGGCGATACACAGGGCATTTCGTGGGGGGGTTACGAAGCCAGCGTTGCTGTGCCCAGCTTCGGAGGTTGACTTGCTGGTTATTAAACTAAAAAGGTTTGCAGGTTTCCTCCACACCGTGCTTGTATTTGCCTGTCTGTCCGCATGGGCCCAGGAGAGCTTGGCGAGCACCTTCCCCTTTTGGTTAGCGGTGGTTTCGCTTTCGGGTTGTCAAAGGCTCCGGCTGGCAGAGCCCGCGGCCGGGGGCTGCGTTGCTTGAGAAAACCAAAGAGACGATTCAACCGCAGAAACGTCGCTCTGTTTTGATCGAGTAGGCTCTCCTGGGTGCAGGATGGTGCCTCTTGGTTGAGGGTGGCTCTTTGCAAAGGCGGCTGCGAATCGCCCTGGCTGGGTTGGTTTTAGGCGTCGGGCTGGTTTGAGCTCACCTTGGCACCTCCCGTGATCTGAGGAGCGCAGGGAAAAGCTCCAGCGCCGTTGGCTGGAGGATTTTCCCTTTTCCATGGGTATTATTTGCTCTGTGGGACTCCCTGCGCGGTGGGACCTTGTCCCTGGAGCCTCTGTCTCCGGCTTTTTGCTCTGGCTTCACCTTCCTGCTCACTCAGCACCACCCCAGGGACTATAAAGCAGAGTTTGTTCCCTTCGCGTGTAAAGCTGTTGGTGCCCAAATTGAAGGGAAACGGTTTGATCCTTTTAAATATGCTTTAGAAAATATTTTCTGTTGATGCTGTCGTTGGGCCATTGGTGCCCCTTGATGTCAGGCCAGGTGGAGGCTGTTACCTCAGCAAGGGGGTTTTATTTGCGTTGGGATTGTTTGGCTTTTCTTCCCCCTTGATTTTTATTTTGGAGCACTAGAGGCTTTACAGGAGCCTGTTGAGCTGCCGGGCTGGATTGGCAAAGCCAGCATCCAGGCGATGAAACGCTGTTGGTTTTTCGTTTAAGCCAGAAACACAAGGCAGGTCCCAGTTGTGGGGCTGCGGTGGTGAGCAAACGTGGGTCGCGGTGGGTGCTGCAGCCACCGGGACCGGGCTGAGCCCAGGGCTGGGAGGGGAAGGCAGGCAGGGGTTGGGCAGGGAATTTCACAACTCTTCCAGGTCAGGAATAGAAACCAGGTCTCCTGACTCCTGGCTCAGCCCCTTATCCGCTGCATCAGATCGCCTTTCTAATAATAATAATAATCAGGAATACATAAATAATAATACAAGGTGAGATAGTTACTACTCTTAGCGTTTGGTTTGCTCTGACTTCACCGATAGCCAGCGCTCACCAAACCCCCGCTGAATCATACCCGCTCCTCCTGAATTGCAACATCTCTCGCCCATCGCTCCCGATCTTTAATTTAAATTTTCTGATACGGAGGCGAAGGCTCCTCCGTAGCCAGGCGGGGAGCTTCGGGGCTGAGCCGTGGGCACGCTCGCCCTGCGCTGTTTGGGCTGGGGCTGTGCCTTTGTTTGGCATAAGCAGGGAAAAGCGGAGGACGGAGGCGGCTTGCCCTGGCTCTGGCTTGGTGTGCCCGAGGGATGCCCTCCCTGGGACGCTGTCCCAGGCTGCAAGGTCAGCAGTTTTCTGCCCTTTTTTTTTTTTCTTTTTTTTTTTTTTCCTGATTTGTGAACATGAAAATGTTTGTGCTGGAGGTGTAGGCTGCGTGGTGTTTATTTGCTGGTTGTTCCCTTGCCTTGTGTGGACACCAAAGGTCAATCTCTCCCCCATCCCTGCACCCCCACAGCCCATAAATTGCTAATCAAAGGAGTTTAGACCCAAGTTGTGATGATGGGTTTTTTTTTTTTTTTTTTAAATTTTTCAGATGATCGTAAATTTGTTGGCAGTAAAGGTCACATTTTGGTTCCCGGTTTGACCCCGGGGCTTAATTCACGATTGACGAAAATCCAGTGTCTTGCACTGGAAGAAAAAGAATTTAAAAACCTCTTTTTTTTGCCACACTTTGGTTTGTTTCTAATGAACATGAAATTTTTTTTAAAAAATAATTAAATAATGACCTTTGCCCTTCCCTTCCTGCCGTCCTCTGCAGAAACCCTTGGTGTGGAAATACCAGCTGCAAAATAATCCGGGCTCGCTCGTGGAAAGCCAACGTGGTTTTCCTGGTTAACCTGCCACTGGGTGGCTCTCCGGCATAGCACCCCTCGGTGCGCCGGCACCCGCAGGGCTCTCTGGCCGGAGATTGGAGCCAGTAGAGCCCCAGTAATAACCACCTTTGGCCAAACATGATGGCTCACGCTGCCTTCACCTGCTTGGCTTTGGGAGGTGAGAGCTGCCAGCAGGAACTGCAATTTTTGTGTGTGTGTATGTATATTATATATACTTTTTAGCATATATAGATGTAAATACATATGTGTGTGTATGTGTACATATATACGTGTGTGTGCATAAAAATATATGGATTTTCCTCCCCTTCTTGGCTGCAGTGTTGCAAATGAGTGGGACACGGTGTGTGTTGGCCCCTGTTGTGCAGGATTGGTGCTGGCCGGGGCTGGAGGCTGGATGTGGGGCTGGTATAAGCGGGCAGAAAAGCACCCTTAATGTGGGAAGAATTGGCCATTTGTCTTGGTATCCTGGGAAAGCCCTGGGCATCGTCTTCTCAGATGCAGCGAAATTCCTCCAGCAAATGTTCTTGTGGGGTTTTTGGGCCAGTAAGGCGGCTGGGCTCCACACCCCACCTCTGAGCATCCCATTCATCTTCCACCCCTGTCCCATCGCTTCATCTCAGCCCTTGAGCAAGTCTTTTAACTAAAGCTGTGCCCAGAAAAAACTTCTGAGGAGTTTGAAAGAGAGTCGAGATGGGTGAGAAATTGTAGGGAAGCGGGTGACAGCCAGAGCCCCTCGCGTGGCCGGGGGATGAAGGGCTGGGGCAACCCAGAGAGCTGGACCGCAGTGTTGAAGACACCCAAGCGTCCTTCTTTGAAGGACCCACAGCCGCACGAGGAGCAGCGCCAGGGTGTGTATGGGGCTGATAACGGTGGTGGCTTTGGCCAAGCCACTGTCTCAGCTGCTCTGCGGCGGTCCCCGAGCATCTCCTGCAAGCCATCCCGCAGGCTCCCTCCAAGTGACTCGCTCGCTCAGAGATTTTTTTTTTTTTTTTTTCCTTGTGCTCAAGCTCTTTCTGGGTTAGATCTGGAGTGAAAAAGGACATTTTTTCAAGTTGACACCTTAGCTCTAAACAAATGGCGCAGCGGGTGCCAAGTGTTGACATACTTTGTACAAACAGGAAGTAATAAAATATTTGAACTTCCTGTGGAATTTCCTTCTTTTTTTCCCCCCCTTCTCTGCAGCTCTTTATTTAGCAAGAGCCCGACTCGGCTGAGCTGCAACCCTGGTGCAGAGCCCTCTCGCATCCACAGCTGCTTGCAAAATAATCCACAAGAGGCAGAACATGGTGAAATGAATAGCTGGAAGCTATACAGGGATGTTTAGTCTGTTCCTGGGTAAATGGGAGCATCTCCAGGGCCTCCCCCATCACACCCACCTGCTGGCTGCCTTCCCTTTCCCTTCCCTTTCCCTTTCCTTTCCCTTCCCACTGCTCTCACCTCCTTGCTGCTGTCGCTTTTGATCTCCTCCCAGCTCCCCCTTGCAGCACCAGCCCCTTTCTGCACATCTCCTGGGAACTCTTGTGCAAAGTCTTTTTATTTTCCTTTAAATGCCTTTTCCCCCCTCTCTCTGACTCTTTTTTCCTTGCTGCCGTTCAGTCTTCCTTAACTTCTCTCCTCCCTTTCATTTCCTTGGCCCTTAACCCCTTGTTTCTGATTTCCACCCCACCCCAGCTGTCCTGGCCACCGTGTGGAGGAGGAAAGGGAGACCAAGAGGACTTGATCACTCACCATAAACCTTGTGGGGAAGCACATCTATACCCAGAAGTGCTCACCTGGGGTAAAAACCATCCTTCCAGCTGTGAGCGTGCACAGAGCCTCGTGTGCCAGTGCTGGGGAGGTGGGAAGGGGTGCAAGGCAGCCACACCAAGATGTGTGGAGCTCTCTCCACTTGCATGGCGAGGGCTTGGACCGCTTTGAGTGTAAAATTGCTTTCTGAGGTTTAATGCTGCATAAATTTGGGTGAACAGAGCTGTTTTTCTCCCCCTCCCCAAAAAAGAAGGCAAGTAGAGGAGGGAGCACTAGGGGCTGCAGCAGCATGGACCTCCCTGCTCTTTCATTGCAGTTTAATTTTCTCCTGGGCTGAATGATTAAATGGGTGGTGAGGTTGAGGAAAGGTGGTAGCTTGGTTTTCCACACCTGAAGAGTGAGAGGCAGTGGGGTCCCTGCCCCCCCTTTTTGGCCACAGCAGCGGTGCGGATGCTCGCAGAGGTGCTGGTGCTGGTGGTTGGTGTCTCCCGCCCTGCTCGTTTTGGGTGTGTGCAGCAGAGATTTGGTGCTTTCAGTTGTGTCCCTGCTTGGTGTGACCACTGTAAGTGCCAGGAGCGTGTCCCCATCCTGCAGCGTCTGCTGGGCTCAGACTGGGAGGAGGAGGAGGAGAAGGGGTCTTGTGGCTGCACTGCCCCTGGCCAGGCAAGAGCATTTCATATCCCCTCTCCATCTTGTCCCTGCAGGGTATTTCTGGCTGGGCCCCATCCTGCATAGGCACAAATCCCCTCTGTGGCCACTTTCTCCTCCCCAAAAGGCTTCTTCCCCACGGTGTCCCTGGGGAGAGAGCAAATGGGGCCATGCCAGGAGCGGTGCCACCCCACAGGGGACGGCCCAGCGGCCACCGCTCTGGCTCGCCCTGAGAACCCGCTCCTGCCTTGTGCTGCACGTAGCCGGTGGGTGGAAAGGCTTCTCACCTCCCACGGCTCTGAGTCGTTTCCAAGAACTGCCACATTTTGCTTTCGTATTTTCGAGAGCCTCAGCTGATTGAGGGTTTCCCTCCCCGCCTGCCCCCCGCGTGCGACGTCAACCCCGGCCACAGTCCGGTCCTGCACTCTTGGCTGGGAAATGAAGAGTTTTGGATCTGCAGAGAGTAGAAACCTCCTTGTCTGTGCCTGTGCAAGGTGTTAGTGGCATCTGTGGCCCCAGGGGTGCTGGCGGTCGGTGGGCGCAAGGCTGCGGCTTGGGTGCTGGCTGCCCTTGAGCACCCCGTGCATTGGGGGCCCCTTGGCTTCAAGTATGGAGCAAAAAAGCAAAAAACTGGGAGAAAGATTGACTGTAAAGGGGAAAATCCTGTCTGTAAACCCAGCTCAAGAAGGCTTTGCCGCTGTTAATATTGGGGAGCTGGGGTGGCTGCGGGAGGACGGTGCCTGGGTGCCCCCAGCCCCGCTGGGAGGGCATTTCTTCCAGCAGCGCTTGCCCTGCCCAGGTAGCAGCCGGGGAGGAGAAAGGGTTGTATCAGCACTTACCGGGGATGACACATACCTCACTGTGGCTTCTCTATCCATCTTGAAGCCGTGCTGATAAAAGCAGCACCCTGAACCACCCCGTCCTGCCTCGGACCCGCCAGCCTGGACACACCTCAGCACTGCTGCCCACACCCCCGTATCTCACCACCTCCATCTCAGTTCTCATCCCACGCCCAGCGCCTCGCTGGCCCCGGCTTCCCGAACCCCGGCGCGTCTGCAAACCACCCTGAAAAAGCCTTTCTCACTTTTTTTTTTTTTAATTTGAGGTGTGTCTGAATCCATTTTTCTTGAGTTCAGAGGAGTCTGTGCTGTGTTGGGATTTTTTTTCTTTTTATTCCTAGTGGATGCTCCAGTTTGAGGGCAGGGAGAAAAAGGATGCGCAGGACCATGCTAGCAAAGCAAGTGATCCCACCTGCTGCTTTCCCCGTCCCTCATGGCTGCGTATGAGTCTGAGATTTATGACCAGAAATAGCAAAACTGAAACCTGTTTTACTCAGGGAAAGGAAAAGAGGTGCAATATTCCACCCTGTTAATCAGAATAAGCCCTGGAGAGACCCCAATATGATGGTAACAACCCGAAAACACCAGGCATCTCCTATAAGACGGTGCTGCTCTAATTCAAGCCTCCCATCCTTCCCAATTTGACCCACAGATTTTGGGCAGGGAATGCGAGGCTGAGCACTCTGGTTTTGCATTTGCTGTGGGCCGCGTGGGGAAGCTTCAATGCTTTAAATGGGACGGTTGCATGCGCGGAGTTGGACCGTGGAGTTGGTCCGTGGGTGTCCCCGCAGTGTGCAGTCCCTCCCCACCACCGTCTCTGCTCAGCACCAGGCTGGATCCCCAAACCAGCTCCGCTCCCCCGCAGCCCCCGAGTGCGGCAGGGACGTGTTTATTTGAAGGCAAAGGCAGCTTGCCCAGAGCCGAGGCCATGCCGTGGCTGGGTGAGGCCGAAGAGCTGAGTCAGCCCTTCCGTGGTCGCTGGTGGCAGCGCTCAGATTTGGGGGGGTTCGGTGGTGGGGGCTTCCCCATGGGGCAACCTTGTTTTTCCTGGGGTACGGCAGCCCTGTGCAACCTTGATTCCTTTAGCAGTACCGTATTTTCGTGCCTTAATGGCTTAAATGCCACCAGAAGTACCAAATGATGTGTTTAATGCATTGCAGGTTGGTTATTTCCTTGCTAACTTTTGGGTTGTAATGTCTTTAAAAGCATTGATGGTTTCTGGCGAGGTTTCTGACTCCTTGGTAATTGCTTGTAATAAAGAGCATCTCTTTAGGGCTTCCCTTGTTTGCGCCATTTTGGGGGGGGGGGAAGAGAGAAATATGAAGCAGAAATGTTCTAGTTACCTTTGAGAAAAGTGACTGATCCATGAATTCACCCTGCCAGACATTGTGCTTCGTGGAAGGGAAATTGCTGGCATTTCTGGGAAAGGCAGAGCCGCTCTTGTGGAGCCGGGCTGATGCTGGGAACCCCACAGCAAATCTCCCCCAGCCTGGTGGGGATTTTGGCCAGCGCGGCTCAGGATGCTTTGTCACGCAGACCTGGGCTGCAGGGGCACTTGTGTAAATCTCCACCGTGCTGCTTCCACATGGGGGAAAAAAACAGGTTGTCTCATGGTTTTGGTATGATTTGAAGCAACTTTGAGAGAAGGCAGGGACCTGGAAGAGCGCCGCAGGGCTTGGATGTGCTGCGAGGAGGCTCGGGGTGATGCATCGTGGCTCTCCGGGATGCCAGCTCTGTGAATCTGGATGGTGAAATAAAATCTGTAGCTCTCCCATTCCTGGGACATAGGGGAACTGGGATCTACTGAGTGTCAGACACGGGTGCGGATCAGCAAGGGGCAGCCTAAAACAGCTGAGGATGAAGAAGAGAGAGTGGGGCTGTCAGATGGGGTTATGGGATGGGAGCCAAAGAGGAGCAAGGGCAAAATGATCCCCTACTGCCCTATTCCTATGGGCAATTTTGGGACACTGTGGTCTGCAGCGTGCCCGGGGTGGTGACACCCTGTGTTTGCTGTGCCTTTTACCCTCAGAGATTTGATAGGGCTTTGGCAAGTGCTTGGAGGAGAGGTAATAAATTATTAGAGGGTCTTGTGCTTCTCAGAAGCTCGAATGGAAACCCAGGACGGGGGCTGCATCATGCCAGTATTGTACGATTTCAGATCTTTATCTTGGCAAAAAGGCTTCCTTGTGGGGGTGCATAAAGCTTGAACTTGAGATGTTTCTGTAATTAAAAGCAGGCTCAGTGCTGAAGTGCTCCCGTGGGGTGATAGTTTTGGGTATTATTAGGGTCTTTTGTTTTATTCCCCTGCTTGTCCTTAGCTAGATATAAATACACAGACATTTCCCAGTTTGTCCGGGAATTACAAACACACCAAAAAAAAAAAAAAAAAAAAAAAAAAAGAAAGGAAATGGCAAAGAAAAAGGAAAAATAAGGAGGAAAAAAAAGACTACTAAATCAATCAAACCAACAAGATCATTTAAATAAATAAATGACCTTGCTGCTTCCTGGATAGTTATTTTTTGATGTAAAACAGATATAATTTGTTCTAGTTTCAAATGCAGAGCTTAAAATACGCTGATTTCCCACTTCTTGAGATCTGTCCCCTTCCCTGGGGAGGAAAAGGAGGAAATCCTGAGTGACACTTTCTCACTGCCCTATTAAATCTCTGCTCTGGACACGCTGCAGCCATTTGAGATGGATTGCTAAAGAAATTTTGTGGGCTCTGTATGACTGCCCGGGGGCTTCAGCATCGCTCTTGCTGGTGGGGGACCCACCACGGTGCTCCCTGCAGTGGCCCTTGGGCACGGGGGGAATGATGCTGCGTGGGGACATCAAGCTAATCCCAGTTGTGCTCCAGTCTCTGGGTTTGCCGGTCGGGGCCCGTGCAGAGCTGGTGGGTCTCTGCTTCTCCTTACACTGATCCAGCCCCGTGGAGGGCCCTACCTGGAGGAGCAAAAGGGCTTTGGACGGGGGGTAGGCTTTTTGGGGTGTCCTGAAACAAGGCAGGCATGGGAAATCCTCAGCAGGAACACAAGGTATTTTGATATTATTGTTTTATCGGTGTTTTCTCTGCCGTCCCTCCAGCTGCTGTTGGGGTGGTTGGTGCCTGGGACGGGGCACTCACATGGACGGTGCCCAAGAGCCCCAGCCACCCCGTGTCTCCTGCATGGAGACCATTCAGCTCCATCCCACCCTTCCCTGTCCCATTTGCTCTTTGGATGGAGACAAAAGAAAAGCAGATGCTGGCTGGGGCAAGGGGCTGGGAGGACGGCACAGCATCGGTGCCATCGCTGCACGCCCCACCGGGCAGCTCGAGTGGGGCACGACGCACTGCCTGCTCACCCTCCACCTGCCAGATCCCTTAAATTCCCCCCAACACCCCATTAACCAGGGCCTTCGCAGCGAGCGGCCGGGCAGGAGGCAAAGGACGAGGTTGAACCCACATCTCTCGGAGCATGGAGGAGGCCCCACGGGTGGTGGGGCAGCAGCTGGCCCTGGGGTGGGGAGGGATGAGGAGACGTCGGCGCGAGGCTCGGGGCTCCCGAGTTCATGCAGGAGCCCTTGCAAATCGGTACTTGCTGCAGAGGAGGGTTTTTTCTCTCTGTTTGTATTCTCATCGCTAATGTGTTTTGATCCCAGCGGGGAAATTTGCACCCTTTGGTATCTGCCGAGACCGTCCAGGGCATTGTTTTCTTGCAGAGGCAGTTCAGACCGCTGTTGATACATGCATCGCAAGCAATTATGTTAAACTACCTCCTCCTCTAATTTCTTATAGGCACTGCTATCCAGTTAACCCCTTCGGGGTCCAATCCTGCAAAGTCCAGGCAAGGGGGAGGCAGGGCTCAGCTCTGGGCACGGTGGGTGGATAAAAATCGCTCGGGGAGAAAAGCAGCCCAGCACTGGGTTTCTGTGGGTTGGGCCGTGCAAGACCCCCAGCCCCACGTGGGACCTTCTCGCCCCTCAGCAGGGACATCTGGGTGCCGGGGGCTTGCAGAGCGTTCCCTGGGGAGAGCTGAGGGGGGACAGAGGTTGCCTGACTGTGCTCAAAGCAATGGGTTTGTATCGTCTGGGTCCTTGGTGCTACAGCTCGAGGGTGTAATCCCAGCCTCAAAAGAAGTATTAATAGAGCAACGAAAATTATATGGGCTCCAGTAAATTCATTCCTCTAATTATTTTATTTGCTGCATATAGTAAATTCCACCTCTCCTTTTATAATCACCTGGCACATAACAACTTCAAAATTATTTCACTGAAAAATGACCAGTAGTTTCTAAGCAAAGCAGTATTGGGCATCAGAACAGGGAAATTTATTTTTTGCTTGCATAGTACAGAGAAATCTTTGATCAAATTGGTTGTAATGCCTCCTGCTTTGAAAACTTCGGGAAAACCCCAGGGCACAATTCTCAGCTGAGGTGGAAGAGGCATTCCTGCTCTGGCTTTGAAAATAAATCAGAATGGGAGAAGTATATTGATAGTGTATTTGGAAGAGATTAGACAGGGGGCAAAAGGATCCTGTAGTGGATGGGGGATGTTTGGAGAATGAAGTTTCATTGAAGGCTTCTTCCAGAAGGATGTTGGTGATGTTTCGGTGCCAGGCACAGGGGTGACTTGTGCCAGTCGTACGAACAAACAGCAAAAGAATTTGCTGCTGGGTCCAGTGGCACGGCCCAAAAGGAGCTGTGTGAAGGGATGAGCGGGCCGGGCTGGATGGCAGGTGACGGGACACATCATCACTAAAAAGGAGTATTTGTGAGCGTTGCAGCAAGGATGTTGGTAAGCTTCACTCCTTTGCAAAGGGGCAGTGTTTTGCCCTGTGCCTCAGTTTACCCGTTTGTAAAACAGATCTAATAACCCGGTGGTCAGCAGATGATGTGGGAGCGTTTGCACATACATGGAGGCTGTCATTCGTGAGGATTTATCGTGCTGTAGGTGGGACTGCATGTTGCAGGATTATTAACACAACGTGGCCCCACTGCCCTCGGGCAGGATTTGTAAGCTCAGGAGGATGGTGCGAAGGGTCACAGATTGGAAAAGTGGAAAAAAAAAAAAAAAGAAAAGAAATAGTCAGTGCTAAAAGGCAAGTTTCATTTCAGGGAAGACAACAGCTAAAGGACCAGAACTATCAAATAAAACCACAAGATCACATCAGATGTCAGAGCAGGACATGTCTCGTTTCTCCCTCTCGAAAGGGCTTATCAGTGCAACCAATCACTTTAATGATGTGGCGGAGGGAGGAAGAGGATTTGACTCAGAGTGAGATGAAATTTAGTTCCTAAGACCCTTCTCTTCCGCTGCCGGAGACCAGTCACCTGTTCTGCAATCAGCCAGAGATAAATCATATCCTGCAGCGGAAGGTGCTTAGACATGATTTTGCATTATTTTATCTTGCCCTTTCCAGTGAATTTATGCACTGTAGTGGGAGAGGGGAGGAAGAAGAGGGACCCAGCAAGCAGAAAGCATCGCTGGTGCCCATCTCAGCCTCCAAGCGCTTGCCCTGAGGACGACAGCAGTGGGAAGGCGCTGAGCAGCCGAGCCCTGTGCTGCTGTGCCTCCCTGCACAGAGGTTCCCAGCCAAGCACATCCCGAAACCACGTGCGGCAGCGGCTCGGCGTCCCTGTGCTGCCCGCAGCCACGGAGCCCAGCACAGTCCCCCTGCCCACGGTTAGCCCGTGCACAGCTCTGCTTTTTTGGCTTCGGAGGAGCAGCGTTGCAGAGAGGATTAAGGGTGCTGTGCAGGTAGCGTTGCTCTGGGGCTCCTGCTCGTAGCGTTGCGTTGTGTCTGCTGGCAAAGCTCGGCAGGAGCGGTAATTATCCGACATACCAGCCAATCTCTGGAGATGGAGCTTGGAGCTCAATCCTGGGATCAGGGGATATTAGCATTTAAATGTCAGGGCTCGGCTCCAGCTCTGTCCTAGGGCAAAGGGGAAACCCAGAGCTCAGCATCCTCAAACCTTGGGAAAATTTGGGTCTGATCTGGGTTGCGCTGTGTTACCGAGAGCACAGGACCAGCTGGCAAGACGCTGCCATATCCAGTTGGCTGCTGCGCGGCCCCGCAGCATCAGATACATCTCGCATCCATTAGCTGTACCGCGGCACATTCCTTGCGCAGGTCTGAACCCAGCAGATGGTCCTCCCCATCCTGGGCAGAGTATCCTTAACCAGTGTCACCCAAAGGAATTTGATGTGCTTGCCCTAATGGAACAGGTTATTAACTGGGAAAAACCAGCTATACTGGTACCACGCAGGTCCCATTTCAAGTTGTTAGATAGCAGGCATTAACTCACTGTAAATTGGCATCACTCCACTGATCTACGTAGTGACAGCTAATATATGCAGCTGAAAATCTGATCTCAGACATGACTGAGGCAATACCAGCTGGATGTACTTGAGATCTGTCTGCTTTCTCCCAAGCACCCAGCTTTGAAATCTTTGAATCAGGGGTTTTGCCTAATTCCATGAGAACTGGATCACAGCCCATAAATGAATTTTGCCTTCCTGGAAATGGGAGCAACTGCAGAGAACTCAGTGAGGCTGGTGGTTTTTGCACCCTGTTATGAAAGTTGCTGTATTTCCCACAGATGTGTGCTGATCTTCTAGTTTGTGAGACGTGGGATGAAATTTTCAGATCTGCGAATCGAAACTTTTAAAAGCCACCTAATTCACTCCGCAGTCTCAGAATCAGATTTTCAGAGGTCTTTAAGGATGGAAAGATGCAGGAAAGCACTTGCTGGGATTTTCAGCAAGGCACGAGTGGGCTACATGCTTAAACCTGATGAATTTTACCCAGTCTGTTGCTGAGAATGCCCCTAGCTTTCCCTGTGCTGTGGAATGCTTTAAATATCTTTGCAAATCCAGAAAGACTCAATCTCCCTGCTGAAACCCTGGGAATGGGGAGCCTGCGTCCTTCAGGGATTTGTGCTGAAGTCGTATGGCGATTTGGGTGTGATGTTCCTTTTGATTTGAACACGGGCCACAGCACTCGCATCCCAGGAACTTTTGGCAATGCCACCCTAGATTTCTGTTTAAATACACAAATTAAAGCGCTGTTTTGTTTTCCTTCCAGAGAGCTTAGTTTTAGGGTCTCCCAGCGCAATAAAAGGCCACAACGGGATTTATCAGAAGCTGCCCCGCTTGCAAGGCCTCCCATCGCAGGGTGGGCAGGGAGAGAGGCAGAGGCAAAGTCAAGGGACTAACCCGTAAGTGAGAGGAGATTAGGGCCTTGCAAAGCCAGCTAATCAATACCAGGCTGCCTAGAATGAACATCTCTCCCGCTGCTGGAGCTTCAGACAGTAAAAAACCTACTGTAAATGCAACATATCTCTGTGCTTCCTGCCAGCTGGCTGGGAGCCAGCCTATTTCCTTCAAAAAGAGGGATATTTATTTTCATCCTTTTAGAGGCAGCCAATTCATCTCAGACCACCACCAGCTAAAAAAGCTTTATAAATTAGCAGCCTTTATTTTTTTTTTTTTAATTCTCTCCCCCACCCCCTTAAATATTATTTTCCTTTCGTTGTTCAAGTCGGTGTAAATCCTCTGCCAGGACGTGCGAGCCGAGGCGCATTGCGACACACTCCCCTTTCTCTCCGAGCTGGAGAAAGACAGTAGCGGTAGTGTCTCACGAAAGCCAGAGGAAACCAAAGCAAAGCCTCGCCGTGACTGATTCTCTTTCCAAATGGCGTAAGCAGGCCAACTTCAAACATGTGAATAATGAGTTATCTGTGCTTGACTTTGTTCGGCAGCAGAAGAGACGGTTCCTTCTAACATTTTCCTCCTGCGAACTTCTGGGCTTCAACTTTTAGAAGTGGGCTGAAGTAGTGTTGGCACTTGTCGGCTGTTGCTGCTCGGTGGAGATCTCCATTATCCTCCATGGAGATGTCATGTTCAGGTCCCTTCCAGCTGCAGGCGCTGTGGGCCGCCTGGTTCCCAACTCCACGCTGTCCTCCCCTCCCTCTTTCGCCGGCCGTGGGGTTCCACCAAATTCTTCTTGGCTGGGAATTGCCCATGGTGAGTCTTGAGCTGGAGGTGGGTTTCCAGGGAAAACCTGAGGGATGTTCACGTCTTGTGTTAGAGGTGTGCAAAGATGAAACCACCCCAACATCTGCTGTAAGGGACAGGCCTGCTGTTCCCATAACACAGGAGTTTCACATGTGGCCTGTTTCTGGAGCACATGCTGGGACTTGATAGTCTAGCCGAGACTCAGACTGGGAAAAAATTCAACCCTCTGTAGAGGATTGGCGTGTCTCTCTGAAGTACCTATTTTGAGGGCTACAAGAGGGATTTGAAATGTGTTTTGTGCATCGAGACAGAGTTCTATCCACTGCTGATTGCTTTCTTGTGGTCCATTCTCGTGGACATGTAGAGACTAAGCCATTGGGTTGTGTGCATCATGGCTGCACGGGCTGCTCCTGGTGAGCTCCTTCTTGCCGAAGCCGTGGAGTTTGGCTGTTAATATTTGAGCAGAGCCTTGGGTGGAGGATGGTGGGATGCTTGGAGCCTTGCTTTGAAGGTGGACAAGTGGGGGCCTCTGCAGCCACTAATGGCTCAGCTCGAGCTGCTGCCCCAGCCCATGCTACTGTCTCCTGGTTCTTGTCTCGTCAGTGGAGCTAAGGAAATGATCTGCAAATGTGTGCGTTAATGAACATCTTCTCCGAGCCGAAACGCTCCGCGTTTCCTTCGCTCCAGCTTGCCGCCAGCATTTCGCAGCAAGACGCCTGGGGAAGGCCAAGCCACTTCCCACCATCTGCTCTCCCGTCCTCTGGTAGCACGGGGCTATGGTGGGGTACAGGGACAAACGTGACACCCAAATCCAAACCCACTGAGGTTGGAGAGCAGGCTGTGCAGCTCCTTGTCTCTCCCGACTGCAACCCCATCTATATCTAAACACACGTAAATCAGGGGACTGGGACCCCCAGGCACCCCAGAGAGTGTTTTTTCAAATAAAATTGACCAGCTCTGAGATTTTGGTATCACTCAAGCCATGAAGTTCCTGGAGTCCCTTTCTACCTTTGATCAGCTTTATACTCTTCACTTCAGTAATTTGGGGAAATAAGCTGCTTTTGGTGAACACCAAGGATACCCCCCCCCCACTGCCTGGAAACCCCATCCAGGTCCCAACTTTGGAAGCCACATCAGGTTGCACACTTCTAGAAGGAAGAGTGGGGCCTGTTTGGTCTTTGAAATGTTTTAATGGAGAAAGCATGTCTTTAAATCATAGCTTTGAGGGCCTGAGCTCAGGCACACTGTTTCGCTGTCTGCATTCCAAGGAAACACCCAAAACTTCCAGTATGCTTCTTATTACTGGCCCAAAGTGTCAAATTCACATCGGCTCTTGCAGCTGGGAAGTGTTCAATGGGAACGTTTGTTTGATATGCTGATACAGATCTTGTTATTACATCAGGATCGTAGGTGATCTGTCAATGTTTACATCATGTCGTGTTCAATATCAGAGTTAACCGATTCGGAAACCCGAGCCAGCGTTAAAACCCTTGCAGTGTTGACAAGCAGTGCCTAAGGTCAGTAGCTGCCATCATTTTATAGTACTAAGGGCTGTCGTTTCCATAAATATTGACCTGCAAGCCAGTGCTAGCACAGCTGGAAATGCAGTGCAAAATCTCCAACCCCACAGCAGGTTTCGTCCCCCAAAATTCGCAGGTTGGGGTGATTAAGACTTCTCAGACAGATTTCTGGGGATGAGGTCTGGAGCTGTTTGAAGTCGATTGAAAACTCCGCCCACTGGCTTCGGGAGGCTTTGAGTCAGTCCTTGGGTTAAGCTAGAAACCACCTTCCTCTTCTCTAAGGTATGAGCTATTGTTCACTTGACGGCATTGGTTTCCTCTCTGTGACAGCTGTGGGTAGACGGGGAAGGGCTTTTAATGAAGCCAACCGCTGCAGAAATTAAAAAGCTCAGGTTGTTCTGATGAAAGAAACCCATTAATAGCGATTCTCTCTTGCGTGACAAAGTCTGACGTCCCTAGCTCTAAGTGACAAGAGGCAGGAAGTCCTGGGGAGACAGCCTGTACCAAAGAGGGTTGGCAGTCCAAGCTGGTGGTTTTTAACTCGTTCGCTGCCTTGTTTCATGTGATTTAGCGCTGCCAGGTCCCATCGATGGAGATGGGGTGGGATGAAAACCATAGAGAGTCTAGGAGAGCTGGGAAGGATCCTGATCCTGCCACAGCTCTCCTCTGAGCTTTCACTCCTAAATGAGCTCCTGTGTTTGCCTTGACTTATATTTGCATCAAGTTTTCTACTTTCTTTTTTATCAGGATAGTTTTAGGTTTTTGGGGTTTTTGCTGGTAATTGCTGGGTCTCCCCGCAAACCAGCCCTTTTTGAGGATGTAAGTAAATAGCACTGCTATTTACTTGAGGCTTAAAAACCCTGCGGGGCTGTGCCCGCGTTCAGACAGCATGGGGACCGGAGCAACCACAGCGCAGCATGATGCAGCCACATGAAGCCCTCGGTTAAGTCGTATGGCTGAATAATCTTTAAAAACATTATCAGCATAGAGATCACTTGATTTATTTTTCAGGATTTTCTCCATCACATGCCAGATACTACCGCAGGATAGGGTTTCAGCTGAGATAGAGGCAGAGAATTTAATTTCCATTAAATTTCTGTGGAACTTGGTCTTTGAAGTCCTTTTGGCTTCTCTGCTAAGCTCTGCCTGAGAAAACTGGTTAAAGGAAAAACGTCAAGCTATTTTTCTTCTTCTGTGCTCAAATGTATACTGAAATAATAAAATGTGGCCAAAAACAAGACACCTCACTGCACACACTTTGCCCCTTGGGGAAAGCACAAATACCATGTGACTGATGCCACTTACATCTCCGAAGGCCCTCAGATAACACAGCTGGACCCGAGGTCTAGGGACCCACAGAGATCGTTTATGGAGTTGATTTGAGGTTTCCCTCGTTTACTTCACCCAGCAGGGAAAATACATTCTCAAAATACTGCTGGGTTTTCCTTTCTGCTGGGAGTTGGTCCTTACCAAGTTTTGCTCTCTGGCATCAGCACATTTTCATTGGGTTTGGACTTTTACATATCCGGGAGCCTGGGGATTATAGAGTCTGGGGGAGATGGTGGGGCTCACCTGGATATACAGCTCCCAGTGGAGGGTTGAGGTCCCTCAAAAACTGTGGCTGGGGGTGGTTTTCTGTTGGGATACCCATGGAGCACCACAGTGGCAGGGAGCTCAGCTGGGAGCATGAAATCCCCTCCGGAGTCGATGGTCTCTCCTCTTGTCCGAGCCATCCAGCATCTCCGCAGACAGCCCGGCAAGTGCAGCCTGAGCACAACAAGCCAAGCAAATGTGAGATCAGAAGATATCAGACATCAGATTTAAAGAGGGGGAAGTCTGGGGACTTCCTGTGACTTTGCTATAAATTGACACCGAGCTCTCACTACACAGATGTGAAGGGGGAAGGGAAGGGTGGTGCAAGCAAGAGGTGGCTGCGTTTTTCACCTTTTAAATGCGCTGCTTTTCTTCTTAAAAGCCACCGAGAACTGAGCTTGACTTGGTGGATGTTGGGCTGTAGGGCCGGGTCTGATCAGGCCCTGCTCTCAGAAAAGCTGCAGAAGGGTTTCTTCCCAGCTCCTCTGCTATCTCCCTGGCGTGCCTGCACACCTCCAGTGCCCCCGAGCTCTGCTCTAAATTACGCTGGGATAAGGCGTTCGCCACCTTAGGAAGGTCCTTTCATGGCAGGTGCAAAGAGCTGGAGGTGTTGCACAGCCGTCTGGCTGCGGCAGGTAAAGAGCAAGGAGAAATCAAGGTCCAAACCTGGCGCTGATGTAAAACTGAAGCAGCTCCGGCTTCTCTGGAGTCCCTCCAGCTTTGTGCGGGTGTAACTGAGACTGGAATCCGGCCCAGAGAGAGTGAAGCCGTTCGGTGATGATTAATATAGTAAAATGCGAAAGTTATGTATCAAGTGTATTTCATGTGCCTCTTGCCTCGGGACAATTAGCATAAATTTAATAATTATTGCCCTGTGCCAGCAGCTGCTACCTAAGGATCTGGGAGTGCTTTACAAATGCTCATTAGTTGCTGCCCTGCCTGGGGGAGGTAGGCGAGTAGTCTCCCCATTTTATGGGTAGGAAAAGAGGAACAGTTTAAAGAAGCAAAGTGAGATGGCCAAGGTGTGGTACCAGGGCAGGCTGCCCCCCATCCCTCCTCCTGCGGCTTCTCCAGCCCTGCTTGGCTCTGACCCCGTTGGGTGGGCAGAGCTGGGGAGGGGGCTGGAGTAAGACAAGAGCTTGTTCTCTGTGCACTGAGCAAACGCTGTAGAAAAACACATAAAATTCAACTTTTCCTTTGCTGGTTCCCCAGCCACCCTGCCAGGAGATGGGGTTTCTCCTGCCTTGCGCGCGTCTCTGCTCCTCGTTTGGAGAGAGTGAGGGCTGGTGTAGGCTGGTTGCTCGGGCACGATACGCGGCACTGTGACCCCAGCACCTGCATCCTGCCCCTTGCTCGGATGCTGACTTACCGGATGACCTGGGGCCTCCTGCGTGGGTCAGTCTGTGTCCCTTCTTCAGCAGGCTTTGTGTGTCTGAACCCTGAGGTCTTCCCGTGTGCGTATGCGATGCAAAGCTCCCCGGCTAACCAACGTCCACCGGGGCTGCCACGAGTTACCCCCGTGCAAATAATAGCAAGCTGCGAAGACGGAGGCTGCGCCGACTCTGTGCGTAAGCAGGGTGCTCTAGCCAAAGGGTAACTGATTAGATACCAGATTCTCTTATCATGTTCCAGGGCACAGACAAAAGCTAGAAGACCAAGCCAAACCCTTCACCGACCGCTACGGGGAGCTGGAACGGCTGCGCCAGTCCATGAGAGTCACCCCGACAACACCCAACCCCCGCGGATCCCTCAGCACCCCGAGCCACTTTGGGTCCCAGGCTCAAACTCCAATACAAGGTAACTGGCTGGGGGCCCCAGCCTGGCGTCGCACCCCAAACCCTCGTACTCCCGACAGTGCCGGGCAGGGAGCGGAGCCGTCCCGGCCGAGCAAGCTTCCCTCCGGATGGTATTTTAGGGCTGGAGTCCAGCTCTCCCCTGGGTAAGGAGCATTGCTGGGGGGATAAGCCAGGGAGGGGTTTGGTTGGGTTTCTTGACCCCGGAAGCCTTTTTGCACCCTTTAAATCAGCAAATGGCTGCTGAATCATAAACCCACGCGATTTCGCTCTGTGCCCCATTAGATATGGGATCTTAGGAAAAACTGAGCAGTTTCAGCAGGAACGCGAGGGAGATCAGAGCAACATCTTTTGAACACAGTAGCTTCTTTGACATGAAGGCACCCGCGTAGATGGTTAAGCATCAGCTGGAAAGGGTGTATTATACTTTACATGCTAATCCAAATGGTTTCTTGTTGCATTGTGTTTATGCCAAGTCTGGTGATCCATCACCCAGCTCCAGCATAATTCCTCACACATATGCACACCTGCATGGGCGCACGCGTGCACGCACACACACACACACACACACAGAGGCTTTGCTCTTCCCATATTTGCCATCAGCATAGCTGAGCCCTCGGGCATTCCCCAGGAATCTGCATCATAGCTTGTTGCCAGGAAGGAGGTAGGAGTTGCCACCAGAGTTAACCGAGAGAGGTCAGTCTGCTAATTCCCGTGCACCTGAATTTCAGCCCCAAACTAAGCGTTGCGTTTGAAAACACCCAGCTGCCTTGCTGCTCCCGGCTTTCTGCGCTTCCCAGCACAGCCAGGGGCCACCAGGATGTATTAAGAGAGATGGTTCTCCTGTCCGCACATGAGACGTGCTCCTGTTCCAGGCATTTTTCATCTCGGTAGTGTTTTCCTTTGAAAATCAGCAGAAACACTAATGGGGATTTAAGGGACAGTATTTAAGCTGTTTGTATTTTGAGTTTTGGGTAAAAGTGGTTCTTCTTGGAGGGTTTCATACGAAGAGTTCCGAAAGCCTTTGTGTTGCATTTTCAGAAGTGACGTAGATGTTTGAAAACCTCAGTGTCATTGGCAAAGAGGGTGTCTCAGGTGCAAAAACATGTTTGAAAATGTTACCTGAACTGCAAAAGCTGCCCTGCTCCTCCCAACCCAAAATTACACTGAAAATTTAATTTATTTCTCATTGAAATGCAAATCTTTATGCTTGGAATTTTCATTGATATTAGCATGGTTTATGAGAAGGACTCATTTTGTGTAGGATTATCATTTGTTTATTGTTTAAAAAAGCGAGAGGGAGAGAGAGAAAGAGTTATATAGGCTCATCCCACTGGCTGTGTAATAAAGAAAGAGGTTCCTGGGGGAAGAAAAAAAGATGCGTATTTTAAATTAGCACAGTCCCCTGTAGTGCCAGAAACCCAAAGAGCGTCGTTTGGAGCAAAGAATCAGGTGATGACACAAATTCAAGAAGAAAAAAATGAAACTGGCCACAAGCTACCGCCCGTGCCAAATTCCCAAATGTCAAGTGACAGCAGGAGTGGAGACACACAAAATTAGCCATCTAAAATCGTTCCCGCGGAGTGAATCCAAAGTACCAGGAATGCTGCAAAAGGCAGTTTGTGCACGCTCTGCTCTTGGCTCCCTTGTTCTCAAGTTGGAGGAACTGTCTTAAAATTACTGTGGGTTCTTACCAGCGTAACTGGGAGCAGAATCAGCTCAGTAATTTTAATCTCAGCCCTGTCCTTTTGACACAACGCTGACTATAACCAATCATAATAATAATAATAAAAAAAACCCCAAAACCTCTTTCTCTCACACACACATGGTTTATTCACAAAGATCATAATTTTTGCCCAAGCAAGTGGAGCCTGGCCCGTGCCAAGAACAACACAGGAGTTAACAGGCCTGTAATTCTCATGACTTGGCACGTTCTTAGGTGACACACACGAGAAGCCGATTAGCAAAAAAGCATAATGAGATATCGGTTAGGCGGGATGAACGGGGCAGGCTGGAGTTCATCCAGCCCCTGCTATCCTTTACCTGGATACTTCCCAACCTTAATGATTTTAGCATCCTCGCATCCCTGCGCAGGGATTGAAAGGGGGCCAGCGAGAGGTGGAGAGGCAGGTTTTCCCTCCGCGATCACCTACGCCCGGCAGCCCTCCGCTCGTGTGCCGGAGGTGGTTGGCCTCCCGGTTCTGCTGACCGAGCAGTTTGCGCGAGCGCTTCCTAATCCACTTCTGGCAAAACCAGGCTGGGGAGCTGAGATGCTCAGAAACAGCCTCGGCCATGGAGGAGGGATTCAGGCGCCTCAGATCCCTGAACGCAGCACGTGGGGTGGGGGCTTTGGGGCAGACAGACGCGTAGGAGACAGCGTTTATCTTTGGGAGGAATTGGGGTCCTTTGGAGACGGCCCAGTCTAATCTTTCCTGCCTGGGAGCGAAGGCTGTGGCCGCAGTGGAGATCACAGCAAGGACACTGGTGTAAATGGGAGAAGAGTCTGGCCCTCAGCCATTTGCAGAAGACTTTCAGTAAAGCAGCCCCTGGAGGTTATAAATAGTCCCCCTGTAAAACGATCATCCTGAGGTTAAATGGTCTCAAACCAAAAACCTCCCGGTAAGAGAAAACCGATCGTTTCTGAAGGGCATGCCAGGAAACATGGGAGGAGAGCGCGCTCAGCGCCGTGGCCGAGCGGGTCAGATCCTGCTCTCGCGCTGGTTTCCCACTGCCCAGTGTCAGTGTATTTCAGCGGCTTCAGTCTTGCCTTACCCCGTGCAGACGGGCAGAGAATCAATCCCTTCCCATGCCTGTCTGCAAACGCGACGGACATTTGCACTCCTCCACACATCAGATTTCGTTCCCACTCATACGGCTTTGGCGGGGAAAATAGGGTAATTCTGGGTTCACCCCGGTGTAGCTGTGATGAGGATCTGGCCCGGTAGCCGGGCAGGTAGGACAGGCAGACCCTCATCTTGCAGCAGCCAGCACTGCTTCCCTGGCTTCGGCATGGAAGCCGTTTGCCTCTGTTGAGGATTTGGCCCCATACTTCTCCAGTGAGGTCTGGAAAATCTGAGGTTTTGAAATCCCGGCTCTCCCGTCTCCGCAGCAAGACACCAAGCTGTCATTAGGATGGCTTGAAATGGTTCCTTATTACGGGGCACGCGAAGCCAGAGCCTTGCGTGCTTGCTTCATTTGAGTTTTGTCTACTAGCTTGAAAAAAATCAAGTAGCTCTCAGAAGTGAAGCAAGATGTTAAAGGAACTTGCTCCTGCCCGCCTTTGGCTGCTTCTCGGGGCCCCCTTGCTCTGGGGAAGTGGGATGGTGACAGACACACGTCCTCGCGGGGAGACCCATGATGGTCCCAGCAACCCCCAATTCTCCACACGATGCTTTGCCCGTGTTTCAGCAGTGGTTCGTGCTGAACCATTTTATTCCCATTGCAACAGAGGAGGACCGCCCACACAGCCGGCTCCTGTGTTCTAGCCTTGTGGTGGAAACATCTTCAACCACTCAAAAGCAATTGTGTGCATTGTCCGGCAACATGTAGAGGCCTTACGTACACGAGGACAATTGCAAAGTGATTTTAAATTTGATCTACTCAGTAACAGAGCAAGCTGTTTTGATTAATGCACTTAACATCCCCTCGCACACTCTTCATATTGCTCCTGTGAAACCAAATTCCCTCGGCTTCACAGGGAGAACAGTAAACGCTGGATCCTTTTGCAAACTCCATCCTGCCTCTCCTAGCCTTAGGGTCTGCTGAACGGTTTGGGAGACATTGTCTTTGCTGGTGAAGAGCTTTCCAATCTCCTGATCTGGAAACGGCTCAGCTTGATTTCCAATCCATTACTTAAAGCCAGCGCAATGTTTTTAACCTAGGCCAGTCATCAGCAGAATGCTTCACCGTGTGCATTTAAAGTAAAATATCTCTCTCTCTCTCTCTTTTACTTTTTAAATATACATTTTTAAAGTATTACGTTACTTTTAAGAAGCCTCTTGGCATAGGCAACGAGTGCCCTATTGTTTCCGAAATGCAACGTGGCTGCTCTGAGGTTAAGTCCTGAATTATGGGCCCAGCAAATACACTGAATTGCTGCTTCCTAATCCCTGTCCAGATCGACTTATGGTTTCTTTAAAATATCCGTTTCTTAATGGATAAAAACATTCTACCATGGGCAGAGACTAAATTGTTTCCAAAGGAAGCTAGGCAAGCATTAGTGGGAAGAAAACATATTGTGGGATTCAGCTTCAGCCTCAAAGGAAGCAACACGCTTAAGATGGGTTTCCTGCCTGCTTTCAGGCTCCGCAGGCTTCTGTGCCTATCTTTAAACTGCTTTTCTGCTCCTCTCAATTACATTTGCCCGCTGCACAGTGGATGTCCCTTAGATGAATTTGGCATGTAACTGTCAAAGACAAACCACAGGCCAGCGCTGGACTGGAGCACCCCCCGAGAGAGTGTCAAAGCACCCGCGACCGCTGCTTTTGCCGCTGACGTGCAGCCGCCTCCATCTCCCAGCCACAGCTGAGGGTGCCGAAGTGCTGCAGCTCCTACGAAATAGCAGGCGAGCAAAATAGCAGGCGAGCTTGCAGCGAGCCCAGCTGAATTTGCCTCAGGCTCCGGGATTGCCGTCCTGCCTTTGACGTGGGATTTTCGAATGTGCCGGAATCCACGCCGCCAGATTCAGAATGCCGGCGGGGGTCCTGCTGCAGGAGGGCACTGCTCGCCTTGCCGGGCTGCTCGGCTGCGGTGCAGCCCAGGAGTGGCAGAGCAGGGCTGGAGCCCTCTCTCCTCTCACCCCATCAGCCTCCCCTATCGGCTTGCCGCTCTGCAGTGGGTTTCCCATGGCAGACTTGGCCTGGTCCAAACCTGCTCGGCAGGCAAGGTGGTCTAGCTGCAGGCTGGGTTGTAAATTCAGCAACTTCCTTTTATGTAGTCAGGGCTTGTTAATTTTTTTTTTTTTAATGCCCTTTGAATACAGGTAAAGAGCAAAGCGCAGGCAGGCCAGAGGGAGCGCCTGCCGTCACGGGAGCATTTCCCGTTCAGCCCACCCACCCGCCGCAATTAGCACCGTTAGCTCGTTCATTAGCTTTGCGGGACGTCGTGGCGGGGAATTGAGGCTGTTGCAGCGCGGGGTGGGCAGGGGGATGCGGGCAGAGGAGAGCTCTGGTGATGGTGAGGGGAAGAGAGAGGCTGTTGCGGGAGAGGAAGCTGGGAGAGCCTGGCTTGTTTAGTCTAGGAAAAAGCAGGCTGGGAGCGGAGCTGATTGCTCTGTATAAATACATCCAGGGGGTAAACATCAGGGAGGGAGAGGAGCCTAATGTAAGCTATGAAGGACAGTGCTGGCACAGGAGATGGGGCTGAGCTGGCCCCAAATAAACCCAGACTGGATGTTAGAAGCAGGGTGGGATGGGTCCAACGAATGGCTGGGAGCATCCCAACAGACCTTGAAGAGTTTGCAGAGGAGGCTGAGATGCAGTGCATGATTCCCTGAGCTGGGAATACCTGGGAATTTCCCTGCCTCACTGCCCTGCCCGCCTGTGTTGACCAGAAGGCTGTTGCCCAGCATATTTGGGGTCTGACTGAAAGTGCTGGGAGAGGACCCAGGAGAGTGGAGTTAAGGTTTGCGATGCTCACTGGGGTAGGTTTGGGGGCGAAGTGTGTGTCTGCACGGCAGCACAGGGTATTTGAAGAGAATTAGAAAACTGAGCAGCAAACGTGCTTGGCAATCTTGAGGTGGTGCCTGGCGATGCTGTGATAAGCGACCTGTGTGGTGGTGTGTTTTGGTTTGGGGGTTGGTTTGGGTTTTTTTTTTTTTTTTTCAAACTCTGCAGAGGAAGTACTTGCACCTAGTTCGTGAGCTGGTTGTATCAGATACAGAACAATTGCTCCATGGGCGTGTAACAACGGATGCTGATCACACCCTCATTTTTTTTCAACACCTCCCCTCCTCCCCCAAAATAAATTTTGCTCTATTTTTCATGCGGTGGGAGGAAGAGGCCGTTTTCTTTTTTAGTTGGCTCTGGCTTGGAAACAAATGAACTTGTTAACATATGTGACAGAGGCGTGAGAGCGTGCCTGTATGCGTGGGTGGGGAGGAGAGCGGCGCCTTCTCTAGAGATGAGCTGGATCTTCAGAGATCAAATGCATCTCGCGCACCTTCCCGTACAGAGCAGATTCTCTCCATCTTTGGCCACCTGCCGCTCCACGCTCCCAGATGGAGCCATTATGATCAGGGGAAGGAAGCAGAGAGGAAGAGAGGTCAGAAAAATGCTGAAAGACGACTTGGAGGTCTAAGCATCACAGAAACTAGTAGAGAAAAAAATAGCCAAAATTATATACAGGGAGAGAATTTCTGTCCCCGCTCCTTCTCACACATGCATGCATATTATATACACAACCATAAAGTATCATTAGTGTTTACATTGTCATCAATCATCATGGCATAAGACAGGAAAGGAGGGTTGTTTTTTTTCCCCCGGGCTATATTTTTCATGACAATTTTGCAAGGCACATATATGCATATGAATAAAACGGTGATATACGGCCAGGCTGAAGATATTTATATATTCTGTACACTTGGAGAGTGCCACACTATCAAGTTCCCTTTAAATTTCCTTTATTCTCTCTGTGTGTACCACACACTATGAGTATTGTGTGTGTTGTGCAATATACACACATGCTTAGGTTTACTGCTGACTTTATTCAATAAGCCACTGCACGTTCCCCACATCTCTAAAATGGGGACCAGAGTGTGACATCTTGGGTGCTGTGGAACTGCTCCGGTTCCATATGTCACTGCAGATGATCTGATGATCTCCTCCTACCGCTGCACATCGAGCCCCAGCACTCTGCTCCGCACACATGCCCTGGGTGACCTTGATGTTTAGTTGTCTCTCAAAGCAGCACTAAAGAGGTCTTGATGTTGCTTTTTGCTTCCCTTTCCCCTCTCCAGGCAGAACAGATATTTTTCTGGGTTAGGAGGCAGTGGAAGCCCCCACTGCTTTGCTGGGGTGGATGCATGCCAGTGTCGTTAGTCTCTAAAACCTCTTGCAGGGTCCATTGCCTCAGCTCCGCAACAGCTTCCAGGGAACTCGGAGCAGATCCACCAGTCCTCACCCAGCAAGGGCACAGGGACCAGTTTCGGTCCATCCAAGGCAGCTCCCAAACCCGACATGGTCTTAAGGGAGGCGGCTGAACACACCCAAAGAAACCTCTGTGGTCGCCAGCCTCACAAACCAGCCTCCCCACCTCTGTGCTCACGACCAGCCCTCGCCGCCCTGCCTGGCTCTGCCACAAACCAGCTGAGGTTTAGCTCCTGTCAGAGGCAGCTCTTTGCATTTATCTCCTTGCTATCCACCCAAGAAAAGACCCATATTGTCTCCGAGGCGAAAAGAAAGCTGCTGTGTCACTTGAGCGCGGTTGTTTTATCTGGAAAGGGGCTGAGCAGCTTTGAAAGCCTGTTTCTATCCTGCTCCACGTGCGGGGGGACTTGGGGGTCCTCAAAAGGTGCAAATTGCAGCTGCACAATTAAATAACGGGGTGTGTCCTGGCCTCCGTGGTCCCCTGGGCAGCACAGCCCTAACGAGGAGACAGTGGCATTACTAATCAGGGCTTTGACCTTTACATGGCTTTTATTTAATACACATTCCACACTTCCCCAAACTCCCATCCAAAACATTGACATTTCCGCTGATAGATTGGGTCAGATTTTGGAGTAGTTGGGGGACTCAATTCACTCTTACAATGGTTAAATTCTTACAGCTAAATGGGCTTATTCAGTTAGTGCAGCAGCTGGTGTGATTTCGAGAAGAAAATAAACATTTCCTTCAAATATTTTGATTGGCAACTGGACAACTGAAATACTCAAGCTCAGATTGCCAGGGTCCAAAAAAGCAAATGGGGGCTGGACGGCGAGTAAGCGAGGCAAACTGTAGTAAATCCTCCGAGGCAGCACTACCGAGCAGATGTGTGTGTGAGATGCTCTGGGCTCTGCCTGCGCCGGAGAAGGGGACAGTGAGATGTGATTTTTAAAGCCCGTTGTTGGTTGTGAGTTCCAAGGGAGAGCAGGGCCCGAGGGTACAACTTCACTCGCTCCAGTTTTCCTGGGATTTGCTTAGCACGTTGCTTGCTCCAGGTTGCTGTTTGATGGCTGGCTGAGCATGACGGACGGTTGCTTTGCTGCTGAGTTAGGTGGTTATGGAGGGTATTAATGGCCATGTTTTATTTGGACCTTGCGGGAGCTGTTTCAGCGGGGATCTCCTCGGATGTAGGGCAGGAGGGCCAGGGCGAGTGGGCATGGGGCTGTGTGGCTCTGACCCTCATGGCTCCATGAGGTGGAAGGGCAGCCCTGAGGCAACGGAGCCGAGATGGAGGGGCAGCCATGAGATGAAGCAGAAGGGATGGAGGGGAAGCCCTAAGGCGAGGGACGAGACAGTGGGGCTGCCCTGAGGTGAAGGAGACAGGGTGAAGGGGCAGCGCTGAGGTCAAGGAGCCGAGATGGAGAGGCAGCGCTGAGGTGAAGTAGTCGGGGTGGATGGGCAGCGCTGAGGTGAAGGAGCCAGGGTGAAGGGGCAGCGCTGAGGTGAAGGAGCCGAGATGGAGGGGCAGCGCTGAGGTGAAGGAGTCGGGGTGGATGGGCAGCCCTGAGGCGAGGAGGCTCAGATGGAGGGGCAGCCGTGACGTGGTGGCGCTGAGGAGGAGGAGGGACCCCGCCGTGAGGGCGCTGGGACGGCGCACGGCTCCCCGCCAGCCCGGGCCCGCTCCCGCCGCGCCGGGTGCCGGTCCCCTCCCGGCGGCTCCCCCCGCCGAGCGCGGGCGGCAGCGAGGCCGGCGCGGCCGCGGCTCCCTCTAGCGGCCGCCTCCCGCCGCGGGCCCGGCGGCCGTTGCCCCCTGCTGGCGGCGGGAAGGGTCCCGGCCGGGGCTTCCCCTCAGCAGGCGGGCGGGGAACCGCGGCGCGGCCGCCTCCCCACGCTGCTCCGCCGCCCTGGGCCCTGCGGGGAGCCGGGGTCGCCGCCGAGCCCCGCGGCGGGCCAGGCCGCGGACAACATGGCGGTGGTTAACGAGGAGGCCCCGCGAGGGGAACCGCTCTCCGCCAGGCGGTTCTTACGCCTTGGCTCTGCCCGCTGCGGGCAGGGCTGCTCTCCTGCCCGGGTATCACGGCGGGGAGCGGGGATGGAGGGGCTTTGCCTCCCCGGGGGCTGCTGGGGGCCGCGGGGAAACAGAGCGCGACATTATACAGCCCAACAGCCTCGTGTCTGTTTGCCACAGCCTGGGAAGGCCGATAACACAGAGAGAAAATAGATAAGTGGTTTTGGGGTTTTGGGGTTGTTTGGGGTTATTTTTTTTAGCCTCAGACTGGTGGGGGAAAGCCAGAGCTTTATTCTGGGCCAGACTTTAAACCCGGCGAAGATGAAAGTGAGTCGCTTGGATGCCCCACTCGCTCTGTGGAGCCGTGGATTTCAGTGGCCGGGGCTTGGGATTTGGTTTCTAAGGGATTTGAACCCCAACACACTCCGATTTATAAAGGCCGAGCGCTGTGGAGTGCTGTCTGTCACAGACTGGGGGGGTTCAAAGCCTGTCACCCAGAGAGCTCGCCTGCTGCCCACCGGTGTTTCGCTGGAGTGTCTCTAGACCCGACAGTATCTCTGTGCTTTGCTCACCACGAGCACAGCCTGTAATTAACACTCTTACACACTTGGGTGTAAATTAGTAGCAAGGACCCATTGCCAAACGTTGCAAGTTTGGGCCAATAAAACGTAGCCTCTAAAAAAAAAACACAACCCTTTGAGTGTGTTATAGAGGAAAAGGGAAATGTGCCCTGAGCGCTGAGGTTTTATTTCGATTTGCATTTTATGGAATATTATTTATGGGCATGTGAAAGCTAATGAAGGCGTGCAGTCTGATTGCTGGCGATGGTCATCTGCTTTCGGGAAGGTAGCGAGCAGCAGTCTGGGTTTTCTGGGGGCTGGGAGGGGGTTTCAAGACTGCTTTCTCTCAGTGTGTGGCAAAACGGTCCAGCTACTTGGGCTGCAGTGGCTGGGCTACCTGTGTGCAAGGAGGAAGCATTCAGAAAATAGCACTTTTTCTCTCCCAACTTCAGCCAGGATTTGTGTCCCATGGTCCTACCTTATGCTACTGGATTGCCAAAGCTACAGGCTCTGGTCAAGCTGCTTCTTGCAGAGCTGGTCTCCAAACCTCAGCTCACAGGGCCTGACAGCACTTTTGGTGCTGCTTTTGCAGTAGCGTGGCTTTGATGATGGGGCAGAGCGTCCCGCTGGCAGGCTGAGATGTGAAATCAGGTTGGCTTGGTCAGTTGAGAGCATTTTTCGCAGCGTTGTGCTTTTCTAGCCAGCCCAAGCACACTACCCCTCCACACAGCATGCGAGAGGGACGGCGGCCCTGCGGCCAGGCAGCCGCTTCCACGCTCGGCTCGGCTGCATCCAGCCCCGGGTGTGTGCAGAGCGGCGCGGTTCGTGACAGCTTTGAGCTGCTCCTCTCTTATCTCGCACCAAAGCCGCAGCCACGTTCACAAACCAGGTGCTCCCCCGCCTTTCTCCTCCGTGGAGCCTGCGTGGGAAGGCAGGCGCTGCCGATCACCCGCAAAACGGCTGGAGGGGAGGGAGGAACATCCCCTCCCCTTCTCCTTCCAGCGGCTGGTGGCTGAAGGACTCACCTGGGATGAGAAAGAGGGTTCGGATCAAATCCCCTCCCTATCTGCTCCTCCAGAGCATGCCTTTGCCACTAGTTAGCTGGAAGGGATTAGCTCAAGTATTTTTTTCCTGGGGAAATGCTGCAGGGCCTGGAACACGAGCCCTGAGAAGTTAAAAATCATTCCTCATAATAAATGTATATAAAACACACATCCCTATGCATGCATAGCGAATGTACAGTCGTATGAATGCGTGTGTCTGTATGTATATGCATATCTAAAACCAGCAGGCATGCTTGTCATACTCATCTCACTCATTGTCTTGCTCTGAATTGATTCAAAGTCCAGCTGATGTGACCAAAAAAAGTCACTGAGGCCCGATGGCATCCCACTACTGAAGCAGAAAGGTGTCCCTGCTTTTCACAAGGGAAAAATAGGGGTCTTGGGAGTAAGCCAAAAGGAAGAAGAGCCACCTCCAGCTGTCCGAGGCTTTGAGCTCGGGGCACCAGCCAAGCGCTTTGGGCTAGGACTGCTCTTTCTAGAGATTTTCACCTCAAGAGAGCTGAGAAAGGTGCAGTTGCAGCATTTCTGGCCGTGCTGTCCTGCATAACCGGTGCCAGAGCTTGGCGTGGGCCGCTGAGGTCTCGAGGGCAGACGTTTCACCTCTCTCCTTGGAGAGCAAAACTCGTTTCCCTCTGTCTCAGATGCGCCAAGGCCAGAGGTGTGCTGGGCTCTGTAAGGAGGTGGCACCAGCCTCGGGACAGCTGAGAGCACCACGGAAAGCCTTGAGGTCCTCAAAGGATCTGCTGGTGTGGATTCCCATCGCCAGCCTGGGCAGGAGGACAGGACCTGGCAGCACCAGGCAGAGATCCCACGCCAGTTACAAGCAACACCCTTCAGGTTTAGACACCCCCCCCCCCCAAGGAAAGACATGGGGGGCTCCAGCATCCGAGGGAGCTGGGTAATGTCCCTACCATGCTAACCCAAACCTCCCTTCCCCCAGCAGAAGAAAGCCTGAATTTCTCACTCTCTTTATCCTCTTGGAAGGAGAAAAATACACAGAGAAATCAAGCAGAGGGATATTGTGGCTCCTAGCTTGGGAGTATTCAGCTGTGTGTTTATCAGCTCCATCCCCTGATGGTATCAGCACGAACAGGCCACCCACAAGAAGGCTTAGCAGGCTGGTCTGGACTCCAGCTTTTCCTCCCTGTCTCCGTGTGTGTGTATATACACCACCGACTATCTCAGGGACTGGCCGTCTGGGGCCTGCATCCATTTATTTACTACACAGCTGATGTAATGGCTAAACATTTTTTTTCTGTGTTTATGGGGTGTGTTTTTTTAATCTGCCGGAGATGAATAGACCCCTAGAGAAGTCAGCGTAGTCGTGTCCCTTCTTGGATAGGAAACAACAAGTTTTAGAACAGGAAATGGGAACAACTTAAACAAATGGGTTTAGGGCTTTTGTATTTAGGTTCCTCAGCTCTCTTCCCCGGCAGATCCAAGAGATACTTTTCCCTCTGACTTTAATTCCTTGGGCAGGGGATGGCCCAGGCTATAGGATAAACTCTACAAGTCTCAAGGGTAGTGCTCTAACCACCCGCTTTCTTCCTCCACCCCAACAGGCACGTCAGATCTGAGCCCCTTCTCTGACCCCCGGCAGTTCGATCGCTCCTTCCCGACGCTGCCGGCTCTCACCGAGACCAGGTTCTCCGACCCGCGGATGCATTACCCCGGCGCCATGTCCGCTGCCTTCCCTTACACCGCGACACCCTCCGCCACGGGCATCGGGGGCATCAGCATGACCAGCATGCCCACCACAACGCGCTTCCACCACACTTACCTGCCACCCCCCTACCCCGGCTCCACGCAAAACCAAAGTGGACCCTTCCAGGCCAACCCCTCTCCCTACCATTTGTACTACGGCACATCTTCGGGCTCCTACCAGTTCTCCATGGTGGCGGGCGGCGAGCGCTCGCCCACCCGGATGCTCTCTTCTTGTACAAGTGCCTCAGCGGGGAACAACTTAATGAATCCCAACCTGGGCAATCAGAATGACGGGGTGGATGCGGACGGGAGCCACAGTAACTCACCAACGACCATGACGACTACTGGGAGGATGGATGAGTCGGTCTGGAGACCCTACTAGGAGGAACTCAGCTGGGCACTGATAGCTTTAACTTAATTAGCCACCGTTATGTTACTCCCTTTGGTAGTGAATGCAGCCAAATGATGCCTAGGGAAAAGGTAAACCCAAGTCTCCCAAACCAAAAGCAAACCAGGATCCTCTACATGCAAGCATGGGCAAACATCAAGCGAAGATGGACCGGGACATACGTTACATTTCAAGATCAACATCCACGAGCCTTGAATTTGTCGCTTGATGTGGTTCCTTTCGTATGTTTTAAGTATGTGGACTGTACATAGGGGGAAAAAAAGAAAAAAAGGACGTGTGGAATCAGATGTTTGTTTCTTGCAGAACACTTCTCAGTCATCTCACTCGCACCTCTGCCCCACACAAAGCATTCAAAAGTTACGAAAAGCTCACCCTTCTTCTGCAAAGTGTTTCAGAGAAGAGAAGAGACCAGGGAGTTGTCCAAGCCATCTCCCTGCCAATGCAGCAGGACTGAACTGAAAAAAAAAAAAAAGGAAAAAAAAAAAAAGAAAAAAAACCCATATTGTCTCCTTTATTCCCTCCCCGCCAGCGTAGGGCCCCTGACCACCAAAGAGCTCCGGGACGACGCCAGAGCCGCGCACGGCATGTGAGAGTCTGGTTTACAGCACAACGGCGGGGACTGGGGCTCGCGCGGGGGCTGCGCGCTCCCCGCGGGTTGGCCGGCATCAGCCACGTGAACACGAGCTGTGATGTGATTGTTATTATTCCTTGTTGACGACAGAGGGTGTATTGTTCATTTTTGTCGTTGTCGTCATCTCTCAAACAGTAACGTGGTTGATCCCGTGCCTGACAGCCCCCCCCCCTTTCCTGTATGTTTACATATGAGATGTACTTTTTACGAGACGTGTTTTGTTTTGTTTGCTCTTTTGTCCTGACCTCACCATTCGATTCTTCGCTCCTCTTAGCAAATCTCAGTGATGGTGGCTGAAGTGAAGGCGGCCTTCAGGACAACCCAAGATGGATGAGATGCACTTCCAAGCACGTTCGCTGCGAAAGGGACTCGGGAGCCTTTGGCACGACCCTGCCACCGGTCTCTGGGTCTTCCTTTCACCCTCTCTGAGTGGCAGCACATGCAGCTGGTGGCAAAGCGTCATATTTCTGTCATGATTCTTTCCCATGGTTTTACCCAGAGCGCATTGACACGCGATGACTTTTTTTTGTTAAGAAACGACTTTTACACTTGTCAGTTCGTGCTGAAAGCTCTAACTGAGATTTGGAGAAAGGAGCCATTTCTACTCAGTCCCTTGGTGGTGGGAATCTCGTGAAGCAACGTTATCTAGCCTTTCCCATCCCCTCACCCTCCGTGCCTTTCCCCCCCAAGCGACCCAGAGCACGGGTGTCTTGCTGTAGATGACTAAGCTGAAGAAGGGCCACTAAAGGCCCGTTGGTAGCTGGCTGCATCAGGCGGCATTCGCAGGAACCAGATCTCCTGGGCACCACGCACCCTCATAGCCGATACCAAGGCGATCGCCACCCGACTGGCGCCGTGAGGGGAGGTCACGGGCAGCCGGAGGGGCGGCAGGGGCTCCCCCAAGGCCCGGCTAAGGGCCTGGCGCTGCCGCACGCCACAGGGCTGCGTCACCTCCTGCAAGCCGGCTGGGCTTTCTGCTGGCGTGGGAGTTCAGGCTGGATTCGGGATTCCTCGTGCTGGCAGGGCTGAGGGTGCGTGGGCAGGTCCTCAGGGAGCATGTAACTGCCCTCCAGAGCCTACCCTGCAGCAAGGGGCTGCAGACAGTCCCCAGCCCCCAGTGTCACCAGTAACCAAGCCTTTTTTCTATTTTTTCATGAGCATAAGGAAGTTGAAACCCCACCAGCTGCCCTCCCGGCCCCCCTGTCTAAGTTACACCATTACAGCCGCGCCGCCTATCACCAAATCTCAGTTGGCAGCTTGTCAGCCCTCGGTTGAGGTACAGAGCGCTGTGATTGCACTACCACGTCAAGACTGGAGCAAGCCGTCCGGGCGTCGTTGGAAAGCTGCGATGACCACTCACGAGTTCAATAAGCAACAAGAAGAACAACCCTTTTACATCATTAAAAAACAACAACCAAAAAAAAAAAAAAAAAAAAAAAAAAAGAGCCCCACCCCAGCAAAACTGCAACCTTCCCTTGCCTGAGCGACAGCGAGCACCTCGCCGGTGCTTGCCAGCTGTACAGACTGGACCACGGCAGCCTGTGTTCTGATGCATTTACGTTTGTCATCCGACCGCGCCACTGATGGAAAGCACAAAGGAAACAAGGCATTCGTAGTACTAGGTTAATTTAAGACTGTTTGTAGTGAATTTAAAAAAAAAAAAATAATAATAAAAAGAATGGCAACGATGTTATTTTTTATGACATATTGTCATGTGAAGGTGTAAATATATGCACCTCTGTTGTATGCAAATGGTCACAAGACAGGCCAACGTTTTTTGCTTTGCACTATAATTTGCTTTTTTAAAAAAATGCACAATCGCTTGTACAGTAAAACCCCTTTGTCTGGCTCACAGAATATTTAACTATAAAATCTAATTTTTGGTCTTATTTGTTATAATAATATAATTCTTAAATGTGTTGAAGGATCCGATTCTTAATAATGCTTCTAATACTTGTATGTGCAGGGTAAAATAACAACAAACGACTAAGGAGATGAGAATGGAGATCTTTGTAGATAAAGAAGGTTAAAGTTGTTGGGTTTTTTAATGGTGTCTTACAATGGACATTAAAAAAAAAAAAGCTAGTGATACCAAATAATGTGGTTATTTGTGTAATATACCAGCCCTACTTGAAGGTAATGCCCTATATTTAATATGTAGCCCATCTTTTTAACCTGTAGCACTTGTCACTGGGGAGGGGGGAGGCGGGGAGGCGGGGAGAGGAAGAGGAAGGTCTGCTCCTGTTGAAGTCATTGGAAGAAGCTCTCGCTGGAGGAGTCTCTGCTGCGCTGGTTTCAGCGAGAACAGAGCCGGGCTCCTTCGTGAGTGGGTGGAAGTCGCGTTGGTACGAAGCCGTAGCAAAGTGGTCAGTTCTGCTTTTCTGTTATCGGTGTCAATGTTCTTATCCAATGTACGTGATTATATCGTCAGGCCTCCGTGTAATCATTTTAATGACTTTCCATGTGGAATAATAAATGTACGGTTACAAGTCTCCCCGGTGCCTTCCGCCTGCTCACTTCTCGCCGGGGGCCGCCGGTCTGGGCCCCGGAACGGAAAACGCTGTCACGCCGCTCTTCCTCCAGGGTCCAATTTCAGCACCTCTCTGAGTGCCCGGATCCCATGTCTGGGGGGGAGCTCACGGCTGCTCTCGGCCGCAGTTTGGCCCAAGCCGGCGTTGCGAGGGAGGAGGGCAGGCAGGTGCCTTCACAGGGATGCCGGGAGGGGCTGGGGGGAGCCCCCAGGCTGTGAGCTTTGAGAAAAACCCCCGTAGGCTTCTCCAAGGTGTGTCTGGCCCGCTCACACTGCGCCGCGCTAGACCTGGCAGGTGATCCCCGCGTCCCCAGCCAAGCATCCCGCGCCTCAACCGCTGCCTGTCATCGCCGCGCTGCTTCCCGAGACACAAAAGCTCCGGCACAAAGCTTAAACAGGACCCAAATTCCCAGGCGGTCCAAGCCCAAACCCCTTAACACTCACCACTCGCCTCCAGAACCCAAATGACAGCTGAAAAGCAAAAATAAATTAAAAAAAAAAAAAGATCCCAGCCTACAATAGCTTCGGATGCCAAGGCGCTGTAGGCTGGGGGCTCCCGAGGAGCCAAGCCTCTCAACGCGAGCGTTATTCATGAGCCCGGCCAAGGCAACGGCAGCGGCGTGCCGGGGCGACGCCAGGACCTTCCCCCGTCAAGCCGGGCTCGGGGTGGACATGCCGGAGTCGATGCTCTGCCTCTCCTTTGCGGCAGCTCCGTGAGCGTAGCCCATAGTGGCGCTTGCACAGAAAAAAGAGGGAAAAAAGAGAAGGGGAAAAAAAAAAAAAAAAAAGGAAAAAACCCAAACAAAACCACAATAAATGCTAATATGGGTGAGAACCCAGCTCCGCAGCCCTGGCCAGTGGAAATATGTTTCAAGTGAAACCCTAGACATACCCGCCTTTTCTTCACAGCTACTGGGAGAGGAAACACCCCGAGGTGTAGCTATTATTTACGGGAACTTTCCATTCCAAATTGATCCGCGCTTTACTCACAGCCTCGTTTATAGCTGCAATGAAAAAAAGAGAAGAAGAAGGAAAAGGAAAAGCAAAAAAGGACAAATAGAAAGGGCTTTGTTGCACTGACAAGGGACATCTATGGAAAAGGGGCTTTCAAGGGGTGCAGCCCCTTTGCAAAGTGGTTTTGGGGCTGGTGCTGATGGGGCGATGCTGTGAGGCTGTGGCTGGATCAGGGGCTGCCGTTTGAGGTGATGCTGGACCAAGCCAGTGCCCAGGGGGGCACAGCAGCATCTCAAAGAGGGCTGCGAGGCCCAGGTAGCTCGGCGAGTCGATGGTGTTAGATGTACCCAACACCTGAGGGCCAGACGGGTGTTAGTTTTATAGGGGCGTTATTTTTATACAGGCCACCTACCAAGCGCAGGATCCAGCATGCTGCAAGTGTTGGGGCTGCATCTTGCTTATACGCAGGTTTTGCAGCAATTTAATGAATTTAAGTGGGAAAGCTGGACCCTGGCATGGCAGCGGGTGATGTGGGGTGCGTCAGCCTCTCACAAAGGCCCTTCAAGAGCCAAGAGTGGCCGCAGATGCCGGTCCTGGGTGCCAGGCAGGGGAGCCGAGCACCTGAGGGCTCCCACTGTTCCAGGGGGATGCTGAAAAACAGAGCTAAAAGCAATAGTGTGGGGCAGTCAGAGCAGAAATGTTCGAGTTCTGTTTTGCAAATGAAAACTGAAAGAGAGAATAAAAAAATGACTGGAGCTTGGATGACTTTTTTTTGAGTATTTGGATATTAAATTGTGTGGAGTTTGGGCTAAAAAAAAATCTAGGAAAAATGAAGAATATTTCCTTTGAGAACAGAGCTAACAAAAGTCTCAGCAAAAAATCTTATTATATTCTCTTTCCAGACAAAACTTGAAACCCCAGCCTCTGTTTTAATGACTGCATTGTGTCCAAACTGCCTGTCTTTCTTCGTAAATAAACTTTTAACTTGCAAAAAGTTTCTAGGCTACGCAGGACGTAGGGGAAGGCGCCTGCCTTGCTGCCACGGGGTCTCGCCTTGCCCACACCGTCCCTTTCCCTCGTCAAGCACTTAACGAACCTTGCACAAATCAGCATCACTAAGGCACAGTCCTGTTCTCCTGAAATAGTGGGGCCAAATGGCCCTGCGAGGTGCCTAGCACCCTTCCCGCACCCCCCGTGGACCCCCATCGCCTGGGCCAGCGTGAAACGGAGCCACTGGCTCCCACTTTGGCATCATCTCCGTGGGCATCCACGGGGGGTTAATCCTGCTGCAGGGCCATCCAGCTGGAAAGGATGGGTGGTTTGTTGAGGTGGGTTTCTTTTTTTGTTTTAATACTGCCTATTTAGAAGCTAAATGGTGGAAAACATGGAAAATTCATTAGGGTGTCTGGGCAAGTGTTAGGTTACACGTCATTCACATCTACTTACTCAGCGGGACCTCGCGCCTTGGGGGAGATACATATTTATATATATATATATTTTTTATATACAGGAGTTGTTGGGATCTTTTTTTCCTCTCCATTCCATCCCCGGGCAGGCACAAAAAGCGAGCCCTTTCGCTTCTCACACGCTCTTCAAAACTCACCCCCAAAGCAGAGCTGCCACCCCTTCTCCCAGCCTCACTGGGCTCTGCCCCTTCCCAGCCCTCCAGGCCAGCCCTGGTGCCCAGCATCTCTGCGAGGTGACCGGTGCCATTCCCACCCGCTTGGAAAAGGCAGGAGCTGTTAAACCAAGGCCCGTAAATGGCAAACACGTGGCCACGCCAGGACCTGATGGCAGCGAGCCCCGGCTGGCTGGTTCTTCGGTGCTGGCTGGCAAGAGGCTTGGCGAGGACGGGAGCTGGGAGAAGAGCAGGGGGGGTGGAGGGCTGGTTCAGTGCCCAAACTATAAAACCCGAAAAAAACAATCCTTCATTCCTGATCGCTCAGAATGTCTCGAGTTTGGTGCAATACAAAAACAACCCAATAAAAACATCGTTCTGGGGTCACAAGAGCTGTTTTGTTCAGCTGCAGCCGGGATGTTTCGTTTCGCAGGTCCTCTACAGCTCTGTCTCCTCAGCTTTGGCCTGTCCCGACGCCACCATCCAGCCCTGAAGCACAGCTTGTTCAGCTAAAATCAACCCCAAATCTTCCTATGTATTGCAGAGGAGACTCTGTGATTCAAAAAAAAAAAAACCCAACAAAAAAAGGCAGGCTGTGTTTTCCCATAACTAAGACTCCAACAACAAATCCTCGCTGATCAGCTCGTGCCAGGACGCCTGTTTTCCCCGGTGTCTGCTTGATCCCGGCCGGGGTAGCCCAGGCCATGTGCAGGCAACAAGGCTGAGGCATGGCTGGATGGAAGAGCTGTCCCCAGGGCATGGCGGGGCTTTGGACACTGGATCACAGGGAGGAGGAGGCAGCCGAGAGCAGGGCTGCGGCGGGAGCTGGGGCTCCAAGGGCTAATTCCCCACCCTGGGGTGCACCATGGCTCTCCTGGGTGGGGAAAGACCCAGTTGGAACAGTTTGGGTTCATTTTTTGTGAGTCTGGGGCACTTCTACTATGCCATCCCAGGCACTCACCTTGGAAATCTCACCCTAATGCCAGCTTGGGGTCGAGGCTGCACTTGGGGCTAGAACAGGCAAAAATCCAATGTGAATTAAGCACCCAAATAATTTTGCACAGCTCAGGAGTCTTTCCCAGTGCCAGGTTTAAACCCAGTTCCCTGGATCCCCATCAGCATCCCCAAATCCCTCCTGCCCGACAGTGATGTCGCCAAGCGGGACCGTGTTGCTGGGGCATGCATCCTGGTGGCACCCGAGCCCACACACCGGTGCTGCCTGCACCATTTGGGTGGCAACGGCACTGAGAACAGCAGCCACGTCTCAAAATCACCCTGAACCCCCTGGTGTGCCATTCTGCACCAGGGCTGTAATTTGATAACATATATTTTTTATTTAAGCCATGCAAACAAAGTTGTGTGTATAAATGTTCACTCCCTGACAGCAGCAGGCTGAGATGCAGGGAAGGTGTTTTCTTGCGCAGAGGTTGGGCTGGGCCAGGAGATCAGAGGAGTTTAAATTAAAATAGGCTCATGCACCGTGAGTCTTTATTCTTGGCTTAACCCACAGAAGCTAAAAATGATGTTAGTGACACGGTGCTGGGATTCCGGCTCGCTCCACCGAGCACCTCCCGCTCAGACATCGGGCAATGAAAGCAGCTCGACTTCAAAGGGCCAGAGCAGGGGAGGACGGAGAGCGAGGACTCATTAACCTTGGAATCACGTTAGATGGGGCGATAGTGGGCTTTAATTAGCCCAGGCTGGCAGGCAGGGGAGACGAAGCTGCATCCCGGCGGGACTGTGTGTGTGTGTGTGCGCGCATGGTGCCGTTTCGGCGCACCCCCCCAGGTGAGCACCCCGGGGCGTGCACCTGCCTGCGTGGGCAGAGCGCACACGCGTGACAGGGCATGTCCGCGTGGCGGGGGGACGCGAGCCTGGCGGCACCCGGCGGCACCCGGCAGCACCCACCACCTCCCGCCAGCCCCGCTCGGGCACCTCCAGTCGGTCGGGTCCCCGTGGGGATGTGCTGCTGCCCGGGGTTGCTCCGCTCCCGCCAGGCAGGATCTGGCCTCGGGAGTGGGTCAGGAGCATCACCCCCCGCTGCTCCAGCCCCTGATCAGTCCTGCTCCCACCATGGGTCAAGCGGGTGCTTAAATGGGTGCTGCTTTTAGTATTTGTGGTGTACCCTGGGCTCCCGGCAGGCAGTGCACTGGCCTGACACTGCGCTCCAGGGAGCTGGAAATCCCCCTGGTCCCTCGGGTGGGCAACCAAGCCGAGCCTGGGACGACAGCAGGGACAGCAGAGCGGTCAGGCGGAGGGCGGTGAAAGCAGCAGGGTGCTGCCCTACGCTCCTGCCCACAGCACAGAACTGACCGCAGCCCCACCACGCCTGGGACAAGAACACCCCAGCGACCTTTTTCGGCTCGGTTACCCAAACCCTGGCTCTGTCCACACCACGATGCCAAGCGGGTGGGTGGCCATGGAACAGGTCAGGCTCTCCATCACCACACAGACCTCTGGTGATCCCCCTCCGGTGTTCCTGTGAACCCCTTCTCCAGCCCCTGCCTGGGCTCTGGCTGAGCTCCAGGAGGGATATTTCACACCGGTGCTACCAGGCACCGTATTTCCTTTCCATTCTAGTGACTTGCAAAGCCCCTCGAGTCCCTGCAAACATATACAGCTAATTTTTTAAGATGGGGAGGAAAATAATCACAGCAGAGCTGGTTTTGGCTGCAGAGAGGGGACCTGGAGGTGCCGTTCCTGGTGCCGTCCCCACGGTGGCTGCAGCCTGGTTCCCCCCTTGGCAGGTTTTGCTGTTTCTCTTTGCAGCCGGCAGGTTTATTATGACCGGGAACACCCAGGTTTTTTCGCTGTCTGCCATGAAATCGATACAGTAATTTCATTTCTCAGTCATAAATGAAATGAGCTGTAAAGTAAAGTTGGGTGTTTAAGCCAGAGTGAAAGAATGAATTGTTCTAATGGGGGACGTTAATGAGGGGATTAAATGTTCCTGCAAAACCTGGGGGACCCCAGGCCACCCCTGCCTGCCGCCGGGTACTTTTAGGGCTCCCCGCACCCCTCCCTCGCCCTCCTTTGGAGCTGTGTGGTCCAGTGCCCCTGGCCAAGCCGCCGCCATCCCTGCCTAGGTGGGCAGCCACGCTTTGCCCGCTTGCCTTCCCCACACCCCGCCAGGGACCCTGCCGGGCACAGAGCAGCTCCGGAGGGTTTTCAGGGTGCTGGTGCCCAAGGGAAGGTGCTTGCTGCAGGATGGGGCCATCACGGCAGCTCTGCCGGCCCCTCTTTGTCAGCATCCTCATCACGACAATGGCTCGCTTCCACATGAGAGAAATAAAAACCAAACCTTAAAGAAAATGTTTCTCAACGATAGTCCTTCAGCTGACCCAAAGCAACTGGTCTTCTACCCAGACACTTTTTTTGGGGGGGGTCATAAACCCCTACTGCTCTCTGGGGAGGCTGCGCAGAGATTTTTAGACCCAGGGCCGAGCAGTTTGCAGCACGTGGGACATTTTCCCCAGGTATGGCCGGCCGGCCCCCGGGCACCAGCCCATCTCGCCAGCTCAACACTGTTCAGTATTAAGCCCAAAATATGGTCTTTGCTTTCCTGCCTGCAGCCTGGCAGCCCGACCTTGGGAGCCCTCCTCTCCCCTCCTGCCCCTGCTCCATCGTTTATTTTCCAGTGAAAAATAGCCCAGTGCTGATCCAGGGCAAGAGAGAGCACTTCAACAGGTCCAAAAATACGAGGGCCATATTATCTTTAAACCATTAAAAAAAAAAAACCACCTCACAGTGAAAGCCCTATTGGGCCAGGAGAAACTCCAGCCAAGTTCCCCAAGTCCGCCCCCCGCTTCAGTTGTATTCCCCTGGAAATCCTCGCAAAGAAAAACACGGGGCATGAAAAAAATTTGGTTTTCATTAAAAACCTCGAATGTGAGGGGTTCTGTAGCTTTCAATGGGGCTTTGATTCCTATAGATGATGGAATGTTTTCAGAACATTTAAAAAATTTTCTCCACCTTTCTATCTTATATCGGCAGAAAACTGCCCTGGCGTTTATTTTCCCCCTGCCTGGGCGATAGAAGTGGTGAGCGTTGAAGGCAGATGCAAACCCTTGCCTTCATTTACCTTGAGGTTTCGTTTTAAAAATACGATGCTATTTTCTTGTGGCTTTGGAACCAGAGGAGATAATCCATGTGAGGGGAAAAGAAATGTGTGGAAAATGCTGCAGGAATTTCCTTAAAGGGGGCTTTTTTTTTAACTGAGAGAAAACAGGGTCACTCAGCACTTGCAGGCACCCATGTACCTCCCCGAGCCCCATCGTTGGGGAGCAGAGAGGCTTTTCCGGCCCTCTAAGTCACCGCTGGCTTCGTGGAGATCATTGTCTTTGCCTAAAGAGGTTATTTTATTGCTGTGTTACATCACTGCTCCTGGATGCACCAGCTGGCGGCTTTTCTAAATGCCCCTTTACATGGCGTCAGCCTTTTATTTTATTTCAGTGACTCTAAGTAGGTTTCTGGCCTTTGCATTTGTGAAGGTGAGGTTTAAAGGCCTGAACTCAGACAGAGAGAGTTGGGGGAAATGCCCCTTCCCATCGCACCCACCTCCGCCTCGGTGCCAGCGATGCCCGAGGAGCCCCGTGATGCCGCACTTCTGCTCCGGTGCTGGGCTGGGACGGTCGCATAGCCCCCCCGGAGCCAGGGCTCATCCCTGCCGAGCGCGGCCCCATTGTGCCAGGCGTCCCCGGGGCCCGGCCACCCGCATTGTTCTCTGCAAAGAGCTTTTTTCCAGCCGTGCAGCCAAGCCAGCTCCTCGGGGGCCGTGCCGTGGCACTGGCTGTGGCCAAGCCGGGCCGTGTCGCAACCCCAGCGTCGCCCTTCAGACCCCACTGGGAGCCGGCGCTCACCTTCCCCATGCAAACCCCAACCGAGCTGGCGCTTCGGGTGGCTTTGTGCTTTCTCTTGCAGGAAAACAAACCAAACCAACCTAACCTTGGCATCTCGGTGCCACGTTAGGGCACGCGGCGGCGGGGAGGAGGTGCGAGCCCAGCCCTGGGTGGCTTGTGCCGAAATGCGGCACCCGGCACGGGCTGGTTTGACCGGTCGGGCTGGCGGAGCAGCACCCGTTGCACCCAGACACGCCACGTTCACCCCTATCTCTGCTTCTTTCCCCCCGCCTTATGTCAGCTCACCTGCTGGTGTATATTAAAGCCTCATCTCAATTACAAGAGTCATTAGCCACCACCCAAGAAAGGGCCACCCAGTCTGCGGTGGCAGGGTGCCACCGCGGGTGCCCAGCCCTGCTGCCCTACGCCGAGGAATCACCTGCAGCGCTCCCAGCCCGTATTTATCAGCGATTCCTTCCAGAGGGATTAGAGCGAGCTGAGGGATTTGAATAAACCCGAGGGAGCCGTGCACACGCCGCCACGGAGGCGATGCGATGGGTGCCAAACCCCGAGGATGCCGTCGCTCCGGCCCTGCCGGGCTGATCCGACGCCTTCGGAAAAGCAGCCGCCGGTTGGTTTTGTAGCTGCTCCCTGAGTCGGCATCTCTGCACGGTGGCGGGGTCTGGCCGAGCAGTGGTGGCCTGGGGAGGGGGCTGGCACCGTGGGCTCCACGCCTGGCCATGGGGGCTTCGCCTGCCTGCTCTTCTGCAGGCAGGGACAAGCCCACTCTGCCTGCAGGCAGCTGCCGGGCTGCAGTGTATCAAACGGGTGGAAAGCATCATGGAGTTACGGCTTTGCCTTCATGCCCCTCTGGGGTGTCCCCAGGCTCCCCCCAGCCCCTGCACAGGGGGCTGATGGCCCTTACCCATCCCAGTGCCCTGCCCCGGGTGCCAGGGCTGCAGGAGGTGGGGAGAGCCGGGCTCAGGCGTGCCTGCCTGCCTGCCTGCCGGAGCTCACGTAGGCAGGAGGTGCCGCCGCCGAACTCAGCTGCCTCGTCTCCCTTCGCACGACGGGCAGCGACCGGCAGCCAAAGGCATTGTCAAAAGCAGATGTGACTGGTGCTCGCTTAAGATGTGAATGCCAACAGCCCCCTCCCTGCCCCCCGAGAGCCCACGAGCAACAAGCAGCCAAATAAAAGCCACCCGGCTCCTACCTACCACAAGAAACACCAACGTAATTAATTTTTTTATATATAACGAACGTTTAATGTGTTAGCCTTGCGCTAGGAGTACAGTTACCGCCTCTGCGGCTGTCACTTCAACACCGCGCAGAAAGAGGTTATAAAACACCTTCACGGAGCCTTTACGGACCCGAGGATCCCCGTTAATTAGCACGCAGGGGTGGGCAGGGTTAATCGCCTGAGACTTTGCGCGTGTGCTGGCCGTGCACCGCCGCAGCATCCCACCGGCCGGCAGAGGTGGATGCTGGTTTGGGCAGCGTTGAGCCCCGCCGGAGCTGGGGAGCCACAGCTGGGGCATCTCTGAGCCCCATCGGGTCCCTCACATGGCTCCAAACAAGCTGAAATTATTCAAGGCAAACGTCAAAGGCCCCTCTATAACCGGGCGCAGGGTTGATCTGTGCCTTGATGAGCTCTAGCACTTGCCTACAGGGAAAAAAAATACTTATTAGATTAAAACCAAGCCCCTCTTCATGAATCCTCTCCCTCTTCCCGAGCCCAATCATTTCAAAAGGCAGAGGTGGAAAAAAATAAATAGGATAGCTTTAAAGAGACTTACCCCTTCGCAGGAGATACTTCAGCCTTCTCTAACTTTACAAATAAACTTTGCTTTAAAACTTTGGCTTGTGGCACAGTTTTGGCAAATTCAGACCCCCTTAAATACACCGTTTCCTGCATTCTTGATTGCTATCTGAAGGCTTGTGAAAATATACAGGTGGATGGAATAAATTTTAACTCTTTGCTCCCCAACCTCACCCTCTGAGTCGGAAAGCTGCTGGTTTAGCGCAGAGCTCAGGGCTGCTCCGGAAGGGACTGACGTTCCCAGCTGGGGATCAAATCTCCACTCCGGTAGCGTGGGGAGATGCTCAGGACAGGCTTACAGAAAACCAGGAGTTGGGCCTAAAGGAAAAGGCTGGAAATCAGGCTCAACCCCAGCTTCCCACTGCCTGCGCTGCAGAAAACATGAGGACAAGCAGGAGAGAGGGGACGGAGATTCCCTGCTTCACTGGGTGACTTGGTTTGCTGGTCCATGAAATGGCCTCTCCGCTGCTGGCACCAAGACTCAGTTCAACGCCCATTTGCAGAAGCCCCGCAAGGCTCTCGTGTCACAATTGCAAAGGAATTTTTATTCTTGGTAATAATAATAATTGATGGGATGCCAGGCTTGAACCTCTCCCAAGCCCAGGGATGAGGAGGCATCCGCCAGTGCCGGTGGTCCTTTGTGGGCAGAGCTCCATCCTGTCCTGTCCCCACCGAGCCCCGTGGCACGGGGTGGTCCACGGGCCCAACCTGCCCACAAAGCTGCACCAAACCGGGTCAAATTTTTGGACCAGGATTAAGTCCCCCAGGAACCATCCGACCCCCCTTTCTCCACGGGGCAGAGCATTTCTCTCAGCGAGATGCCGGTACCAGTTCAAGGGGGTTGTCTCCCACCCTTTGGCTGTGACAAGAGGGCTGGTGGGGTTGTGCCCAGGGAGGTGCCAGCCTGGCTGGGAACCTCCTCCCCTTCGGCCAGTGTCAGCATCCTTCGGGGAGAGTGAGGCTTGGACATATGATACGATACGATACGATGGGATATTATAAATAATCCTGTTATTTCCTAGTTATTTCCTCTCCATCCACCACTCCGATGCTGCCAGGGCTCTTCCAAAACCACCAGGGCTGTTGGCGTTGGCTCCTCTCAACTCTCAGACCGAAGGGGCTGGGTATCCCCCAGCCCACCCAAGGGTGCCTGGGGATGGGGCGGGGGTCAGGGCGAGCGATGCTTTGGGGGAGCGGGCACTGCCGGTGTCGTTGGCCTGGCCCGTTTCCCCAGCACCGTCTCGCTGCTAAAGGAAACAACCCCTGCCCGTACAGCGAGCGGGGAGATTTCAATCATTTAAATAAAAAAAAGAAAGGAATCAAGGAAGCCGTTCCCCGCCCCCGTTCTCCTGGACAAACAGCCTTTCTCAGCCCACATGCAAGAACTAATTTCTTTCTGCCACATCAAGATACTACGGATCTGAATCAGCTATTTTTACAGGATTAATTTTTTCTTTTTTCTTTTTTTCCTTTTTTTTTTTTTTTTTTTGCATTTGCCAAAAAAGTATTAAGAGGTTCAGCTCTGGAGATGAAAAATGAGCAGCTGGGAGGAAACGCAGCCCAAAGCCCCAGGTGAGGCATCGGGGGGGAATCTGTGCTGCCCAGAGCTGGTGCTTTGGAGAGGAAAAGCCAGGCACTGAAAGTCCAGTTTAATTTCCACCGGAACAGCCTACAAACACCAGCCACCTCGCCGGCCAAAGCTTGTCTGGAAAGTAAAATAAACACAAATAAAATAGTAATAATTAAAAAAAAAAAAAATTAAAAATGCCAGCCAAGCCTTTCCCTTAAAGCGGACCCCAGGAGCTGCAAAGACGAGGGGTTTCTGGTTTTCTTCTGCACCACAACCCTGCGATTCAGGCGCGTGGCTGCCCGCTCCCCGCAGCGCAGGCAGGGCAGGGGCAGGCAGGGGATGGACGCGCTCCTTGGCTCCTCCGCCAAGGCAGAAGCCAGCTCTGGCTCTGCAACCGCCTCCCCGCGGGGCTTGGACAAGGTTCTCCCTCCCCGGGTGTGCAAAGGCAGCGCGCAGCCCTCTCCTTCCCATCTGCTTAGGCTGCAGGTTTTTAGGACGAGCTTTTTTGCTGTGCAACAGCCCGGCTTGGGCGCACGTGTGGACGGTCCCTTTTAACCTCGTGGTGGCACAGGGAGCTTCGCAAGAGTCAAAACTCACTCCCATTCCCACCCTCCTGCTGTCAGCTTGAAATCAGAGTCTTTTCACCCAATTGGAGGTCTCTCCTTGAGAGCTGCGTTTGCTTTCCCCGTTACACATCGGGATGTATTCGTCTACAAGCGTGCAGGTGATGGACCAAGACATCAGCTCAGCCCCTGCCCCAAAAAGCCACCATTTGATGCCCATGAGATACCGGCTCGCTCGGCTCTGCCTCTTCCTCCTGGGTCAGCCAGGCCTCAGCAAGCTTGGTACAATAACGCTCGGGTTGCCAAAACCACAAGGAAAATAAACATCTGTTTAAAAAAAGAAAAAGAAAAAGGGGGAGGGAACACGACGACAGAAAAAAACCCATCACAGTGCTGTTCCTTTGGTGGAGGCCAAATGTGAGCCAGCATCATCCCTCTACCAGGAACTGACCTCGGGTCTGGATCAAGCAGGAGGAGGAAACTCCAGCCCATCCGTGCCAGTTGCCACCATAGGAAGATGCCCAGAAAGATGTTAGTAAGAAATGTGCTGCGCAGAGGCCCGGCTGACTAGGAAGGATGCAGCCACACCACGATGGCGGGGCTGGGTCCATCCTTTTTGGTTTATTTTTTTTTCCTGCAAGCCCAGACGTCCTCGGCCTTGCCTGAACACATGGACAGAAACACTGACAGGACCTGGACGACCGCATCTGTCAGCCAGGACATTGCTGAGGGATAGACGTCTGTTGTGGAGGTCCAACCCACCTTCCAAGAGGAGCAGGAGCCTCCAAACCTCCCGTGGGAGTGTGAGCGAAGCCAGCAGGGATGCGGAGTCAGGAGCAGGGACCCTCTCTGGACCATGGTGGCTTTGCTGGTCCCCTTGACTCAAGGGCCACCAGCCTTGCAGAGAAGCCATTTCCCAGTGTGCAGAGACCCAGGACAGCTGGTGAGGGAGGGGTCAGGGTTTGTGGCTCCCGGGGGAGGAAGGCTCATTTCCCTCCCCTGCCCCAGCCTCTCCTCCCACTAGGGATGGATTTTTGCCTCGCAGAGGCCAGCTGGGACCTTGCTGAGTCAGGCAGGCAGGATGCGAGCGGCTCCCATGGCTTTGGCACAGAGGGAGCCGGCAGAGCGTCGCTGTCGAACAGAGCTGTGCCGAGATGGGTGAGGGTTTGTAACGCGCGCAAGCCCACGCTGGGTCTTGCCCAGGTTGCAGGCCCTGCGCTGAAGCTGGGGACACGAAGCCCACCTGGAGCGTCACCAACCTCAGGGTGCTGCCGGGAGCTGCAGTGCCCACCCATCCCCTCCCTGCAAGGGACAAGGACACGGGACAGAGAGGGGGCAAACGTTGCCAGTGAACCCTCTCCCTGCTCCGGTCTAGCAGGGGCAATTAACAGGAGCCAAACGAGGCTCCTGACTCACCCCTGTTTCCCCAAGAAGAGCTGAAATCACTCGGGCATCAGGGCCAGAGAAAGTCCTGTTGCTCCACAGCTCCACAAAAGTACCTCGGCTGCATCCCCCCCACCTCAGGCACGTCTTTATTTGCAGTGACAAGGACTTGCTGTCCCACACACTCCAAAAAAAGCATCATGGGATTTGGCTCAGGTGAGGGCAGACCCCTCCTGCAGCTGGCAAAAGCTGGTGGGACCTTCCCGGAAGGCACAGGGCTCATGCCCACTGGCCCAGCTCCTGGGAGCGGAGGAGATGCTGGCCTCATGCGGCGAGAGCTGGCATGGTGCAGATGAAAGCACCCGAGAGTGTTTTGAAGAGATGGACAAGACAAAGGGAGAGGATGAGCACACACAAACCTGCCCCAGATTGGCTGTGCTGGGTCTGGGATGAGGATGAGGATCTGAGCTCTGCCCCAGATTTATGGAATGACCTCAGGCAACTGCTTTCATCTTGCTCCTTCTCTGCAGAACTGGGTTAAACGCTCCCCTCTTTCCTCCTTGTTTGTTTAGGCGGTGACTGGGCTGGAGCACGGGCTGTCACCCAGGTCCTCGTAGTGCCAGTGCTGAGGATGACCTGCTGCAAGGCCTGTTTGACCCACTAGCCACAAGGCTCAGGCATCCCAACACACCACATCCACTCACTGCACAGCTCTGGGAACATCCCCAAAAAAATCCCATTTCCTCTAAAAGAGGGTAGAAATACAGAATTGATTCTGGCCCTGGCTTTCAGCAGGGACAGGAAATCTGGGCATCAAAGGGGAGCTCCTTTTCTTCTTTGCTAACCATCAGCCCCCTCCTCACTCCACCTCAAAGGGATGGAGAAGCAGTTGCAGAGCCCCTGCGGCCACATCAGGGAGCAGGGCAAGGAGCTGGGGGCAGGAGGGGTTCCCTTTGGTCCCCAAATTCCAGGGGCTTGCACCTGGGGCTTCACACTTGCACCTTGCTCTGCACCAGCCATGCTTCGCCCAGCCCCATCTCCTGGCGCAGGGACCCATCCCACCACCCAGACATGGATGGGGCGGGGGGAGAGCGGCCAGGCTGGACCCAGCTCTCCCCAACACCCCGCTGGGCTTTGCCGGGACAAGAGGAAAGCGCAGCCCATCTCGCCCCGCACACCCCCGCCCCGCAGCCTGGGGAGGGGAGCCGGCTTATCGGCGCAGGCACTGGAGGGGAGAGAGGAGGGAAAAAGGAACCTGAACCGAAAACCACACGCTGCTGGTTTATGGGAATGGTTTGCATTGACCACAGGAAATCACACACACGTCCAGGCAGCCCTCCCCTGCCAGCCTCGGCAGGGCCATTACCACCGCGCCGGCAGCGCGCGGGCAGGCGAGACGGGCGGGAGCCACCGGGGTCACAGCCCAGCCCGCGGCCGAGGACGCAGCCCGGTTGGCACCGTCGAGGAAAGGCACAGCGGGAAGGCAGGAGGGATGCGCCGGCCCTGGCGCCACCGCTCCAGCAGTGCCCGCGTACACCTGGCCGTGGAGCATCCCCAACGCAGCACCAGAGCTGCCGAGGTGCTCTGGCATCCCCTCTGCACGCACCGAAATTCAGCAAGACTTGGAGAAGCTCCTACCCGCTCCCAGCGTGGGCTGAGAGCCGTGGTGCAGCGCCACGGCTGGCTTGGGCAGACACATCAGCCAGTGGCCAGGGAGCAGCGTGGTCCCCAGCTGTCCCCTCTCACTGCCGGTGGCCGTGCAGTCCAGCTCAGCCCCACGAGCTGGTTTTCCTGGGCTGGACCCCCACACCCGCCAGACCAAGGAGCTGATCTGAGTCACCGAGTCGCTTCACCGTCCCCAACTCGCAGGGAAAGCAGGAGGCGAGAGCTGTGGCCAGCGGCGGGGAGCATGGGCCAAACTCCCCCGGCACATGGCCCGGCCCGGGGCAGCACGAGCAGGTTGTGCAATAACACCCCGGTACCAGCCCGGCTTTGAAATGCAAAGGCAGAAAGAGCTGTTACGTTCAGGTAGTGCTGTTGTGGTCTAAGGCAAACAAAGTACACAATATAAATTGGCTGCAATTGCTAATCAACGAGCAGATTCAGACCAAGAGGCATCTCGCATGTAAATCGGATTTACCACTAATTAAATGCATAAAGAAGATTTTTCCAGGCATCCAAGGTTGCTCCTGCAGAGTCTGAACACCCACACATGCACACACCCAGCGCCTCTGCAAAAGGACGACTTTTTTTTCTTTGCTGCACACAAAGCAGCTCGTTTCCATGCGCGTGGATTGGGCAACGCTGCCGTTCCCATGCTCCTTCCCTGCTTCCCTGCGCGGGGTGGCAGCACCCCGACCCGCCGCCAGCTCTCGGGTCTCCCAGGTTTCATCCCCACGTCCATCTCAGGGTGTCTAGATGGGAAACACAGAACGATGGGACAATTTCAGCCCATTTCCAGGGTTGGTGGAGCTGGGTGGGGTCTTGAAGATGTCAGCCTCCTGCAGGTTTGGGGAAAACAGTTGGTTTGAGGGAAAAGACCCGAGAGGTCCCATCTCCCAGAGGGAACACTGAGGTCCAGCCGCTTGCTCCAGCCGGCCGGTCGGCACACATACCACAAGGCCATTGCACCAACAGCCGTAGGAGAAAGTCACTTGCTGGCGTGAGGACGTGTCACTGGTGATGCTCCACGAGCCAGAGCGGGGATTGCTCTGTACCGGGTGCTCTGGGTCAGCACCCAACCCACTCAGTGTTTGCCACACGCCAAAGCAAGTGCTGGAGGGGTGTCAGAAGATCAGAGCCTTTTTCTTCCCAGCTGGCTTCAGGGCTGCCATGAGCTGATACCGGCCGGGAGCCAACCCAGCTCCAGCACCCTGCTCCCAGCACAAGGGTGGTGGGTGGAAGTGGAGGAGGACGAGCCCCTCTGTATGACTTGCTCCATGCTCCAGTCAGGAGGCTGCCTGCAAGCTAACCGGGATAATTTGGCAGAGGAAAGCTTGGGGCCAAGGAGCAATTCCCTGTGGTGTGCTGTCATCCACGCGGGTTCACAAGGCAGCCAGCCTGCAGGACAGAGCGGCGAGCGCCACCTTTAATGGGTGGTGAATGTAAATCATCTGTTAAACTTACCTGAAACTACAGTGACTTCAGAGCGAGGAGGAGGAGGAGGAGGAGATGGCAGCGAAACCAGGCTGGCCTTTTCCTAGATCTTCTCCTGGAGCGGTTTTACCGGCAGAGCCCCACGTGGCCACTTCACGACTGGATGGGCAAGATGGGGCGACCAACCTGGGAGGATGCGGAGAGGCAGCACAGCCCGGGACGTCGCAACCTGCTCGCCGTGGCCGCACGTGCAGAGCACGAACCCCAGCGCTCCCAGCGATGCTGAGCAGCTTGGGGCCACCCACACCCCAAAATCCCACTGCTGCTGCCCTGGGGGAGGATGAAGACTCCTGTTCCTGCAAGGCACAGAGTCACCCCCTGAGCATCACCTGTGCTTGCAAGCAAGGCTTTAATCCGAACTAGCCAGCGTGCCTGCGAGCAATCATCGCTCCGTGAGGATGTTGTTGCCCGCCGGCCCTCGTGCAGGACACGTTTGGGATCCATTATAGCAGGGGGTGCCAGGGGCAGGCAGCACAGCAGCGAACGCTTCAAGGCCCAGAGCCTGGGACAGATATTCCTGCTGCTCCTTGACACAGCAGAGCCCCGTGTACGTGTCATGTGCAATTAGGGGAACGACCAAATGTCGTGTCGAGGTGGTGGGAGGATTAAACTCCTAATCCAGAGTATTGAGAATGCTTGAGAGGCTCCAGCAGCAAGTCTTCAGACATGTGGAGGGGGAGCTTTTCCACATGGGGTAGTTAAACAGTGAAAGCAGCATCGGGGCTGAGGGTGGGATGGCTCAGAGAGTGGCCAGGCAAGCTCATGGGGACACTGGGAGTGGCAGGGCTGCAGGCAGCAGCTTCTTGTCCCCAGTGGTGGGAGAGGCTGCAGCAAGGGGAGGGATGACCTCGACCTGCTGCTTCTCCTGCTCAGCCCTGATCACCCGCACTGGCCATTGCGGCAGCAGAGCAGCGGAGATGGCACAGGAATAACCCCCAAATCCGAGCTGCAGGCTGTCCCCCCAGCAGAGCTCACCCACAGCTCCTTCCTCCGCCATCTGGGCAGCCAAGGGGAGATGGCAGCATCGGCAAACCAGCCCTTTCCACCTCCTCCCAGCACACCCAGACCCTCACAACTCCATTCCTGAACACAAACCCCCTCTTTGCAATGGGGGCTGCTCGCAGCCTTCCCCTACAGCAGAGTCGTGCAAGGCACGGGCCTCACCCAGGGCTGCCCGGTCGCCCACGGACACAAGGACAGGCTCTGGAGGGGGGGCAGAGGGAAAGGCAGCCCTTGCACAAGAAGCCAGGGGGCTGCTGGGGCTCGGCAGGATGGCTGCAGGAGTCATCCTACCCCACGGGGTGATGGTGAGGGGCAGGAGGGACCACGGGGCAGTTAACAGCCGGGTTTCAGAGCCCACCCCGCCCAAGGGAGATGCAGGGGACGGGCGGGCGGCAGACACTGCCATGTTTCACAACTGCAAATGGCTCGAGCTCCCCCCCTGCCGCCACCCACATTTGGGGTGTGTTTAAAATATCTAGATGTCGACTGTGTATCTCCTGCTCATCTCCAGTTGAAGCATTCCTTCTTGTTTACTGGTCCTCTCCCAGTCACAGGATCCCAGTCGAGGGAAGGAGCCTTCATTTCCTAGGGACATCTTGCATTCATTAGGACGTGTTGTTATTGACTTACAAGGCTGCTAATTCTCAAGGTCCAATTTAGCCCTCAAAACCACTAACATGTGTGCTGGGGAGTTGCTACATCACTGCGATCAGCCAAGTGCTGCTAGCCAATGCAGCAAAGCCGGGCACCAAGGAAGCCCCAATTTAAAGTCACCTTCTCCATCACCTTGGTAGGATCAAAATTTGGGTCCTCTCTGCTGGTGCTCAGGAGCTTCAGACCTAAAGGGCAGCTGCGTCTGTTGCAGCAATGGCTCTGCAGCGGACACGGCCGGCAGATGAGCTCAAATATTTGCCCTCTGCAAGTAGAAACAAGAGTCGATGAAGCACAGCTGCGATGTCATGGGGTGACAGGGACACCAGGCCCCCCACGCCAGCACTACAGGCACAGGGGAGATACAGGCAGCTCCCCAAATTAGAAGCAGAGCACGAACCTCTGGGGTGGGAGGACAAACCCTGGCTCCCGGAGCCGATCCGCCCGCGAGCTGTGCGCCACCAGACAGCGCCGTCAGACACCGTCTTAAGAGCAAATTCAAGTGGTTTGAGGAGTTGCCTCAGCCACAGATGAACTGCAGCAACTGACCACAGATGGGCTCCTTGTCTGGGCCCAGCGCTGAGTAAAACAGGTTTGCTTAACTCCCCATCTTGGGGTATTTCTCCCCACCTCTGGTACCCAGGGAGCCACCGGGGAGGGGCAGGTTCCTGGATTGCCTCCTAGCAGCCCCACTGACTATATATAGTGAACCCAAGCTCTTAACTTAAGCCCCTCAGGGCACTGACTCATGAACAGAGGTGGATTAAAGTCGGGTGGCTGAAGCAATTACAGCCCCCAGCTGCCTGCCCCACCCCGGCCGGGAAGCTGCAGCCCCCACAGTGGCCATGGCTGAACCACACTTGAAGCAACGCCTGAACCACCGTGTTTACAGGCTGGGGAATGAAAGCGGCGCTGGGTTCCTCCGCCGAGCCAGCCCATGAACCGCCGGATCCACAGGCTCCACGGCGCGATGGCTGGCTGATTGCGCCGGCGGGCGGCGGGGTTTGCAGCCCCCGGGTAGCGCCGGCGCGGGAGGAGGCAGCGAGGCTGGCGGGGATGCAGCTGATGCACCTGCAGAAGGACCACTGTTGGGAAAGACCTCTTGGCTGTCCAAAGGGTGCTGACAGCTGTGAGATCACTTTTTGCTTGGCCAACAAGAAGCTGAGACCCTATCCAAAGCTAAAGGAAAAAGCTGCGAGACTGAACCAAGAGCCTGTGGTCCATCACAAACCATGTCCCTACTCACCACCTTCCCCTCCTTTCCCCAGTTTATGGAGGTTTGGATGGCTCTGCAGGGCAGGAACCCCCTTCCCTGGGTGTCCATGGCCTGGTGTGGGACCCAGAGTTGGGACATCCCAGCATGGGGGTAGCAAGGGTCACACAGGAGGGCTGAAAGTCCTCCAGAGAGGGATGTCAAAGCCACTGTTCCAGGGCTGAGGTGCTGCAAAGGTCTCACTTGGGGTCACCTGGAGAAAGAGAGCCAGGAGCAGAGCTCCCAAAAAGCCATCCGCTCTGCAAAGGCAGTTTTGGCTGAGTCTCCTGGGATGGTGCCTGATGCGGGACCGATGGCAGCATCTCCCATGATCCTGCTGCAGGCTGGCTCGGACAGCCCTTGTTTCCAAGCTGAGCCTGTCCCAGCACACACCAGTCAAGCAAAACCCGTACGATTATCACCACCTTTCCAGGCAGTTCCTTGAGCGGAGCAGAGAAATGATGGCAGCCGGGAATTGCATTAGACCCCCAAGGTGTTTACACAAGGTGCAGAAGCAGGAACGCTGCCTGGCCATATAAATACCTTCTCACGCACACACAGGAGCAGCTCAAGTCACTCGAGCACAGACATAACTCAAGCTCTGCCACGGGCCCAAATCACCACGTTAATGAGAAGAAGAGTCATTGGATTTGCATCCTGAGGTCAAGCTGTGATGCAAACTAGCACTCCATCGGGAAGTAAGGAGGACAAAGCAGGATGGAGGCAAGTGCCTACTGGGAAACAGCAGAAGATCCTTAGCACCCAGCAAGCCAACGCATCCCCAGGGTACAGAGCAGAACCAGGAGGTGCTCCTGGCCTGCAAGAAGTCAGTGTCTTCACGTGCTGCTACACCCAAGCTAACCCGCCCTAGCTGTAGGGGATACAACTCCATCGCTGCCACGAGCGCTGCCTCAGGCAGCACGTCCGCGGGCAGTGAAGTGAGCAGGACCACCTTGCTTCACGCACACCGTACGCTGGGGACGAGCTCCTTGGAGAGCAAGGCCGATGGAAGCTGCTGGGGTGCCGAGGTCCCTTTAGAAATCAGACTCCTCAAGTGCTTTGGGAAGGGCCAAGAGACGCTCTTTTCCAGCCCTTTTCCAGGACCAAGTCCCAGGAAACCCAGCCTTGGGCTCCTTTGAAAAATTGATTCTCAGGTCATGGCTAAGAAGGACTTGAATTCATTACCATACATTTAAAAAATGCAGATGAAGAGGAGCCTGAGCAGGACAGAGGCACCTCACTGCAGGCAGGCTTAAGGCAACCTGTAATGAAAGGGTTCGACAATTCTTCAGGTCATCACTTCACTGCCCATCAGAGGACTTTGTCCTCAGAAGAAGTTGACCCCAGCCACTGCTCTCGGAACGGCTGCTGAGTACCCAGGTGACACCAGACAGACCCAGTGAACCACCTCACCGATTAATGCCAGGATGGGCCAAGCCACCACAGGGCTGGTGACCTCAAAGGATGGGATTCAGCCAGGCTGAATAACCAAAAAAGGTCCCTTTTGGCACTAAAAATCTACATCTCGCCCTTGGAAGAGCAACCCCAGAATTCCTCAGTAAGCAATACGCGCCTCCAAAGGCAGGGGCCCGGCTGCAGGCAGAGGCTGAGCTGTTCACGAAGTGATGTGCGTCTTCAGAAGGCCATGAGACACAGGAGATGGGCTTCCCAACCCACAGCCATCCCGGGAGAAACCTGAACAGCACCAAATTGTTCTAAGGCCTTAAAAACAGCAGCTGAAAAATCCAAGCCGATCGTTTCCTACTGGACATATTTGGGAATGTATTTATTTTATATCTCATGAAAAAATTCCAGGATGTAAGTGAGAAGCCAAGGGAAAAAAAAAAAAAAAAAAAAAAGAGGGGAGGGGGGAAAGAAAGAAAACAAATTTGAACTGGGAATGTTTTACGTGCAGTATTAAATCTCCAGCACACAATGAATCATGCAGTTCTTGGTCTAACAAGGAGGACTCCAGAAAGTCTGTAGTATGAAGGAGTCACTGGAGACTCTAAGAAATATGACAAGCTCGGTCCAAAGTGCACAAAAGAAGTTTTTTTTAGGAAAGGAAAAAGGAAAGAAAAGAAAAAAAATCTAATGGTAAGAAAAAAAAAAAATCTCTGAAACGGCAGTCCTGTAACAACTTCATTTGTATAATCTTTCTCATACCCAGAAGCTGTTTTGCAGCGCCCAACGAGACCAGGAATAGATGACAAAACACAACAAAAGCAATATGTATGTGAACTTCTGTTCCCGTTCCAAAATGTGTGTTTATGGTGGGACAAGCGCATAGGTGAGCGAGCGCGCTCACAAGCGAGTATGTGCATACAAATCACGGAGAAACAGGGCTGGAGCCCAAGGAGCCGCCGAACCTGTTCCCTCGCCCAAGGCAGGCTGGTGTTTACACAGACAAACATCTGTCTGGAGTGCTTTAACACGTCCTTCACCCCCAGCGGTGGCGGTTCCCCAGCCTGCCCAGGCGACGGGAGATTTTTTCCCTAACTTCTAACCTGAATCTGCACTTTTTATTTCCTCTCCCCCGGCCAGCAGCTCCCCTCCGCAGCTCCCATCTGGGCGGGGGAGATTGGCGCCTCTTCCCGGTCCCTGTTCCTCTGGACGATGCACCCTTTCCCTTTGCGCATCCTGCTCTAGGCTCCCGATCTCTCCTCTCTTCCGTGAAATTCCAGAAATAGCCACTTACCTCTGAGGTTTGACCTTGCAGCCTCCAGCCCTGACTTCCCAGCTCGGGGCAGACGCGCACAGGACAGGAGAGCACGAGGCAGAGAAAGCCCTGGGGAAAGCCTCTGCTCTCCTAATGCTCTGGCACAGCCTCTGCCATCTCTTTGCGTGCTCGGTTTGAGCTGGGCAAAGCAGGAGCCACATTCCTCTCTTTAGGGCTGGAGATCCTAACGGATGGATCTGAAGAACGATCCAGTGTGGTTGTGAGATTGATTTAGGTTTGGAGAGAGGGTACACGCATTCAGCCAAAAGCTCTCCAAGATCTAAGGTGCCCAAGAGCTCCAGCCGCGATGCTAAGCATGCACAAAGACAGAGCTGCCTCCAGCCCTTGCAAAGCCACCAGAAACGGGCACGGAGGACAGGCCACCACCACAGCAGCAGACCCAAGACCCTTGGCCGTGGTTCCACCAAGGCTCCCCACCGCCCTGCAGAGATTTCGCTTTATCTGCTGCCCGAATGCAGCTACTCCTGCCCCACGGCACAGCAACACTTTCCATCCCTGAAGGAGGAATCAGAAAGTCACGTTTATCTCCAAAACTTGCCCACACCACTGCCACCCAGCTCAGGACCAGGCTGCCTCTCTGGTCTCCAGAGCAAAACCCTGGGATCTGCAATAGCAAGAGGGACTGTGTGCGTGCTGGGGGGGCTCGTTTCTCTTTGTGCCCAAGACAAGGAGCGGCCAAACTCCACAGGGAGCTTGCCCACACATCGACCGGCCGAGGCGAGCCCAAAACCTCTGGCCTCCCTTAGTCTAAAGCAGAGGAATGTCTCGCCTTGCCCAGTCGCACCAAGCTCCAACTGGAGCGATTAATCTTTGTAATATGTGGAAGGAGGAATGCACAAGTCAGCAACTGAGCAGGGCAGGTGGAGGAGTCTCCAGGAAGCGGGGGGGCTGCCTTTTTCTTTTTTGGTACAACAACAGGCTGCAGGAAGCAAAAGATCAACCTGTCAGCTTGGCTCAGCCCAGCCATCGCTCTGGTACTTCACAAGCAGTGAAACACCTTGTGGTTTTGCTCCATTACCACCATCGCAGGGCCCTTCTGGGGAGCTCGCTTGCTTCTCGAAGCAACTTTGATGCAGGATGGCTACAATAAAAAAAAAAAATAAATGGGGGAGGGGCAGAAAGCTTACCCCATGGGCATGCACAAGCACAGCAAACTCGTTCCTCGGCCTTTCATCTGCCTTAATAACATGCTTTCTGTGGCATCTACAGAAACCTGCTAATAGCAAAGAATATGAGCTCGTCCAAAATGTGAATCCAACTTCTTCGCATACTAATGGCTGTGATGGAGCCTGGGGAGCACAAAGTGAGGACAGTTACCCAGCCGGGTAGCAGCAGAGCCTTTGAGCATCTGCTGTGGTTACCAACAGTGTCCACATTGTTTAAGCTCTCCTTGCTTGATTAAGTGGGAAATGGGAAGAATTATTGCTTTGATAACACCCGAGGTGCCCAGCTCCAGGGAAACTCCTGGACCTTCACCACGAGAATTTCCTACACACCCGAGAGGAAAACCTGGTATCGTCAATCATCACAGAGGCCAGAGCAAAGGGCATCGGCAGCAACCGCTGCCGCACGGGCTAGCAAGGCAAGGACCTTCACCACTGTGCTACACCGAGCTCTTATCCACCACGATATGACACTAGAGGGCACCATCAATGTCCAAGGTTGCACAGGTTCAAAGGAAGGCCTGACAGACTCCTTGTCCTTGCTTCTTCCAAACTTGCCACACCAGATAACTCTATTGCCACAGACAGGGCTCGCTCAGCATTAAAAAAGTATTTCTGCATGGAATAGGCTCCCACATGGCCCTTGATAGCCCCAGCAAGGGCTTGTGGTGCAGCATCAGGCACCAACTCAAGAAATCTGGGTTTAATACCTGTCCCGTCTATTGCCCAGGAAACAGGGACATGAAACCTTCAGATCTCTGTGCTGCAGCCTTCCTGGAAGGGGTTGACAAGAAGTGCTGTGGGAGAGATCAAGGAGTGAGAGGTACTTCTCCATCAGTTCTCCACGGACCCTAAAGCCTCACTGCACACCAGCAACGGGGACCGTCTTTGCTTCAGAGCTCCAGCAACCCAATTTCCCATAATGGCCACAATCATTGTCATTAGTGACTAAAGTGGCATAAAAGTCACACCCTGTGGGCAGGACGGGAGCCCAGCAGCAGAGGTCATTTCAGGAGCCTAAACTCAGCTCTGCTAATTAGCTCTGGGCACTGCACAGACAGACAGCACACAGCGAGAGGAACCACCCAAGTATCCAGCCATGCTTTGGGATCCTCGGCGGTGATCTATTAGGGATGGGCCAAGGAAATGGCTTGTGGGAAAGAGATGGTCTTAAAATGCCATAATAAGAGGCACTTGTCCCACTGGCCTGCTTGGTAGGCTTTGGAGGAAGGCATCACACAGCCTTCAGCCCCCTAGGGTCCTTCAAAAACTATCCCACATCTAGAGCTGTGTTTTGTCCAGGCTACAGAGCTGTCTCAGTGGTTTGTGGCATTTTGAGAATGGGGACTCCTACAACAGCAAACACTCATCCATTTCCAGTGTTCTTCACTTGTTGGATGAGGAGGGGTCTGAAAAACACCAAAAGCACAGAATAATACTGAGAAGAGTCCTGACATCTATCTGTGGTCGTCTCCGATGTGCAGCCTCAGAAGCGCAAGACATAGGTCAGCACATGGATGGGGCACACATCCTACAACACGGGGACAAACGTTTCTCTAAGTCAAGAAAGACATTGTTAAAACGGGGCCGGATCAGACTATGACAGCCGTTTCATTTCCTCTGTTCTCCACCTCTCCAGAAGTCAAACATTCCCCAATGTCTCTTTTATTCTCCCCTCTGGACCACTAAGAAAAAGCAGCGGCATGTCGCAGGAGGGTGGCGAGAGCCACCAAACCCTGGGCGGGAGGATGGGGGGGGGGGGTGGGACGGTGCAGCCTCAGAGATGGCCCCAGACTGGGGCAGGGTGCAGGAGCTGGGCCACCCTGCTGCTCCCTGGGAGCTGCCGGGGAGATTCCCTGAGCCGAGGCTGACCTCCACAGGCCAGCTGGATCATAACAGCCCTGCACTCCTCGGGACTAGGAGCACCACGAAAAATATTTCCAAACCGTGCAAACAGAAATAGGGCCCTTTCCCAACCAAAACCCACCCAGTGGGCACCTATGGGATCTGGGACCGCGGGAGCTGCCAGCTCAGGACACAGGAGCTCCTGGGCTTGTTTCTCCTCTCCATCTTCCCGACACATCCAGGGATTCTTCGTGTGTATCTCCTCTACTGCTTCCCTTGTTCCAGAAATTAAGAGGTTATAAGAGACATGGATGCTACAGAAATGGAAGGTTCACTGCAATTCATTAAGCTGTTGGTTTAACAGGGCTTTCCCTGTGGATCCCTTTTGCACACAGAAGATAAAGCAGATCTTCAGGGCCAGGAGCAGACCCAGGAATCCTGATTCCCCAAGATCCACATCATCCTCTGCTCAGAACAGACGATAGGCAAAGACTGTTTGCACCTTTGCACTAACACAGCGCCCAGAAGGGCTTTATCCTATCTCCAGTTAATCAGCAGGATAGCAAACACGGGGATTTGGGTTTCATCTCAAAAAAATAAAAAAAAGATCTCATAGGTGTAGCCGATATTGAGGCTTCCTTTTCCAAGAAGGTCTGAGCAAGCAATGCGAACGCCCCGACAAAGAGCAAAGTCATCCCTGGAGGGCAACAGCAGCTCCGAAGCCTCTTGCCTTACTGAGGTTTTCACTAACAGCTGCTGATCTGAATTCCTAGACGCAGCATTTGCCTCCTCAAAGCCTTGGGTTTGTCTGGGTGTTAGTGCCAAATCCAAGAGCTCTCCGGCATCCCAGCAGATCTGCTTTGCCCTCCGCACGCCCCAGCAGCCACCAGCTTCCCCATGGCACAGCATGTGACGGGAAGGGAAAAGCGTGGCCCCGAGGAGCAGCGTGTGGCCGGAGCAGTGGGCCATTTCCCCGCAGAAGGGCAGTTTTAAGTTGGTGATGTTGGGGAGGACTTCAGAGCAAGAAAATCAAAAGGGAGCTTATTCAGAGACTCATTTTAATGCCTGGAGGAAGAGAGCGAGCAGAGCAAAGCCAACGAAACTGGCAGGACTGAGCGAGCGGTTTGCAGGCCCAAGACGTTTATATGAGGACATTGGCCAGGTGTGACATGAGCTGCTCCGTGTCCCTCCACCCCACACCACTCTTCCCCTCTGAGCCCAGCCCATGCTCTTGACCAAGCCCTTGGCATCTTACTGAGCCCCGTGTTCCAGCACTAGTGCTGTGACAGGTTCCCTCACAATTACCCAAAGCTGTTTCACCGAGACGGTAACAACCACCTTCCCTCGCAGGGCTTCGGAGCAGCGGCATCCGCAGCACAACGTTCAGCACACCGAGAGGCAGGTTTTTGTCTCTCCCAATGCCACCGCGGGTGGGAACTGCAGCAAGAAGCAATGCCGATGGGAAAATAGTGCCTCTGACACGGAGAAGGCAAAGACCTTCTGACCATTCTGTCATGATGCCACCAGCCCTCTCATGTGGGTAACTGGACTTTTTTTGCCCTGCGGACCCACCACTTCTTCCTGGCCTGCTGCTAAGGAAGAGGAGACTTGCTAGACCAGTGCTGTGAAGAAGACATCAGAAAAAAAAAGTCTCCCATGAAAAGAATCATTCAGGAAGGCGCCTGGCAAACAATTTGATGTACCGACACATTCTGCAGAGCCAAGTGTTTATACTGAAGTGAACTCTGTACAGATACACACTCTAGGCTGGGCAGAGATCAGGATCACAGCAAGGGTGTAAATAAAATTATGAGTGTAACATTGATTCCAGTTTGCCCACTAACAACGTTCCCATTCACTCAAGGAAACATTCCCAGGAATCGCTCCTATTTGCTGTCTGGCAATTCAGGCTGCGTTTTCCTCCTCTGTTGAACCAACACTCTTGATAAAGCAGGGAGCCTTCCGGCTACTGTCTCAACGTAAAGATACAGAGACTTCGCCTGTCATTGCCTGTTCCAACCAGACAGTGTGACCAAAGCAGGGATCCTGGGGAATCAGGGCTCCTGGATTCCTTCCTGGCCCTTCTGCAAACTCTGGGAGAGGCACTCCATTCTCCTCACGCAAAGGGGGGCCCCGACACGCGCCCACGTTCCACTGAAACGGGTGCATTTATAAGCTCAGCTCCCCGTGGACATGATTAAGATCAACCCCTGGAAGCAGTGTAACCACAGCAGGACAGCATTGTAGCTGGGTTGTTTAACCTACATACAGCACCCCAGATACAGCTTCACCCCTTTGGGTCAGGTCAGAGCTGGGGATCTCTCCTCCAGGCTGCGCTGCACGATGTAGACACGCACTGGGTGACTCACACAAGGGCACCCAAAGAGTCAGCAGCAGAGCCAGCTACTGTGCCCAAAAGCGAGTAACCTGGAGGGACCCCCAACGAAGCTGTGAAGCTCAGCTATTCTTGGGAACCAGTCACAACTTGCCTTGGTTTCAAGGCCTTCTCTTATCTTTTGCAGCAACTTGGGCTCATTGTGAAATCTTACCACTGGAGATGTTAACAGCCAGGATTTATGGCTTCTGTAGTTTCCCTTTAATAGCTTCAGCTGGGGAAGCGCTGGCGAAGGATGAAAGATGCTGGTACGGGATGGATGTCAGGAGGAGACTTCAAAGACTTCCAATACATTGAGTCGCGTTATGATACTCTGGATCCTTCTCTTACAACCATCCAACACTTTCAGGAGCCTCTCCCTCCTTAAGCACAGGCTTAACCATTTGGACCCACAGTCAAGCACCTGCATCTCGGCTCTCGAGGCTCACAGGCAGGATTCTGCCCTGAGGAGCCCCCACTCAGTTGCTCCCAGCATGTTTCTCATCGCCTACAGCACATTACACAGCACTACCTTTCTCCTTTACCCCACACTTCCCCAAATCCTTCCCTCCCAAAGACGCTATAAAATGCCAGCTGGCTCAGACCAGTGCAGTAGCCACTGCAAAATCCAGTCTGCAGGAGGAAGTTTCATGGGAAAGCTGAGCAAGTTTTGCTGTAACGAGTAACTAGCCATAAGGGAAGCCTTGTCTGGAAGGGAAGGACAAAGCGAGCCTGAGAAGGGATTTCGCACACTAATATCTACGGACTGCATTGCCCTGTGGGCTAGTCACACTGTGAGAAAGTTTGTTCATGTGCATCTGTCACTGCCCACTAGTACAAAAGGATCTTAGACTAACTGAACTGGTTGGTCACACACCAAATGCCTGGAGGGCAGGTAGCTGGGACCCAGGGACAATCTCCATCCTGTGAGTTGCCTGGCAGCGTGCAAAATTTCTCTCCTCAAGGAATCTAGCAGAGAAGAACTCACTCAATGGTCAGAGCAGCATTATTTCACACTCCTTGCCACGGCAAGTTTTACTCCATTGCTGATTCTGGCTCAACAGCCACACAATACTCTGAAGTTCGTTAGATCCCCTTGGAATCTCACACTGAACACTTCAAACCCCCCAACCCCTGGCGCGATGCCTGCAGTAAATGCACATGTGCTGTTGTATATCTGATTCTTAAGTGAGTGGGTGCAGCCAGACAAAGAGTCAACCACTGCCTTAAAAAAAAAAAAAAAACACAAACTACAGGAACTCCCAGTCCCTATAAGAAATATTGCCTGAGGAAATTAAAACGAAGAAGTAGCTGAAGCAGCATATGCCTGCCTACACCTTAAACCCACATACACAAGCAGGAGCTGTAAAAACTCTCAGCGTTTTCCTACCCTACGTCCTTGCACGGCGCATCCTGGCTTCGCATGCTCGTTTGTCACAGGTAATGCCACCCAGCATACAAACAGCAGTTTAAGTTGTCCAAGTGCCCTGAATGACAAGAAGAAAAGCACAAGCTTCATCATTAAGGGTTGTTTCAAACATATCCACAGCAGGAGCCCATGGATACAGATCAACCCACCCAGATAAAACAAAAAGAAATCAGCTACAAGCCACAGAATCAGTATGAACGCTAATGCAGCTTTGTTACACTGATGTAACTTCATTCCCAGTGAGCCAGCAAAGCAGATAAACAGAAGCCATCGCGACCCACGGAGCTAATAAAAGCCAATTTCCTTAGGGCACATGCCCTTGTCCTCAAGCACCCCTCTCTACTGCAGCAACCTCAGCTCCCCTCTTCACCCCATGAGCCTCCTGACACAAGGCAAGGTGCAGCAATGCCGTGACTTGTCTGGAGCTACGCGAGTGCTTTGGCCAGCTCTGCTGCCAGACAGCAAGTACAGCAGCTGAGCTCTGCCCTCCAAAGGGTCTTCATTTAGAACTCAAAGGGAGATGATGAGATGGTTGTCTAAGACATTGTCGTCTTTAAGTTTCCACATTGGTAGCTACAGATGGAAAACACTACCAAAATCTTTTAAAGGAAATTATTCCCCTTTTAAGAAAGCAAAACTGAGACACTACAAATGGAAACAGCTTGCCCAACACAGACGAGAAATGAACTCACAGCCCCTAGAGTCAAGTCCAGGGAACTATTGTCTAGACCACCCTTCTTCCTTGTTAAGACTCTTCCCAACAAGAACTTCACCCCAGAAACAACCTCCAACGACTGTGCAGCTACAGAGTAATAGCTCAACTTGTCGGCCATTCAAGGTTCCAGCTCTACTGCTTTACATTTAAAGGCAGTCAGTCTGTCTCTAATGAGACTCAATCCTCAGGCAGCAAATGTTCAGGAAGAAGACTGGGGTCTTTGTCTTTTGCCTGGCATCCCACAACAACTGCAGGAGTATCCAGGAGTTTAAACTCTCCTCGGAAAGCTGCGCACACCCAGCATGACATGTACGGAGCAGCTGGGCCTCTGGGAGAAGGCTGTGTTCGTAGCTACCGGGCACAGGGCTGACTGCAGCTGGCTGCCTCGCCAGGAGGCTGCAGTGGGCTGCTCTGTATTAAAAACAGGAGCCAGCTGCAGCTGTGCTCCACACCCGGATTAAAGCATCACACAGCAGGGGCTGCAGCAGGGGTATTGAACCAAAGGAGAAACAGGAGCAGAAGCTGTCAAAGAGGGATGATACTTAATGCTGGGAACAGGAAAGGGGAGTCAAGACTGTTAGGTCAGTATGTTGTGCAGGAGTCTGACCGACAAGCTTCCTCTTCCCAGTTAATGCCACTCTTCAAACTTCATAGAAAAAAAGCTAAAAATAATGGCTATCTGCTCCTGTGTTCCGCTCCCACTCCACCCACCAGTTTCTTACAAGATACTGAGCAAACCCACTTCTGCAACCCAGAGTCCCATCTTCCCCATGGGAATGCTGGAACTGGAGGCTTAAAATGCACATCAGATCAGAGAAGCCCCTCCACTGCCAAGCTCTGCCTTGCAGGAGGCGCCTCTCGCAGTTGACTAAGCTCCCCCTTCAGCACACTATCAAACTTGCTGCCTTTAAGTGTTTTACTATTAACAGTAGCTTCTCACAATCAGCTTTTTAAATCATACATCATTTAAAATTTTGCCATGTTCCTTATCCAGAGCTCAGCACCGTAAATGCTTTCTCCCCTACCCTGCATTCAACCAATGCACAGTCAGAAAAGGCCATCTTTAACCAGCATAACCTTCAAACTCATTAAGAGAAGCAGTATCACTTTAATCAGACTCTTTAAAATAAGAATTCCATGTGCAAACTGACAAAGTCATTCTCCTAGGTCCTGCCAAGCCCTTTGCCGTAGGCAAAGGAGTTGAGACGTCCCTTAGCATCAATTTTGTTTGTTTATTTATAAAGTTCACATGTTTGATCTTTGTTTAGCAACTGTTTTCATCTCTCTGTCCAGTGGTAAGAACACAGCAGTTCTTCTCTTGAGTCAAAAGAATCATGAGTTCTCTTTTTCCAGCTCTGGAAACCAGCCAGCATCTGCTTTGAGAGCTCATCAGAAATTTAGCAAGACCAAGTGCAGTAGGATCTGCAGGAAGAAGGGTTGCTTACCTCCAGACTTTTCATTTCTCACACACAGTTAAAAGCCAGGCTCTTTAAGTTCCCTTAAGTTAATACTTTTTTAGAAGTTATATAATGACACTTGACTAATTTACCTCCCCCAATCTCTGGTTACTTTTGAACACTGAGATCACGACCCCAAGTTGCTCAGCCACCACACGCTTTTGGCAGTCTTGGAAAAAGACTAACCCAGACTAAAGAGCTTTGTTATTGCCAGTGTTGCTCTACTTTTTTCATTAGAGATTAAACTGCTTTAAGTCTCACCACTATGCCTACTGACTTCAGGAGACCACCACAAAACCAAGCATTTGGGTGTGAACTATTCACCAGTTCAAGGCCAATCTTGCTTTTGCAGAATGAATTCAATGAAGAAAGCAAAGCCCTCAAGCAGCCGTTCCTAAACGCTTGCGATTAAAAGGTCAGTCAACTTCTCGTGGACCATGCGCCCTGTTAACACTATCCCCGGCTTCATGCAAGCCCATCAAAGGCTCTCCTTGGCCTTCTGGACCACCTGTGATCCACTGAGAAGAGTTTGGGAACCACTACAGTTAAACATATTCTTGATTAATGAGTCACTATATCCACCCTTTCTCCTGGAGACTTTCAGAGACAGCAAAAATGTTTAGACATTCAGCTCATACGTAGCTTTCATTGTAATGAGTGTCCAAAAGCCCTCAGGCAACCACGTCAAATGAGTTCCTTTTCCATCCCACTGAATACAAAGGTTTGTCCAGGTTTCTTTTTCCTTCCATAAAAAAAAAAAAATTTCAACTACCCTCTGACAAATTGGTTTATTCCTACACCAGCAAGTACTCAACAGAGGTACTTCCAGGGTCTCCTCAGCCTTTTAGCTACCATATTTTCCTGTTGTTTATAAGAAAACTGAGTTGAGGAAGTAATTAGAAAATTGTTTCTGGGATTTCCACAGAACAATTAATACTACTGAATTTTTGGCAAATAGTGTGTTTTAGCCTCTTTGCAATAAGAAAACTGGAGCTCCGATAAAGCACACTAATTGCTAAAGCAATGAACCAAGACAAGTCAGATCAATCTTCTGAAATGTGTGCAATACCCTATATAAAATATGGAACCATGCTAACAAAATGCTAGTTTATTTCTAGGAACTTGTTAGTGAAACACCACAAAAATAAATCAATGAGTAGCTAAAATAGTATTTCCAAACAAGGTGCCAATACTTCAAGGCTAGGGCCATTAAAAACACATCTCAAGGTGAAACAGCTGCTCAACATCACTAGATGTCCTCCTGGCTTGGTACGAGACTGACACCAACTTCCAGTACATCGTTAGGCTCACTTAGCAAAGGGCCGAGTACAAATAGAAAGAAAATGATCACAAACACAACTGGGGTCTAGCTGAAGTCTTGATTTGGGAGGAGGGAGAAGGGTAGGACAACACTTTGCAGTAGTCGCTGCAATTCTCGGACTGCAGTGCTCTCAGTCCTTACAGGCGAACAGGTACCAACTGCTTTCACAGTTCCTACTTATCACAGTTGAGGTGGTCTCGATTGTAACTTGCTGGAGTTCATTACAAATCTCTAGACTAGTTTTTCTTGGGAATGCGGCAACGTTTTTGGAGAGGTAAGCCAGAGCTATGAAACCTGGATTCAAGCCAAGTTCAAAATTATTTGGCTCAGAGCTGTCCCTGAGAAGAGGGAGAATGCAGTGGTCAGAAACAAACATGAAACATTCAGCCTCACCTAGCTCCCCTCAAGCTCTTAAATTCTTCCCATCGCTCCCCATCAGCAGCTACACAGAACTGTTTGGGAGTGGCTTCCACAGCTTTCGCTGAAGCCAAAATCCAGATGTTTCTTGCTAGGGCATCCAGGAGGAACCTTCCACACCAGACTGGGCAGTCACCTGAGGCGTCTTAAAAACAAAATCTATCAAAAAATATAAAGGTTATTAGCTAGTCAAAAGCAGCTCTTGCAGCAAGCCATAATTATACAATACTTATCGCATAACCTAAGACTATTGCCTTTGCCATGCAGAATGAGCATCATCTTCACAGCTCAACACTGTTCCCTCTCAGTGTGCTCTTCACATGAAAAGGGTGTTACATGACCTTCTGGACCACCCTGTTGCATTTCATGCAAGTATGTGACCAAACTCAAACCCACCTCTGATCACAAACCTTGCAGTCAGTAAAATAATACAGTGGTACAAGTTCATAATCCTACCACGGGTTTAATTGCTGGATTTGCTACTACTACAAGAACATCTGTTCCTGCACGTGCTCAAACTCAGATGATGGCATCCCAGATTACAGGCTCCAGGAATGTCTTCTGGATTCCACAAATTTCCTTTCAAAAATAAAAATCAGACCCCAGATACACCTCAAACACTCCTAAGACAGACAAGAGATTGACGTGATAATCCTGAGGAAGTTTTGAATAAAACTTCCACTAGTGGCTGGTGGTCTTTGCTCTGAAAACCAAGTACCTAGTTAACATACTCCTATTAAAGCCAGGGCATATGGTGTTTACCATGGCTTGTCAAGACATATTTGAAAGCAAAAGACGGTAAGGAAACACGGCTGAAACTCAGAATAAGAGTGCCGAGTCTGAAATCCATGAAGTCTGTGAACGGGATAAATTCAGCCTCAAGTCTCAAAATGGCTATTTAGTGGATTATCTGGGTGGAAACAAGTTGAAACAAATGTGAGAATTTTTTTGATGTCTTTTTAATCAATTTTCACAGTTTAATTCTGAATACCTAGTATTCCACAGAAAATAAAACTACCAAAATTTATGTTCTTAAGAGAGTTTCCACTTAAAATCCGAAAAAACAAACAAACCGCTTTTCATAATTTCTGTAGAAGTCATTACCTCTCAACTCACTCTTAATTTTAAGAAAGTTCTTAACATTAGGGGACACAACAGCTAGTTACGTTAGAAACAATCCATATTCTGCCATAAATCACATCACCACTGAAAAAAAAAAAACAACAGAAGGCCAAAACCTGAGAATATAATTACTACAAAGTTTTGTTCTGTAGCTTAGCACACCACGTTCGAGTTGTAGCTCACACATGCAAGAACTGTAGACTTCAGAAATAAGAGAAAGATCTGCTTGGTAGTGAAAATATAATTTTATTTTTAACAATAGCTGCCAGCAGTATACTGGTATATCTGTAAAAGATGTTCCAGAGAGTGAAAGACATAAGCAAACTACAATAAATTGTATCAACTCTTCAAGTATTTCTGCAAACAATGCTCCAATCCTTGATGTCCTGTCTTGGGAGTCACAATATCCTATTCTGCTCCACTATTCTCCCACCCCCCCACCCCCTCCAGAAACAAAATGTAATAGTTGGTGGCACAGGTTCTGAGGAAGATTAAATATTTTTCACTAGGGATAAAGCCTTCTTCTGAAAATATTAATTGGATGTGTTCAGATAGTACTCTGAGTGGCAAAGAGTAAAAAAAATAGTTGACTGTACTTAGCCACTTTTTGTTCTACACTGAGATAGGCATCAGTGGGTTTGGCTCAAGCATCTTCAATTTATTCATGTCTGTGTTCCTTTGATACGAAATGCTAATTCGCTACTTTAGCATAAAAACTTGATTACATCTCTCTCCTTATCATGGAACTGCTCGCAACTCTCAATCGGTTTAGACATGCCCATTGCGGAAAAAACACCAATTTTATGGGAAAATGCAATCGTACAAACTACATGGCTGTGACTGTCCGTGTGGGACTTTTACACAGACCAGCAGTGAACAGTAGATGGACGGGAAAGCTTTGGAGCGCATGAAGTTGTTTCAGAATTCACATGCCTCTTGTTCAACAGGCAGCTCTTACACATAAAGTATCTGTTCAAGAAGGAAAGCTTCATTAAGGTTAAACAAAAAAAAATCATGCATATAGTATAATCTATTCTCCCACACAAAAACAGGGTGAAGAAGAAGGATTTTCCCTTTATGTTCAGGAAATACACAAGTCACCTGTTTTAATGGGAATTTAAGCATATTTCAGCTTGAGAATAAAGTAAGTCATTCAGCATGCTAATACATGCAACCAGCTTGCAAACTGGAATGCCTACTTGAAAGGGTAACTGCTGTTTTTGAATTGTAGAAGGGGCTAGAAGCATCATTTTAAATTTAAACAGGGGGTAGATTAATTGCTGTTTGATGAAATTAAAAATGCATTTAAAGATCAGATTGTAAACAAGTTGACAGAAGTCAAGAATTTACATAGTTATGAAAGGGCTTTTTTAATTAATGTAGCGCTGGTGATTGGGGCCAGATGAAAGTGCTCTACCCACACCAGACGCTAAGCCTTTTACACACCACCCTAGCTACACGCTGCTGTTCTGAAGGGATCACCTACAGAGGAGAAAGCTGCTTGCTCTCCGTGAGATTCCCGGCCTCTGCTGAAGCCAGCAAGAGGCCGGCCAGCTTCTGCCACAACACAACTGTGCAATAGGAAGCCTAAAAGATACCAGCTCCTTTCACACAGGACAGTTAACAGCTATCGTACAGTAACCGCCTTAGAAATTACTAACCTGGTCCTCATTTGAATTACACCTCTAAGGGAAAGGCTCTGACGCTCAATACTTCATTGTACTGAGATAAGAAACACATTAGTTACAGCGAGACCTTTAGCTTTGTTTACAAGCTTTCAGACACAATCATTAAAATACTTAATGCTGAATATAACGCATTACAATTGTTTGAAGATTGCCTAAAAAGTAGAGAGAATATATTATCTATAAAAGACGAGGAGCCTGGTATTTTAACCAGTGAAGTATTTGGGTGCATTGATATGCAGGCAGCGCGCACGCCAGAAAACTGCATGGAAGGGTTTTCAGGCTCGTATGCACATAATTGCCTGGTGTGCTACAGCGTGCACACAACAGCTAATTTCCTTTTTAAAGGAGCGGGGCGCGATTACTACAACCTCAGACAACTTCCAAGGGCCATCCTGATCTAGGTTTTGAAGCAGAGTTAAAAATTTAACAAAGCTATGCCCACAATCACTTTGCTTCCTGTATTTTTGTTTTTAAAGGTTAACTATAGGATGGCAAAGAGCACCAAAGCAACAAGGGTTGGGTTTTTTTTTTACCCTAGGTGTCATTAAACATATTATCTAACAAAAAAAGGAAGTAATTCCTTTTTCTAGATGTCACGTTGTAGCAAAGACTGAACCCCTACAGAGGATTATTATGGCTGAGAAACTTTATTCAGGATGAGAACGTGACGTTAGAATACAGTAATTATTAAAAGGCTACAGCTAAGTTTTTCCTAACCAGGTCGCTCTGCAGAATTTTCTTTCTGTGCCTAAACACCCCTGTAATAAGTCATGACATAGTCTACGTGTATCTATGGTTGTCTTTGACAGACATCTAACAGGATTGCTGACTGCCTTTACATTGGAATTCTAGCTCTAGGAAGGCAAGACAAGGCACCACAAGCCATGTATACAAATATGTATCTTGTACTCTACCTCTTCTTTGTCAAAGTAACTTCATGGGTATATAAAGTAGCAAAAGCAGGATGCTTAGAAAAGTCAGGCTGGTTCTCACAAAGCCAGTGCTTACCAAAAAAATTAGTGTATAAAAGTGTTTATGTGAGCATTTCCACGTTATTGCAGAGTGTTAACTATTCTAAGAACAACCTACCAGGAATAGCACTTTCCAGCTTCTAAAATCAGTTAAATATAAAAGTATCTTTACAAAAAAATAGGCATATAAGTCTAGCATTCTTTGGAGTTGTTTATGATGGTCTTTTTAAAAATAACCTAGCAGTTTATTTCATGCATCAAAACCATTAATTTTAAACAAGAAAACTATTCCCTGGTTTAGAAATACTTGAAAATTGCTTTTAAAAAAAGTGTAGTGCTATTCCTCAGTGTTGCTGTAAAAAGATTATGTATAGTAGTGCAATGATTATGATTATGCAAAATTGCAGCCCAGGTGCACAGACAAGCAATTAGGGTAAACTCAATGTAAAGGACTGGATTTCACACACCATTTCTTTACAAGAGTAATTAGCAGATTTCCTTTCAGGAAAAAATGCATACTATAATTTAAGGCAAATGTTATCTTTAAAGGTCACTTTAGCTTTCTTCAGGAAAGAAATAGCTTACAAAAGTTCCCAGAAAGACTCCCACTTTAACGGTTATTAGCGTTCAGTCTCGCATCACTAATCATTGCACTGCTATTCACCACATACAGTAGCTGTTCATCACCTGGGACACTGATGTTTACAGGTACTTTGTTTCTGACAGCACAGATTTTGTAAGTAAGTATCACCAGAAAGACCTATACAAAATAAAGGCTCTTAACTACCAAAAGGAAAGCCACTTGCAATTCTGAAGACGAACAGATGGCAAGCATCCGGTTCTTCAGGTTTCATGATGGTAAAGGGCATCCTGACAATTAATCGTTTGCTTCAACTCAGAATTTGGGACAAACATAGGTTGCCAATTTAAAAAAAAAAAAAAAAAGAAGGGTTTTTTTTAATCTCATCAAGCTCTTGAAGACGCAACTAAATACTAACTCTGAACTGCAAGCTTCCTCCTATAGCGCTCAAGCCTAGATTCAAACTTCCCTGATGTCTGAGGTCATTCAAATCCAAGTTTCACATTTGAGTCCATTCTCAACCATTACTGTGATTTCAAATCCATGAGAAATTATTTTAAAAAACATTGCCAAATATTCTGCAAATGGCTCTTTTGGATAATAAGTTCCCTTCTATACGTAAATAGGATAGACGAGCAGGTACAGTTCAACGTGTCACAGATACAACAATTGTGTATAGATCTTCTGGAAAAGCAATAAATTCCAAAATACATAAATATTCCTTGTACCATATAGCAAGACAGTATCCCAAACCAATTCATAGACAGGAACCAAATGTTTGCAAAGAAAAGTGGTAGGGGGCAAGATAACCCTTCATACAGAGGAATCTAGAGTTACCCCAGTGCAATATTAACATAACTGCATTAATGATATTCAAACTTGCTGTGAAAGGAGGTAAGGAAAAACAAGCCTATAATTAAGTCTGCAAACTTTAGGTAATTACTGTACCTGGTCTATCCACCATAACTTTGAATAACTGCAAGTTCATGCAAAAAAAAAATTGCTATCTTATATGAAAAGAGCAGTCTGTTAGAAGCATTGTTATGGAATATGCAAGAAGTCATCTCTTTTGCAAGTGCCGTTTACTTAGTGAGTCTCTTGGCTACATCACTGTAAGCAATTTCAATTTCTTTGTCTCCAGGACAGGTATTGGTGAATTCATCCCTGCTGTAAGCATTCGTCAGGTATCTCCAAATCCCTGTCATTTCCTTGGGAATCTCAAAGTTGCGGTACTTTTTGGCCACCACCTAGAACAAAAGAATTAGATTATGAATTTACATCCTTCAACTTAAACCACTTTTCCAACCCCTGTCACTCTCTCATTAAGCCATCCTTCCAACACGTACACTCAGAGTCACTTCTAAAGTCAGCAGAACCTGCCCCTCTGGGATATGCCCGGACCTGGCAGCATACCGCCTCGCTTTGTTTGTTTGTGTTGCTGTCCTCACTAAAGTAAACACTTCTGCATCCAGGCAGAAACTTAATCTGTGGCTCCATCTGCAGTACAAAACTGACAAAGATCGCCAGAGACAGTGAAAAGAAATCAAACCACAATTATATAGGCACGTCTTCACTCCTGTAGTTATCCTAGGCTACTCTTTAGAACAGACTTCCCACTTTTTTCTGTTTTTTCCAGTACAGTCCTTTGTATTTCACACTGTGCCATGTACTGTGCTGCTAACAGAGCCGTTTTCTCTACAGAGGTGAGAAGACACCCATTTCAAACATTAACCAGCCACATGATGTTCACCGTCCTTCTTGATCTCTTATCCCCTTGATCTCTTATTGATCTCTCACCTTCCATCTGCTATGTTGCCTCCACATAGAAAGGCCTTAATCCTTTAAAGAAAGCAACACGAACTAAGCTTAACTCAGAACTCTGAATGGGAGCCCTCGAACCTAGAAAGGTCAAATAATCAAGTGTGCAGAAAGGCCTCACACCTCATTCTTTTAAGCGTTGCAACTTCCTGTGACCACACTGGTCAGCGCAGTAACACGGGTTTTGGCTTTTTGCCATTTTATCATCTGCCGCCCAACCCACCTACTGGTTCGCACCTTCACTGATTTCAACTGCTCTATCCCTAAAGCCCTTGTGAATCACCCAAATCTTACACAATTTCATGTCCTGTTAATATCGTAGTCGAAGTTACGTGGGAGCTTATAAATGATTGAAATTAGCTGGACTCCAGAATGTCATAAGCCATAAGCATTTGTCCTTCATGATCACATAATACACAAAGCATTTACCTTGACAATGTGTAGTTTGGGCAGCAGGTTGCAGTCTGCTAATGTCATCTCATTGCCATCCAAAAACTTGCGGGTAGAAACTGTAATATCCTCCATGCTATTTTCATCGATCTCATCGGGAAGAGGAGAGTTCAGATACTCGTCCAGTTTCTGGAGGGTTTTCAAGAGGCCACGTTCTAAGGCTACAGAGGGAGGCACAGTTTTAAGAAAGCCAAACTACAGCACACAAACTTCAAAGCAAATTCTCATTTAGAATATTGACAGTAGTAGCAGATCTGAAAAACAAAATCCACACTACTGTACTACCCAGAACAGACCATATAATGATGAATTTTTGACCCTTGTGCAATTTTTTTTAGCAACACTACTGCTGGAGCTGCCTTCACAGTCACTAGTAACACCGAAACTGAACTAGAATCCCTTTAAATATCACACAGATGCAGGTTATTTAAAAGCTGGTTTATACATGAGTTTGCACTAATTTAAAAGACTCCAAGCATGTCCACAGGTGTTTATTTTTGGTCTAAAAAGTGGCTTATGTCAGTTTCTTAAGACTATTCCTAACTGGCTTAAACTAATTAGAATTAAGGTTTATATTCATTCACACATAATCTGTTTAATGTCACATGCTCAGCTAACAGCCACGACTAAACACACAGACTACGGAGGAGGTTTATGGCATACAGCAGCAGAGGGCAGCACACCCCACCAAATTGAATAGTTTTCCGGCTGTTTACAAATCTTTTGCATCTCTCATCATCTTTGCCATCAGAATGCAGAAAGGCATTCCGATTCTCAGCTTAAGTTTTCCCTCCAAGTTGAGGTACAACTTTGTCCATCGAGGCCAGAAGATTTGTACTAAATTATTTAAAGATCTAATTGTGCAGTCTTGATCTCTTATTGATCTCTCACCTTCCATCCGCTATGTTGCCTCCACATAGAAAGGCCTTAATCCTTTAAAGAAAGCAACACGAACTAAGCTTAACTCAGAACTCTGAATGGGAGCCCTCGAACCTAGAAAGGTCAAATAATCAAGTGTGCAGAAAGGCCTCACAGCCAGCGCATGGAAACTCAGCCACCGGGGCACAACAAACTCTGCATGGCATTTAGTTCTGGCTGTTAAAATCATTTCTACTCAGTTCAAGAGTTTTGAGTGGCTGTGGCATAGAGAAGTTTCAGTGCCAGGGGTATTTACAAACCACGTGTGCCCTACTAAAATTCTGAATGAACCTGGCTAATGAACAGAAGTTCTCTTTGGAAGGGCTGAAATCTTTGTGTCTGACCATTAACTTTAAACCACAGGTTTAATTCATAAGATTTCCTCTCAAGTGCCCATCAACATGCAGCAAAATCTGTCAGGGAGACACTTCACAGCAAGGCTGCTCGGAAAAACACAAGACAATGAAACAAGGCGTGCACAGCTATCGGCCCTCAAGTAACCCACCTTCATTAGCTTCTGGTCTAGAATTCTTGATAAATGCAGAAAATTTGGCAAATATATCCATTCCAGCAGTGTTTGATTCTGGATGCTTTGGTGAAAGTTTTAGGTACCTAAAAAGTAGAAAGGAGTAGATCTACAGCACATTTAGCAGAATGATGCTCATGGTACATTAACTAGCACAAAACGGCCCTTTTTTTAAAAAAAAAAAAGTTTCTACATCATGTGCATTTACCAATTTATCTGTTTTCAGATTCATGTGGAGGACTTGCTCCTAAAGTGTAGTATCACACACTTCCATTTAAGTTAAGATTTTTAAACCCAACGCTTTTTTAATCACTTTTCAGAGGAAAACCAAAGCATATTTCTGCTTTCTAAATCAGGCATTTGTTTCAAGGACAGAGGGTCTGAAACAGCCCAGGGTCACAAAAGCCAGCTCCCTTACCCTAGCACAGCAGTGCTCCCAAGGGGGCAAACCACAGCTCTGTACACAAGAATGTAGCTAGGGATCAAACAGGTAACAAATTAAATACTCCTGTCCAGTCTCTGTTCACTGGAGATTTTTTTTTAATTATTTAAATTAATATCAGCTGTCCCAGAACATCACAGACTCCAAATCTTTTAACAAAAAAGAAAAGTCTTGGCACACTAAAAAGCCAAAACAGTTCAGTGTGCTAAAGGCAGCGTCTGCATTTTCCCATTGCCTGCCAGCTGAGGGAGAAGAAAGCCAACAGTTTAGAGAAAGCTTGAATGCATTTCTCATGCTTGAGCTGTGTAATCTAATTATTTTTAAAAGTGTTCAGTATTTTTCACTATAATTTCCAAATACTAAATAACAAGGCTCCAGGACTCATCATCATACCTAGTATGAAGCAATTAATTTTTTAAAAAATTACTTCCAGGTTGCATTTAATAATCACTGGTTCTGTACAACTACCAACTGTCCCTCTGCTTACAGAAAGCTGGAAGGAATAAAAAAAAAAATTTAACATTAAATCCAAGTTCTCTGATATTCCTGCTGAGAACAAGATAACAACAAATTCTTGAAGACTTAAATAACACCTTACTTCTAGAAGAATGACTGCAAATACAAGTCTCCAAAAGGACACTGCACATCTCCTTAAACAGATTCCCACAACAGTTTATTACGGAGTCAGGACTAAGTTTTGTACAACAGGCTCATTCTCATCTACATAATTTGGACATATCATCAGAATGGCTTGCCTCAGTCATCAAAAGTCATTTAGTTTGAAAACTGCAGGAAGGATAACAGGACTCTACAAAGGGCAATTTTAAAATAATCTTTAAAAGAAAAGTTTGTAATATAAAGATGAGGGAGCTGGAGGGAGAGAAGGTATGACAAGCAAGAACCCCAAGCTATTTTCAGTGTCTTATCTTCACTTTATTGATGCTAAAGAACATCTTAATCAGTGCAGAAAACCCCTCTGAGAACACTCCATCTAATCTAAAGTGACAAATTATCATTTTAACACTTACTTGGGTGGAGCCAAAACATCTTCCAGGAACTCTTCAATCTTATTCACATCTGTTTTCACTTCTCCATTGTAAGTTATGAAGGGTGGATGAGTGCCAGGAGCCAAATTTTGAAGGTCTGCTGGTTTTCTAGGGTGAAATACAAACCAGTACACAAGTAAGCATGTGACATCCGTGACCCTAGCTTTCACTGCTACAATCACAAAAGCACTACCTCAGGTTTTCACATCCTTGCAGTTTTAAAAAGGTATCACCACTTTTCTTCTTAAAAAGCGACTTTACAGCTTGATTAGCATTTTAAACACATACTTGGTAACAATTAAACATCAAATACCTGAAAACATGTACTTCCTTCTACCTCTGGCTGTGTTTTTTCTCAAGTCAATATAATGTTGACTAGTGGGGGGATACATACACACCACACAAACACATTCTCTCTTTCCCCAGATCTGCAGTAGAGTTTATATATAGCGTAATCTGTGATCAGTGGTAATCCTCCCCCTTTACACAGAGCTTCTCTGGAAACAAGCAAGTCTGATACAGAGCAGTATGTATAAACCATTTATTATGTGCACACAGAATCTGGTTCTAAACAAGTTGACAGATGCTTAAACATCATGTTTAAAAAATGATGCTTAAAGCTCCCTCCAGTGAAAAAACTGTTTACAAATAAGAGCAGCACTCTTGGGCAAAGGAAGGAGAATCCCCGACATCAGTACAGCTAGACATAAGAGAAACACCATCACGCTAAAATACTCAGCTATTTCTAAATCTTCAGTCAGTTTTGGCGATACCTCTCACTGTTCACTCCAGCTCCTTTCACAGTAATCAAGCTAAGCCAGCCTGTTTTATAAGCAACTGGTTTCTCTCTCCCCTAGTTGTGCCTTGATGCTGCAGTGACATGGAACAACACTGCAGGCATTTGTTTAAAGCCTGTATGTCAGCTGCACTTATACCTACCTACTCCTTCACCCCAAAATGTCTAACTTACTCTTTAATGTAAAGCTCTCACATCTGCCTCATCAGCAGGTTCAGCTGCAAAGCTGAAGTCAGCCATAAGATGTAGATCCATTACAAGCTATAAAATTCAAAGCATCGTCTAAAAAGCTGCAGCCAATTTTTCCCCAGTAAATCATCATGGTATTAGTTATCCCCATGCAAGTGCAACTGTCTCAGCACCAGCAGAAATAAAGTTACAGTACTGCTTGGCACTTCTTCAGCAGCAGCACTTAAAACTTCCCTCTGATGAAGTTATTGACTACAGGCCAGGATGACTGCTCAGGACACAGTCTAGCTGCTCAAAGAACCTCTCCACACTTTGGAGGACAGTCTGCAATTCTAGTGCCTCAGACCATCCCCAGTACCAACACCCACGATCCAGATGAGGCACAGAATTACACTTCTGTCAGGCTGACCAGAGCACACGGTACAGGATGACCAACTCCCTTTTGCTGGCATCATGCTGCATGAGGAACAACAAACTGATCCTGCAGAAAGTTTGCTGAGATAAAGTTGCCCCTTTGTTACTGTTTGAACAAACCCAAACTGGACCGTGACCCTTGAACTGGGTTTGTGCTCTGTACAACGCAGCCACATTTCTGAGCCAGCACCAGGATTTACTGGATACTGGAACTACAGTCAAGAAAGCCTCCTGACTGTACTCCACAGGGAAACTGGCTTAGGAATACACACACACGTGCTCATTCAGGGCAGCATGGCAAAGCAGTGTTTTCAGGAATAGCACTCAGACTTTAAGCTAAGCACAGTTTACAAGTTTATCCTGTAGAAACGTTGCTCTCAATTTCTGACAAAAACCCCTGTCAGAATCTCACGTCCTGCCCACTGACGAGCCTTTTAAGCAGGGCAAACAGCAACAGTATATTGCGCCAAAGCGTACTTAGGACAGACACAGGTACTTGGCTACGTAAAACTGAATGAAAATGGATTTTCATACTTAAGAACATTAAACTCTGCTTTTAGCCAGGTGACAGACATCTCATTAATACAAGAATTTACCCATTTTCAATTTTTAAGCTTCCAAGAAGTTATTTCTCACTAATAGTTGCCATTGCCCTCTTACTTTTAGAATTTAAAGTCTGTCATCAGTTAATGCTTTAAGTAGCTTAACGCTTCATTTAAATACAGCTTTGTAGCCCACAATTACAGGAAGTCCTTGTGGCTCCCTTCCAGTTTTGCATGTTGGCTAGATAAAATTCCTCAAAAGGAATGTTATTTTAAAAACAAACACAGGCAAGACCACCAGATTTGCAGTAATGCTATCAAAGGAAAGGTTTTATTTCAGAAACAGACTAGTCTAATGAACTAACCAAAAAAGTTTTCCAAAGAATCAGAGTGCATCTCAAGGATCCCAGACCATTTTATTAACCCCTCTTGCCACTCCAGTCAGACCACCTGCATCTTTCAAGAAAAAGAAAGCAGAGATTAACACCCCACAGCCAAAGCCCAAACATAATACAGGGTTTGACTTCCAGTTGGCTACTCTTGCCAGCAGATCATAAACAAACCCTGGTTTACCACATACAAGCCACAGCCTTTAGAGCACCACGAGTACACAGGAATATCCTTCAAAGGCTAAAAGTACAACTTCCCTTAATAGTCAAACAAGAATACAATTAAAAAATATTAGAGTGAAGTTTACTTCAGAGGTAAAACTGGACAGGGTTTTTTTTTTTTAAAAAAAAAAAACAAACAAACCACAAACAGACTTCCATAACCACTCAAAACAATTCCATGATAGCTAGTACCTGCCTCAAAGTTTACCAGGGTATTTGGAGGTAGAGCCACACCTTAAATACTTCACTATCACTACCTAATTAAGTGGGCAAGCTCTTTAACACCAGAGTTAAGCTACAGACATTTCATGGCTTTGCCACAAACTAGAAGAGAAATTAGCATTCAAATAATTTATTGAAGATCAGACAAAAGCCAGCCCCCAAATGTAGTATGCTCTACAGTGATTTATAAATTATACAAGTACTGCAATGAATGTTTGAAGAGTAACATGAAAAAAAAAAATGCCAGCAATAAAACCCCCTTGTCTCCACTTCCTAAGCGGCATTTTTACACTGCTGAAGTTGCATTCACCTCTGGGCAGTCTTTAATATTTACTAATCTCTTTATTTAATCTTTTTCTGTCAACAGAATTGTAAAACCACACAATCAAGATGTTTAAAATAGGATTTCAAAACTCAACTGAATGCAAGCTGGCCTTGAATGTTGTTACAAGCCCAACAAATGGTTTATGTACTGCAACTCTGCTCCAGTCACAAGCACAAGTCAAATCTCTGAGCACTGAAATGCTGCTTCTGAAAAAGGAAAGAATACAGCCTCTGTCTGACTGAGTAGAAGCAAGAAATGCATGATTTCTTTGAAAGGGCAGTATGTCCCACTTTGCCTATGTGCATATTTTTGTGTCTTAAGAGCAGAACTGAGAACTGCAAAATGTTCTTTTGTTAGCACAGTATCATGTCCAATGCAATTATGGAAGGGAAAAATACACACCAGAGAGTCACTCAAATCAGACTCAGTTTTTCCTGTGTCCCAAGTCACTTGTGAACTTTTGTACCCAACCACGACCTTTTAAGCCTGACAAACAGACAGAGTTTGCCCCACTGTTGTGCAGAAATCAGGCTATGAGAATGAGGCAGAAGCATGGTTTGCAAGTAAACCCTTTTTCTTTTTTTGGCTAGCAAAATAAATTCAGAGGCCTAAAACCACTACTTCTCAGCTCTTCAACAAGTTTCTGGCTTTAACAGGAACAAAAAGAAGAGAATAACATACCTGTAAAAGCAGTTTCTTGGGACAGTATTTGACATATTTAAGGCAACATCTAGCACCTATTTTCACTCTGGTAACACTAACAGGGCAAAATCACCGTCTGGCATAAAACATTTCCACTTGAGCAGTTAGCTGAATTTGACATTCTGCAAGTTCCACTACTCTACAAGTGGGTATTAAGACAACCCAGAACATTAAATTTGTATTTATGAAGCTTTAAATGAAGCCTAAAAGGAATTTAGTTTGTATCAATGTCTATTCAAATCTGAATTGGCTTCAGTGGTCCTTCTTTTTCTTTACCAGAAAATACATTCAGTGTACAACAAAAAGGTAGAGTTCATTTGACCTATTCCCACACAGCTTTTTTAGTTTGTGTTTTCCCCCCCTCAATATAAAAAAAATAAACCAACCACTAGAAAGCTTTCCTTGTGTAAGAAAGGACAATTTTAAACATCTGTAACCAATTTATACTCTAAAAGTTAGTCTTACACCCCATTCCCCCATCCAATTAACTCAAAGTTGCCAAAGGGACATAAATAAGGCCAATTCATCAGGCATCTCCGGCATTTTAATGGTATCTCTCAGACTGGCTCAGCAGTAAAAATGCTTCCAAGTATAAAATGTCTCTTTCAACCTTCTTCTCACCCCACTCCCCCACCTCAATAACTGCAATAGGTTAAATAACACCATCATTAAAAGTAGAGGAAATCCAAAACTACAAAAAGGACACAAGCACCAGTTCTACTCCGGAGGTTTCCATAAACCACACGCAGTGCTAAATGGAAGATAGGATATATTTGGTTTATGTGTGCTGGCAGCAACAATTATATTTGCAGTAAAATCCCACATTGGCCAGAGAAGATCTTTGAGCTGCTACAAACGCACACACAGTTGACAAAAGCTGCTTTCTCCCCCTCCGAGTGCTCTGCCTCAGCCTCACTACACATGGAAATATTTACCACTAGTTGCCAGCACCGAAGCAGCAACTTCAGTCATTTTTTAAAACGTCACCTCCTTCAAAAGCATTACAAGAAGAGGTTAAGTCTAGCAGGGTGATTTCTTTCTTACACATTTTTACACTAGATTCATTGGTGAACACTGTATATTTCTATTGGCTTTATTTCTGAAAATAAGGTTTGTAAGTGCTGGCAGTCTCTCCTCTCTCCAGAGAGTTCAGTGACTAACATTACATTAGTGCTGTGAAAACATTACTTCACACCAAAACCAAATACAAGGCCTCTGCTGAATTTAGCATTAACACTTCTAATAAAAGTACACCCAACATTAGGAAACTAAGACTCCTGGATTAACATCTCACCTTTCTCAGCCACTAAGGTTTTCATTTCATAGATGGAGAAGCTGCAATTTAGGTGGCACACACAGCACCACGACATATCTGGCTAACACTGTACAAAGGCAGCATATTTTACATTTTATTCCTACCCATTTCCCTTCTATTTCACTTGTATTTACCTCATGGGCAGTTATTTTCACATTGTTTTGATTCTTATTGCATAATAAGCAATATTATCTTTAAAAAGAGGAGTAGGCCGCATGTTATTTGTGACAGTTACCCAATAGCCATTGGAGATTTGGTCAAAGATTGGTTGATCTAAAATACCCATCCAGCAGTCTCCACTTGGAGGATCTTGATGTGAAGTTAGTAAGATTCAGTATTCTATTATAAGAGACTCCATGTCAGCTGTTAGTTTTACAGGAGAAGAGTATCATTTAACAAATTCAAGAGAATTTATCAGACCCATTATTTTTGGTTATGGATACTCATAAATAACCGTCAATGAATGCACCACCTACATCAAGGTTGCCTCTTACTATTTATGAGGACAGAGTTTCTTTTTCATTTCAGGAAAGAAGTCATGCAAGATTTAGAAGCCCCAGACAAACATTTCTATACCAAGCGTACTGCATTCTTGCTTGTCAGATAAGCCAAGAATTTCTTACCTCTTCAGGTCAACTGTTGTGACACTAAACACCACTCCCTTCAGCCACAAGATCATAAACAGCCGCTGAGAAAAAGGACAGTTTCCTATGCTTTCACCATCACTGCCAGCCTGCAGAAGAGAATAGATCATTAATTAGAAGGTAGGACTATGCCATCGAACTATGCTCACAATTACAGAAAGATCTTTATTTAAAGACAGACTCAGTAACAAATCATGGGGTTTACTGCCTTTACTGTCTTCATATCACTACACTCTTCCAATCAAAGATTTATCAGGCTTACAGTCAAACCTAGTATCATCTTGTAGGAACACTCCTTTGCTCTCAAAGTCCAGCTGACACACCTGGATCAGATATCCTGAAGGAATCTCCACATAATGCACAAAGATGAGCATCCTCAGAGTATTTAAATACACTTCATATACTGGAACGGTACACATGGATTTCAGCATCATTTTGGAGTGGGGTTTTTTCTTTGTTTGTTTTGTTTTGGTACTTGCACCTTCCAATGATGTTTTTTGCTGCAGACATCATGAGGATTTTATTACAGAGAAATCTGCACATTTATGAAGTCAACTAAGCTATGTTAGTTCACCATGACAACTAACCTATTTACTTGTCATGTCCTCCAACAGCTGCTCACACAATGTATCAAAACAAGACTTCAAACAACAAAATAAATTATCTTTCACACACTGAAGATGATCCAACTGCTCTTAAGGGCAAGGTCAAGACAGCACAGCTAATCATATTCGTCTGAGCAGCCACACCTTTTGATAACAGTTCTCCAATGTCAATATTGTTCTTTGTTATTTATTATTCTTTTTGCCTTCTGCAAGGCATAGCTAGTTACTTGTAGTCATCTTCCAGCTTACTGCTCATATCTCTCACTGTGCAGTGCTATAACGAGGCAACCGCAACCAGGAACTATGGATCTTTATTGTATTGCAGGTGTTGTAAGGAAAGACATAACTGTAAGTACATAGAGACTTCACTGACAATAAAGTAATATTCCAAAGCCACTTTTTATAGGCAATTTATCAATAAGTCTTTGTCCTACCACAACAAAGGTCCATTACATAGCAACAGCAAGCCACTCCAGGGCACCCAGTGATGGCATGCATCTCATGATTGCTCTGACAATGAAGTACGTATTGCTGAGTTGGAAAATTTTAGTTTTTAGTGGGCTAGAAACACACAAAACCCTGAATCTTGTGATAAAATTCAATCCTTTGAAAACTGGTTCAGTAGTTACAACAGCCATACACATCAGATTATTCTAATAATAATAAGCAAAATCCTTTGAAACATGTCAAGGTAATTTTAACCAATACAATTCTCAAAACCTGGCTCATTCTTTCATCATTACTATCACCAGTTCCCTAGGCCATTTAAAAACACAGTGTAAGATATGCTGGCTGTACCCCTCAGAGAAATGACAGAAAACAATTATGTTCACTAAGCACAGGGTACTTAGAAGCAGAGCTACACAAGTGGAAGGGCTGAAGACAAGGCCGGAGCATGGACTGGTAGATATCCAGCGTTTTAAAATAGAGGGGGTGAGAGGGGCTGGGAAAGAGAGAAGAGAAGAAAAGCCAACAAAAAGTATCATCACAAGAGAACTAAGCTTTAGGGACAGAACTAGCCAGAGAAAGGTTTAGACACTCAGGCAAAAGAACTACTTTTTCTTCAGTTCTCTGCCAGTTCCCAGCCATGCACCGAGTGGGGCCACAGTGGGGAGAATGAAGAAAGACTTCGCAAGTTAAGATGACTAACACTAGGATTTTCTAACAGCAGGATTTTTAAAGATCAGGAAAACCAAGTTTTCCAGTGAAACTGTCTTAAATTCAGAAAGCTATTTTATCTTTTGAAAACTCATGGTGCCTTTGCAGATAAGGCTGAGATTCCTTTAATAGTTGTTGATAAACCCCAGGACACAAGGATTCATAAACTGATTTATGTTTCCTCAAGCTTATGGTCTCATTTCTACAAGCATCCCTTCTGTCAGAGCTGGCATATCCTTCCGAACACTTTGCTGTGGAGAATATATAGAGCCATTTCTCTTCCAGCCTTTATTAGTGTCATTAATGAAGATCTGAAAGAAGAAATAAGTTATCTTTCTGCCATAAAATACAAATTGCCTCCTTTATCGTTGGAAAGTAAAGCTTGCAGCTGATTAATGATACTAGACTGTCTTAAAAACTGGCATGTGACTTCTGAGCATTCAGGAGTCTAAATTCTAGAAGCATTACAAAAAGGATAAAACAGTCAGTTTGGTTACTCTGGGCATTCTGCTTCATACTAGCTCAACCCACAATCTTCTACTGTGCACCTAACTGCTGTAAGGATTCCAGCTCCTATACGGATTAATGTGTTCCCACCTCACAAGATGAAGACAGACTTCACTCCGCAGTCTACTTCCCATAGCTGTATGCTTTTATGGATGTTAATATTTAACTGCAAAGCCACCCCTCCCAATAGCAGTGTGTATTTCAGAATTTTCCACTATAGTTACATTACTGTGTTTACACTGGAACAGACATTTCCTGCAGGTAAATTATGCTAACGTAGACTTACATTCATCTACCTTTGCCACATGCAAGATCTAGTCTACCTTTGAAAAACGGTATTGGAAAAAACAACACTTGACCCCATCTAAGGAAAATATGTTTTGTACTGCTCGGGCTAATCCACATTTAAAGCAGAAACAATTCTTTGAGTCAGAACTGATCTCAGTCTTCAAGTTTTATGGCCACTTCCACAATGCTACCAAACCCAAAGCAGAGGAGTTACGCCGCAGTGACAGCACAGGCGTGCGCGTCCCCAGCCAGTTAAGGTTTAGTCACCTCCTCTGACGGAAAAGCTGCCGCGCTTTCACCATAAAGCAAAAGGAGGGATGTGGGCATTTACCAAAGTGCAACACCCGGGCAGCATAAAGCCATACCTCGAGGCACCTCACGGGAACTGCCTACACTGCTCTTCTCAGGTGACTCTGGAGCTGCCGCTGCCGCCACACCCAGCAGGTCTTCAGCCCCTTTTGCTCACATGAGCCACCCTGACAGGAGCCAGTACTTGACCTAGTCAGGATTAGCTCTCCTCGCTCTTCATCTTTTATTTAGGACTTCTGACTTCAAAACCAGAGACCAGAGCTGGTGCAATATGACCCACATTGCCAGTGATCCAATCTGATGCAGACTAAGGGCACGTTTGAATAGAAAAAATAAAGGCATGTAACCAAAGGAAGAACCATTGGGATGCGACTGCCTGCCATCAACATACAGATGATCCTCAGAACCAAACAAAGTCCAGAGGCTTAGCTTCAGTACTGCAACATCAACAACTGCAATTGCAGCATTTCCTGAGGAAAGTATTAAGTTAAATAAGCACTAGTCAGCTCCTCTAATTTCAAACCAATACTTGAAAACGCATAAATAGTGTCCTATGGGACAACAGGCAAGCATCTAAATGACAGCTAGTTTTTACAAGTCACTTTGTGAGTTGCAAAACATAACTTTAAAAAACCCATTGCAGAGGGCTAAGAGCTTTAAAGACATATGATCCATCATCAGATGTACAAAGAAATCACTCAGAAGCCTAGAACTAAAATACTTTTGGTGATAGCATCAGATGAAAGAGTAAAATGGTCCCTCTATGAACAAAATAAACTTTGCAGACAGAACCAAATATGAAGGTTTGTTAATACAGAACTTCAGAGCTTTTCCTGAACTCAGGAATGAGCACAGCACTGAACTGTGGCTTGCATTAAGGTCCACTTTCCTAAGCCAAAACCAAAGCGACCAACGAGGACCAAAAAAGGTCAAATGCATTTATGCTGTAATGCCAACTTGTTCCAAAACTCTTCTTCTCTCCCAACACAAGCGTAACATCCAAAATGAACAAACAACGAACAGCATCTGCTTTTGTTTAAGCAAGACAGGCTTTTTTTGGATTATTTGAATCAGAAAAAAGGATTACAGCCCACTAACATACAGTGCTTTGGACAAAAACTAATGCATTTTCAAAGTTGCAGCTGAACAGCTAAGCTGAGCATAGACTTTTATGTCTACATTCAAACGTTTGTCCCACTTCTGCTCCAAAAAGTCCCAAGTTATTCTGAGCACATACTGGAAAAGGAATGCAGTCAGAATGCCAAGAAACTTTTGGCTTCAGTGCTCTTGAGCCAAGGAATTCTGCAATGTAACTGTTTGCCCGAGAGGCCCGTTTTCTGTCTTCTTCTATCTGATGCACTGAGAGCTACAGCACAGATCTGTTACAACCAGTCATCAAAAGCAGCACCGTGCTGGCGATGCAACACATTATTCCCCTTCAATCACTTCAGGATTTTTTCCAGAGGGAGACAACTCTGGTAGATGTTTCTGCCAGAGTCAGTTCTGTCTGGTTTTCACCACTGAAATACAGCTGTGCTGGCAGTAAACTGTAAACCTTTAAATATTACAAGAACATTCTGAAATTTTACATGACTAGTCTTGCAGGGGCTTAATCATATCACAATCATTGCTTAAGCCCACTGTCAGAAGCCAGAAACCTGTCATTGCCTTGTCTTTGAATTCACAATTCCACAATAATATTCCACAATATCTTCAGTGTCTAATCAGAGTAAAGAAAATACTAAATGTTGACTTCTGTAGACTAACATCAGCCTAGATTATTTGTTAATTCAACATTATTATGTTGATTATACTCATTCTATACCGAGAAGCTTTGAGGTTTTATTTCAAATTCTTTCTAAAACCAGTTTAAAAATCTTTATTACTAAATAATAACAGCTGTCCTACAATTATGGCTAATTTTCAGTTATCACAACCAAATCAAGCTACCACTAGCCACTGAAGGGCACGTACTCAAGAACATCATCATATATCTGTTTCACTGAACACCAGGTTTTCACTGGTATGGATTAAGACCAGACAGAAAAAAGCGCACCACCACACACAGCAAGGAAACGTGGTATTTTTCACTTGTGAGTATTTTGCTTAAGGAGTATACTGATTGAGAACCAGCTTTAATTTACCACCAGGGAAAGTACCTTGGCAAACACAGTGTTTAACTTGACCATGACCCATGGCCAACTCCTGCCATGCTAGAGATGCCATCGAGCATTCTGAAGAGCTAACAGCTGCTCGAGAGGATTTATCGTAGTTAAGAAAAAAACTAAAGATATCCAGTTGCCTTGAATAAAGCTGTGTTACCCTCCACAAACTGTAATTAAAAACCTTCTGAAAAGGTGGCAAAGCGGACCTCATTAATTGTAAAATGTGACACTGAGAAAGAGCTAGGCACACATACACCACAGCACTCGCCCTGCAGTATTACATGAAAACCAAACAGGACTACTTATTAAAGAAACCTAAATAAGAAAGTACAGTCAAATAAGAATGAAAGCATTACAAGGCAGTAAAACAAATGAGTATGCTCACTGAGAAGTCAATGTGGTTTATCATAGCCACAGTAAAACTACTGGCAACTCCCAATGCCAAGTAGCTCAGCCTATGCCAGAGTGCCAGCCACTTGTGGGGGAAAAAAAAAAAAAGGAAAAAAAAAACCACCAAATAATCTACTTATCCCACTGTCTGGAAGACAGAGCTTAGCTGATCCAGCCAATGCGGAAGCCACCTCCTCCCTTTCTCTTCCCCTGAAGCAGTGATTTCATTCAAATGAGACTGGTTTTCCCAAAAAAACCCCGAGACAGTATAAGTAATCACACATCTGTTTAAGTGGCTAAACAAGCTAAGGGAAGAAAAAAAAATCCATTTTAATTGTGAAATGTTTGTCTTTACAGCTGCATAAAAATTAACTTGACTCTAACACCTTCATGTGTTTACCAAGGTAGTGCTGAAGTTTACTGAAAGACTAACAAGAAAAATAGACGAGCAAGGAAACACTTAAAAGGACACAAAGCCCTTATTATATAGTATAGATCTGAAAGACTCAAGAGTATAACAGAGTTCTAGAAATCTTCGGTCCCAAAGGCCTGCAAAAATTGTTTCAAACAGCAACCAGTTAAAAGGAGGACACTACAAGTTTCCCAAACTGGATCGAATGACTGCAGAAATAACAGTGAAGTCAAAGTGCACCTGATGAGAAATGTAATACAGTTCAGGCTCTGCCTATGTAAATAAAACAAAATAAAAGGGCAGAACACTAGAAGACCATTTCCTAATTTATCCAAAACTATCGAGGGAATCTCTCCCAGATCTGACTTACCAGAAGCAGGAAAAAATAAAGTTTGGATGAAGAGGGAAACACACATTTTAGAAGGATCTCATAGAACACCTTTTGCCAAAGACAACTACTGGAGCTGTTCGATTGTACCACCAAGGAAGTTGCTGCTCCCCTGAGTACGAAATCTGCAGTCTGCAGAGTCTAGAAGATTTATGTTCCAACAAATAAACAGATTGGGGAAAAAAAAATATCAAAAGGCACGTTCAAATGTTGGAACTCAGAAATTCCGAAACATATCTCAGTTATAACAAAAAAAAAAATCTGCTGGGAAGACTACATGAGAAAAACAGCATGATGCATACCCATTGCCTCCAAACAGCAGATAACAATCACTCTTGCGTGTTTCATGAACAGTAAGCTCATTCAAAAAATAAGTGAATTAATAATTATCCTATATGGATTACTGTTTTGAGAGGAAATGGTTTAAGGTCAACTAACAAAGTGAATCAAGCGAAAAACATGCAGTAACTCAAAATTCCTCAGACGAAAGAATACAGAAAGGAGTGGTTTAATGTTCCACATATGAATACTGAAATGGTCTGGTAATATCAGTCTAAATCCTTGCAGTGTCTGCTCAGACTTGTAACTGGCCAGGCTGAATAAACAGAATTCCATGCTGTTTATGAGCAATGGTTTCAGATAAGATGTGAAGAATTACATTCATGAAAGGACTCTAACAGTATTGAAGTAACACCAACCAAACGCCTCCGCCGTATGGTGCCACTATACCGACTGCTTTGTGTTTCTGTTCAGGCAGGAGACAGATGAGCTCCACGGACGCTATAGGTAAACGTGCACTCTGCAAGCCAGAACATATCTTAATGAGTCCCAATGTCCAAATATTAATGAAGCATCATTCAAAAGAAGAAAACAGTGAGAAGGTAGCAAAAGTTGTAGAGATCAGGACTGAAAAAGCATTGTCTGCAATACCCAGTGTTCAATTCCTTCTCACCCTTTCAGATTTGTCAGTTTGAGAAGAAAGTTGTTTTGGGTTTTTATGGGAGGAACAGGTCAGGGGACAAGCAAAAGTCAAGCCCTGAACTCTGATGCCAACTAAATCTGGTTCAACCAGATTTAATCAAGGGATGACAAGACAAAAGGGACGCTTCCGCTTCTCAGTTCACCTTTTCTCTTGCTTCCCTAGGACAGTGGATGACTACTGCCCCAGCTTACAGGGGACAGCTTTTGCTCCTGTGTGGTGTCCTTATGCCACTAGAGGACCAAAACTTAACAGGACATTTCAGCACACAAGAGTGGCACACTGTAGTACATGAGGCTGATATTGCTGACAGCCTGAAGAAGCTCCCTGCCACAATAAGCAAGAGACAGGAAAGATCAGAACTAGAAAAACAAACCAAGCCACCCCACAGGTGGAAAGACAACTTTATCCTGCAAAAGATTCAGAATACTAGAAGGACCTTCACACCACATTTCAAAACAGATCAAACATTTGATTATAGCTAGCGGCAGCAACAGGCACTGCTTGTGCATACAGGAACTTAAACCACTCATTTTCCTTGTCTTACCAGCTCTGAAAGTGAGCAAGTAAATCTTACCGTAACCTGAACAGTCAAAGATTGTCTCGACACATGCTGCTATGAGATATTTTTCTTTCAAATTCAGCTATCTTGGTAAGTATAAAACCAAGAGTACTGAAAAAAAGACATTAAACTAGAAAATGTAAAGAACAGTATTCTAAGGATAGGCAAATTAATGGAAGTAAACAAAATATCAGGCTCTTTATTATTCAAACACATCAACAAAACAGCTAGGCCAGCACAAACCTGGCCTTAATGGCCTTAAGCTGCACCAGGGGAGGTTCAGGCTGGATATTAGGAAGAATTTCTTTACTGAAAGGGTTATCAGGTGTTGAAACAGCCTGCCCAGGGAGGTGGTGGAGTCACCATCCCTGGAGGTGTTTAAGAGACAGGTAGATGTTGAACTTGGGGACATGGTTTAGTGGTGCTGATAGAGCTAGGACAAAGGTTGGACTAGATGATCCTGAAGGTCTCTTCCAACCAAAACTGTTCTACGATTCTAAACCCAATAGCAACCTTGGGCAACTCCTTCCAACTCCCATTTGTTCCCTTCTCCCACTGGACACACCAATAAGTGTTCAAGCAATGAACACCTTCCTAAACATTGCAAAAACATCCACTCGCTTTAATAATTAGCCAGTGAGCTGCCAGCACCACATCCACGAGAGATGAATGAAAAAGGCCTGGAAACCACCTATACACACCCCCTGCCTAACAGGGTGCTACTAGCCCACAGCAACGCAGGCAGAGGTGTCCAAGAATTGTGATGTCGATCCCAGATGAGTCTGGACCACCATATAAAAGAAAGAAAAAAAGAAATCCACACACAAAGAGGATAGAATAAAGAAGATTTTAAATATTTCCTCAAGACGGTACTGCTAGGCTCAGTGACCACGTTTGTCTTGACCTCATCTTTCTGTTAGAATTCACATTTGGTAAAGCTGTTTAATATCTAGCGTATTGTTTAAGTTCCTTCACTTCAGTTTTGAGGGCTCATTACAGCTAACGTTTGTCATGTCTATGAACCAACCCTTTCTCCCTTAAAAGTTTTTCTTAATAGATTAAAAAACCCTGTTGCACGTTTCAAGATCCATGTCAACCTCTTAAAAAGAGACAGAAGCAAAGGCAAATCTCAAGGCAGCTTCAAGCTGCTGGTATCTTAAGTGTCTGGGCCCAGGTCCTGTGATACCGCAGCACAGCTTTTTAACAAATCTGTCTAACGTATTTTGAAACCCATCTTATCCATTTACTGCTAACGTACATTTAAAAAGTCACTTAATTTTCAGTCCAAGAACAAAATAAGCTTGTAGCAACCATTAAATGTCTCTAAACAAGCAAGCTAACTCCTGCAATTCTTTCACAACGTTAAGATTCTAAATAAAACATCCAACATCATTCTCATCGCCTCAAAGGTCAGCAGTTTTGCACCTTATATAGCCAGCACTTCAAATTCACCTTTGTTCCTCATGTTGTGCGTTGTCCGTAGATGAGCCTACAGCATCACAGGGAGTACAAGAAGGGCACTGCCACTGTATCACGCCTTTTCTATGTGAACTTGTTCTCTATCGCCATTATTAACTAACCTCCACCAGAATTTCCCCATTGTCTTTCAAATGCTTTTGAACCCAGAAGGTAACTTTTTTCATATAGGAAGTGAGAAGATAAGCAAATCCCTCATTATGTGCCATCTAAAAATAAGAAAGTATCTTTCAGGAAAAGAACGTACATTCATTTCCGAACTGAAGACAGCTGACCTCAGAAAGCTCCAAATTAAGCTTACAGCACCTGTATCGCAGTCTTACCTTCACATGAACTACACTGATTACTGTAACCCCTTTATTTGAGCTTTATAACGGAACTTTAAAATGCTTGGTAGTTACAATTAAACTCTCAAATCACAACTGCCACACACCCCCCAATTTTAGTTCTAAAGAACAATTTAGGTAATCACTGCTACCCTGCATAGCTAGTCCTTTCAGAAAAACACAGGAAAAACAGCAAACAAAAAGCATAAGGCCAGTGCCCATGCCTGGAATTCACTGCAAATACAAAAAGCCTAAGGTGATTAGCCTGTATTTTCTATATGCTGATTGACATGAACCCCACCCAGGGAAAAAGCAAGCTCAGTTACCACTGTCTCTTGACAAGCTCTATCATCTTTGCGCAACTTGTAATCAATCCAACTTCCACATCAGCTGAAATTCCTGTAAATTCAAAAAGCTTAAAAAAAAAATTAACTCAACGCCCTGCATTTACTTGAGATCTGGCTACTAAACCAGGGAAAGGAATTTTTATCAGCCCATTCAAGCAGCCTCTTAAGTCATAACCTTTCTGATAAGGCCCCACTGTGTTAGACATTTGACTGTAACAGCAACTGACCATTTTAGGGTGACGCTATTTTTAGCCCTGTGATGCTATTCCTAACAAAATAATTAGCAGAGTTGTCTTGTACGCTTTCCTACAACTCTTGTTCATTGCTAGCCAATTCTCACTGTAAAGCTCTTGGAAAAAAAAGCTACGGGATCTTCATGATGTACACTTCACAACTCAGTAGAAATTAATTAAGCACTTCTAGCTCTTTGGAGAGAAGAAATTATCCCATGTTCATCCTTTGGGAGAATCAGACAAAGAGTCAGAATAAAAATCTGCATTAAATACTAACCACCATTTTCTTCAGTAAAGAAATCAGCTTAATGCTATGAATATAACAACCTGGGATTACTGTGCAGAGCCACACACGACTTCCTAGCCTGACACAGGCTGAAGTTATTCATCAATGGCAGAAGCCTGACACCTCCTCTCTTCTGTCCCTCTTACTCCAGTGGCAGTACCTTTTAAAAAGTGATTCAGTTGTAACAAACCTCAAGAAGATAAACTGGGCCAAACCACTAAAATTCACTGTCTAACAGCTTGAGACATTCTTGCAACATTCTAGTACGAAACTATGAGCAGGCAATTCACTGTACAGTACTAAGGGTTTCTTTTATAGCGCTTGAAACTGCCTTTGGGTACCTCACACATGAACTTAGAATAAGCATTGTGTATGACAATGTTTCTCTCCTCTGACACTTACTAAATTTGTTAACAAAGTACAGCATGTGCTTTGGCTACAGCCCAAGAGACCTATTTCCAAACTGCCCCCCACTGAGTAACTATAAAAGCATCTCTAAAAATTATAGGAAAGAACTGCAAACCTTGTCACTGGGGCTCAGAAGACCAAGTAAAATTTTTATCTTTGGCATTTAATGGTTCTCCAAATAAACTTGTCAACATGCATCACTTCTGCAGGACAGAAAAAACAAAAGAACTCTGTTTATGGTATTTTATAACCTAATTTACAGAGCTAAGCTAAGCAATGAGTTGGACAGGTTAGTAGAGACGGACGATGAAGAGCTGCTCGAGCTTCACCCTGTGCATTGCTCCTTCACCACCGACAGCCAAGCCAACTTAGACTGAACCCTACCAGGAGCAGGAAAGCCAATGTCAAATGCCCAAACGAGTTTCACGTCAAAATGCTAGCCCAAAAGCAATCACCTGGGAGTTTCAAAATTCTGATAAAATAAGAAATACAGCTCAAACCACAACTGCCTCCAAATCAGAACATAACCAGCAATGGCCACAGAAGAATGGGCCAACGAACAAAGTGAGCGCTTCAATTCTCACCTCTCACTGAGAGCACCCTGTGGTTTTGAACCCATACCCTCTGCTAACAGCATATGCAAAAGCTCTAGCAAGGAAAAACATCTTAGACTGAAACTGGTGCTGGAATTTTCATTTAGAGCAGCCAGAGCACAAAGGGTTCGAGGAAGGCTTGCTCTCTGTTGCTTCTGGTTCCAACACAAGCAATGTGCAACTCAGTTACCAAAACGCACATCTACGACTGTATTCTACCTCCCTCGGGAGATGGTATCCAAGTTCTTCAGCTGCAGAGTAGAACTTCCTCCTCCGGGACATTTTGCCTTATCTCATTAAAGCTCCAGTACAGCATGTCTCACTAGGGCGGCTAATACATCACTCTGAAAGACTACAGATACGCTTACACTTGCTTTGATTTTATTTTTAGACAAACCACGTAAAAAACTATTTCCTTTATTTAAGAAAAGCAGCTCTCCACATTACAGACTATCAAACTCCAGCCAAAATAGTAATGTCTTAACAGAGCCAAAAAACTCTGAAGCTGATCCAGTAGCACTGACTGATCTCATTAGCTCTTCTCATGAAAATATACAGATATGACTTCACTCCTGGATTACACTCCTATATTTAGTTTATACCTAATATGGATATTTAGTGTACAGAACTAAGTCATTTCCTTTCCTCATGTGAAGTTCCTTGCCCTTTGTCTAGCCAACAATACAAGGAATAAGTTTGAACTCTCAGAGAACTCACACACAAAGACATTTAAAATTAATAGCAGTTTAGCTTATGTTTTTCACTTCAGCATAAACAAACACTGCATTCAGAGCTCTAAAAGTCAGATTGTGCCACAAATGCGTGTTTGTCCTGGATTAAAAAAACCCAAACCCAAAACAAGTTTTTCAAAAAATTTAGGCATTTTTAGGAAAAAAAAAATTCTACATAAAGAATTTAAAGCTCCTGAAGTAAAAGCTCTATTTAAACTCATATCAAGGCAACATAATGATTTTGGGTTTGGGTGTTTTTACTGGTGAAACGTTCACACACTCTTAATACAACAAATGAGCACAGAGTGAGTACCTAGCATCTACGTTAAGAGTGAAAAACTACTTCATTCCAAAGTGAAGAAGGTGCAAGAATAAAAACAAAACACTTGATGAGGACAAGAAGTTGTTTGTTGCTGCCTATTTATAAAGAACTCTGAAGATAAAGATCAAATTAGATGGATAACAAGTACAGATGTAAATTATTTTTCCATGGACAGTCAACTTGCAACCAACCACCACCTTAACTGAAGTCTGTTGTCTTAGACAAACTAAGTGTCTACACTGGCAGACAAAACCACCTTCCTTTCTCCCATGGTGCCCAGTTAAGGTTTTACAGAACTGCGCTGCTCACTTGATCATCAGTTGCAGGGCAAAAGAGAACATCTACCAAAAAGAAGACAACAAGTCCAACTACTATCAGGTACAGTTATCCAGACTTAAAATTAGTTCTTGTGGCTTTCTAAGCAGTATGTCCAGCCCAGGCAGAACTTGGAACTGACGCAGGCACTGTTATAAAAGTGTGAAGGCTTTGTGTTAGTCACATCACAATAAAGGTCTCATTTAAAAGAGAATCCAAACATGTTTACACTGGTGAGAAACTAACGACAGCCCAGGACTCTTTTTGTCCCTTTTAACTACCATACACTTTTAAAAATCAAACTTGCAACCTCAGAGTACAACAGTCATTTTCCAAAGTACAGATTACTATTTAGCTAGAAGTTCAGTGATTTCCCTGACTAGATTCTTCCAAACACAGATTTTTGTAACAGACAGCGCAGCCTTCAGAATTCCACAAGTTCAGCTACAGAACCAACTACTTCTCCGCTCACCCTATTCACATTAAAAGACAGACAGTAACACTCTTCAAATAAAGAACTCTCTTTCCTCACTGTTTCCTTCCACAAGATTACATCAGGATAACCAGTGAAAGACTAGACAGTGACATTGTCACTGAGGGTAACGATTACTAACTTCTTAGGATGCTAATAACGTCACAGTGCTGCCCACTGAAAGATTATCAGACCCTACCACCCATTTCATAAATATTTCCCAGATCTATATGTTATTTCTCAGCAATCAACTATCTTGATGCACAGACAAGACATCTCTTTTTAATAGGATTCTCATTCTCTTCAAATATTTTCACAGGAACTTTGGTTTAGTGTTACATATGGTTTTCCCTGCTTCTGTGAATTCCCTGCTGCACATACACACAATCACAGACTGACATAGGAAAGCATCAGGAAGAAGACTCGGAGTGCTCAGATCCCTGATGTGCATTTACCCCTGACTTCTGATAGGTTCCAGGCCCCAAAGTTTGTCCCACAATATGAACTCTGATACACAGGCTTCTCTTTTGCCTTCAAGCATTCCATGTATAGTCTGAGACATTTCCCCCCGGGAAGACCGAGGACAGACTTGTCTTCTATTGCAGTATGTACGCTCAAAGAACGCATCCGTGGCATACAGCACTTGCGTGCACGGAGGAGCAGATGACTCAGAAGCACCGTGGCAGATCACCGCATAACTCCAGCCAGCAGACCAGCACGCTCTGAAGGGCAACAAGTTGAAATTCAGGAACTCAGCCAGCTCTCAGACCACTTTGTGGGGAAAGGAGGAAAAGTGCACGAGTGTCAGACACCTTTCAACCGCAAAGTAAAACACAAGTTCTCTTGACAATCTAACTGAGCTGTCCAGGTGTTAATCATTGGAAAGAGGAGCACAGATGCCAGTGAATAAAACCATTACTGCTGAAGCATATTCAGAAGCAGTTTCTGATGGAAGAAAAGCTAACTCATCTGTGTAATCCCTTTGGAAATGATTGCTGGGAGTTTTTAAGCTTACTTTCCAGTGTTTCACAAAAAAAAAAAAACCAACAAGTAGTAACATTCAGGCTTACAACTACCTCTGTATTTTTAAACAATATTGTCCCAAGTGCACCAGTTTGTATATTAGCAAGCAGATTCAAAGCAAAGAGACAAAGAGGTTTCTGGCTATGAGAACTGTCCCAAGCAGAATAAAAACACAGTTTGCTGGCCAAAGAAGGAAAAGGCCTGATTTACAACAACTAAGCACAGGATATACCAAGATGGTTACGCCTCGGTTTGTAAAGGGATCCCTTGCAATACTCGAGTATGTGCTCACAAGAAATAAACCACCCATGAAATGTTGCTATCCATACCAAACGCATATCAAAGGCAGATTGAGAAAGTTCTCAGGTGCTGAGGTTATTACATCAAAACCTCCAAAGGATGATCCTGTACGTAAGGAGGAGACTTATCTAATAAGATTATCGAGTGACAAGCCTGTCCCTGACAAGGCCACCTCTGAGAAGCAATGTTGCGTGTCTCTAGTCTTGTTATTCCCTTGTATCAACGTTCCTTTTTATTTCACAGCTGTATCACAGATGCAAAAAAAAAAAATTTTAAAAAGACCCCAACGATGACAAACAAGATTATGGGATGGTTTGTTGTAAACCAATATACAGCAGCTATACTGAACAACACATCAGCGCTTACGTAAGGACACACACAGGCAATGGGCATCCATAAGACAAAGGCAGACCTGGATGCGTGCGATTCAACCACATCACACTCCTCTCACCCAGCCCTGAGCTCCTATCAAGGCTGCTGCTAGAGATGCCGATGCACACAGCCCTTTACTGCCATGGGCTCTAACATTTAACTGAACAAAACGGACCTAGATCCCAGAAGACAAACAGTTCACCTGCCAAATCCCTGTTTAATTGAGATATATAAAAAGGTGGACAAGCTTCTGTTACAATCATTAGGAGTGTCTTAAAGTAGGCTATTTATGAATAGAGAAATCACAGCTTTTTTTCTACTGACAGTACAATTCACAAGCAAACAGACAGTAGAGACTATCTGATTTTCAACACAGGTGCCCAATTTCGCAATGACATCTTATTTGAAAGCTGCCAGAAATCCAAGGTCTAATTAATTCGCAAGTATACACATGTTACACACTTGGAGAAGAGAGCACCTTTCTTAAGGGTTACCTACATCTCCTATAACCCGTCTCATACCAGCAGATAGACAACTAGAAATTTCTTGTTTGTTGGGTTTTTCTCTTTAACACCAAACTTGTTGATCATCTGTGTCTTCCCCTTCCTATTACAAGGATGCAATCACCAACTGCCCCCTACACCACCAAGCGCTGAGCTTTGAGCAGCTTCCATCCCCACCTCCTGTCTTAAACTGCACAAGCAGTTTTGAAAGCGCTCTCCCGTGGTTTCCACAGATGAGTGGTTCTATTTGACCAAGTCCATCCACCACACTTCTTATTTACAATAAAAATCCACACATGATCAACTAAATTGCAGCTATTACAAGTGGCCTATACGAGTTGTATTCAGACCACAACGGTCGAGTTTCTGCGTGCACGTTCATTACAATGCAGCCTTCACTTCTCTAAAATGCCACTAGGGCATATAAAAATATTCTCTTCAGACAATGGAAGCGGGCCTCCCTCATTAATAAAACATGTGAACATATGAGGAAACTAAACGAAATCAGATACATCAGTAGTTTCTCCTAATCAGCTCTCAGAGGAAAGACTTGAAAAATATTTATGCTTAGTTTAAAAGAGACCGCAGGCAGCCCACCAGCACCGTAATGAAAATGCTGCTGAAGCTACTCATTATATGAGACCAAGAAACAGACTATTCACCTCAGTTCCAGCGCTGTAACACATTTTCTTACCCAGGTATCCTAATTCTGCACGTATGTTATCACAGACTATGAAAATACAAGTTACAGCAGACTGATACACTATCTTCTTGAATAAATCAAAGCAATTTGCTGGTGACAAACAGCCCGACATAGTTATTCATAACTGAAACCTAACCACGTGTGCACTCCTCCCCGTGCTGTGCCCATCCTATTTTGTTACCAATCACAATTTAATAAGATTCAAACCCAACATTTTGGGCATGAAGCCAAACAGTTTCTCCTGCTTCACAGGTTTGTTTCTCAAGCTTTAATCCATACCTTTGTTTCATCTTAGTCTGGCTGCTACAATCCTTTGTACGCAGGTCATACAGTTACCGCCCTTCAGCCGCAGGCATTTGGCAGAGCTTTCTTTTTTGGTCAAGAAGTCTTTCCACTACCTCTGCCTTAAGAGCTTCACTGACTAACAGTGCACAGGTAGAACCAAGACCCCATTTACTGTTTGAAAAGTGATGAGCCACATTGCTAAATGCTCTGGCATTCACTCAGTAGCTTCAGACTTTTCCTAGATTGCACCCAGGTCAGAAGTGTGCCACAGACGAAAACAGACACTGAGTTCCCATTTACAGGGGCGGGGGGGGGAGGAATGACTAAATCAAAATCTAGTGCTCTTCTAGACAGACACTAGTATGTTTCCTGAATAACCATAAATATTCTGCTTCGATTTTATGAAGTGACCATGATAACAAGACAGGGAGCCAACGAGCCTCTTATTAGCTGTACAAAACCACTGTTCCAATACTTAACAGCTTCAGTCAAATGTGGGACAGGCAGCAACACCCAGCTGAAACAACTATTTTGGTCTGTCTGCTGGGATGGGAGGTGTTCTTCCTCTGCAGGATTTTATAGGGAAATAACCTTTACCTGAAGATCATGAAGGCAGAGAAGAATAACTTCTTTTTTAACGTGAACTCTATCCTAAAGGCAAACAGTATACAGCTTGCAGAAGTCATTCATAACACTGGGAAAAGGCTTCCTTGAGAGAGATACTACGCAGTGATAATCCCAAATAAAGCCTTCTTAAATCCATGTCAATAAAGAAGTTTCAATTGAGGACAGAAAAACACCCCGCTTTTCGCCATTCATATAGTCTCATGTCTTTATTGGTCCAATACCAATTTAATCAGAATCAATACATCTTTCTCACGACTCATTTTACACCTTCTTCCATGCTACCCCTCACACACAAAACATCCTCTTTAAACAGGTCCACAAAGCTTATCCTCCCTGCCCCCAAATCCTTCTGCCATCAACCTCTGCTCCAATTTGTTTAAAAATAAGAAAAATCGGCCAACGAACTTTAGGACAGATGAAGATAAGTTAGCATGTTATATTAAAGAAGTACTGCTATAAATAATTCAAAGTAATCTGTAACTTAATTGCTGTACTAGTAAGTTCTAACCTCCACACTAAGAACCTAAATATTCTGACCAAAATCAGGTCTGGAATCCTCCATTGCAATGCTTTCCTTGGGTCCCGTTACTGCGTCTCGATACTACTAAAACCCCTGAAACAGGAAAAATTCAACATTTTTAGAGTACCATTGAAGAAATAAAATCTATATTTAATAACTTATTTTCAAAGCTCTACCTAATCTGCTGGAAATTTTCGTGTTTGTCAACACAGCTTTTGTATTAAGCAATTCCCAAGACCTCGGATGAAGGCTTTCCATTATTTTCTCACTGCAATACAAACTCCATCTGAAGAATTTAGATACTTTTCTACAGAGGCTTTCTTCAAAGTTTAAGCACTGAAAGAAAAGATTAACACCATTTACTCTCTGCCCTTTTGATATGAAGCAGAAGTCAGATGCTGCATCACTAGAGCCCCGGAGGATGCAAAATATTGCATCATACTGCAATATATGAATGCAAAACATGTGGAGATACCATATGGTATCTCTGCCAGATAAGGGCTGTACGATACATGCTCATTCTTCTACTTTGGAAGAAAAACCGGTGATGCATTTACATGTTTGGTTTCTGACACAAAAGTAGACTTCTTAGGCAGGGGACTGAGCAAAAAGTAACTCGTATTTTTACTACCTATTGGGGCACACAACGCAGAGCGCCGGATGCCGAGGGTGCTGTGTTGTGGTGCACAGAGCTACTCCTCTCTGCTACCGCTGCCCACGGTCCTGCTACGCACCAGCATTTGCTCCCGGGAAAAGAATTTTCCAGCAAACGCACATAAACACACTTTTCAAAAGTGACTTATTTGCGGTTCGCCTTATCACTCGCTCCATCCGCACACACCGGCTCAGCCCCCGCTCCCCGCACCCCCTCTCCCGCACCCCCTCTCCCGCCCCCCCCCCCTCGCGCCCCCCCCCCCCCCCCGCCCCCGGCGCCCCACCCGCCGAAGGGCCCTTTTGTGCGCGGCAGCCCCGCACCGCGCCGAGCGACGGGGCGTCGCCTACAGCCCGGGCCCGGAGCCGCCCTCAGGACAGAGCTCCGCGCTCCCGCCGCCCCACCTCATCCCCCGGGCGAGTTTTGGCCGGGGGAGGCGGTACACAACAGAAAGGGGGTCCCCGCGCCCAGCACGGCCGGGTGGAGCCCCGACAGTAGGCAGGGAGGGGTGGGTGCCAGAGGCGGCGGCGGCGCCGGCGGGTTCCCCCGCCTCAGTCCGTCGGGAAGTCGCTGAGGGAAACTTGGAGCCCCCCGGGCGGGAAAACGGCGGTTGGGGGAGGGGGCGCCCAACGGTCGGAGCGCGCGCGCTGAGGGGAGCGGCGCGCTCAGCGCCGGGACGGGACAGGACCCCCCCGCCGCCGCCGCCGCTGCCGCCGCCGCCGCCTTACCTTGACGAAGAGCTCGATGACGGGCTCCTTGTCGCCTTCCTTCAGCCCGTTGACCGGCACGGACAGCGCCATGCTTCAGCCTCCGCCCGCCTCTCCCCTCGCCAGCCGGGACGGCGACGCCGCACCGCTCGCCTCACCCGCCCTGCGCGCGACTGCCGCCCGCCCCGCCCCAGCGGCCCAGGCGGCCGGCGCGAGGAGGGGGGGGGGCGGGGCCGGCGCCGAGGGGCGGGGCCGGCGTCAAAGGGGCGGGGCCGTCGCTGAGGGGGAAACGGTTTCTATGGCGGGCCGCGGGGCTGCCTGAGGGGGGGGGGGGGGCGGGGGGGGACACGGGACGGGCGCGACACCGTGGCGGGCAGGGCTGGGGGACGCCACCGGAGCGGTGGAGGGACACCCCCCCTGTCCCGGGGGAGACCCCCCCCACCCCACCCGGGGTGAGGCCGGTGGCGGGCGCTGCCTGCTGCTGGTGCGGTGCCCGATGACCTAACGTCTGGGAGCGGCCTGCTTGGGCCCGGCCTCCGAGGCCGCAGCCTTGTGGGCGCTGGCGGGCTCGGGGAGGGGGTCGTGTGTGGGTGTCCCCGCCCTCTCCTCAGCCCCGGGGCTGCAGCTCGTCTCGCTTGCGGGGGAGGGGGGGGGGGAAAGCTTCCAAACTAGAAAATTCCCCCCTCACAGCCCCACCACGCTCCGGGACCCACTGCACCGCTGGCATCTGCGCCAGAGCAGCAGAAATAGCTTCTTTGCTGGCTGGGGGAAAAAAGTCTGTTTCAAGAGGCAGGGAGGAGTGTTTCCAGCCTAGTTTCTTCCTCGCTATTAAGGTCAGGGAGTGAAAAGCTGGACAGAAAATTGCGCAGGAGACTTGGGCGAAACGTCGGAACAAAATTAAACCGTTTGCCCTTTTTTCCAGTCTTTTCACCAAAATAGCACGCAGCCTGCAATCAGATTTTCCCCATGCGACTTCATGCCTGCGCAGTCCAAGCCGTTGTGAACAGAGCGGCTTTTATGCCTCGGCAGCTCACGCCCTCGCTCCCAGTCCTTCCGTTTGTTTTTTTTCGGGAGCTCAGACTCTATTTTTAAATAGTCTGAGTTCAGCTGCACCTGAATGTCTCAGCAGAGCCGTTCCCAGGGTAGGATGCGCCGGGGCTGTGGGATACCCCGAGGTGGCATTGAATGACTTGTAGACTCAGCTCTCCGCCTCTACTGCTTTAATGCTGTCTGTGACCAGGCGCTCGAAGGAACCTCCCTGTAATTTGTACCCAAATACATTCGTGCAGCCAGAAATGGCTCTGGATGAAATGGTTACCGACATTCGCTGGCAATAACAAAACCTCATAGCTCTCCAGGCATTTTATTACCCTCCGTTCTGCATAACCGGATGTCTTTAAGCAAATTTCATCTTTGAATGCGCTTGAACTGTTCATCTGGAGCAGGAAAAACTGCTATCGGCCCCTCTCCTGGTGCAGATAGGGCTGGGCAAGCGATGTGACAAAGTCCCTTTCATTCCCTTTCCTACAGCTTCTGCGCAGCCTTCCTCAGCTCAGCAGACTCCCTGGGAGTTGGGGGAAGATTCGTTTCTATTTGCTCTACAGAAAGCCCAAGGAATCTCGCTGATTCATGGGGTGGGACAGTCTAAATTGGAAATCGGTGTGTCACTGTAACCAAAGCGATCTGGGAGCAAGGCAGGACTGTGCAGTCCAGCCCTGTCCAGGAACCTCCCTGAATAATCACCCTTGAATTAATCGCAGCCTGTACCACAAAGGACACTGTCGTTGGAACGTGGGTGGGATAGAGGGAAGGGAAAAACATTTCCCTTGAATGGGATTGTCACAGAGACGCTCCACAAGCGTCAGTCTTGGGGCTTTACGTTCCGTTTTCCACATGGCAGAGTAAGAAATTTGCACCAGTTGGGCCAAATGTCCCCAGTAGATTCAGGAACTGGTGACGAGGGGCTTTTATCGTGAGGCCATTGCAGGACGCGGGCAGGGGGGTGTTGTTTTCCTCTGCCGCTTGTTCGGTGTCTCCTGGGACAGGCAAGAGCTGAGTCCTCCGAACCGGGGCCGAGCAGCGCCAGGGTGAGGAACGCTGAGCCACGCACTCCCCACTCAGCCGAGGACCAAGCCTTCCTCTCTGTGCTTCACCATCCTCCTCTGCCAAAAGCTTCAAAATCACAGGGTTTTGTAAAACTTGAAATACTTTATAAGCCTCCCCAAAGCAAAGAACCACCGACTTTGGAGAAGGCAGTGTTTTTAGTACAAAGAAGTAGCTCTTCCATGGCACCGCTGAAGGTAGGTGTAGAGCAACAAATTGGAGGTCTGCGAGGCACCCTGTGCTTTTTTATGTTTTACCAGCCATACAAAGGAGCTGCCAGGGCTGTTTTTTCCTCACTGCTACTGAATTTCTTCTCTAACAAAAGAGTTCACATGCTGTTATCTTGCAGAGCAGCTAATCGCTTATTTCATTTATATCCAGCTGCACCAGCCTTGTCTGTTGCTTAATATCTTTTCAGTTATTTTACTTTTAGATGGCATTTTCCTGGCTTCCAGCTGCCACCTACGAAACCCCTCATCTCCCCATTCAAGTGAAAGCTCTTTCTCTAATGATGCTTAGAACGGTTTGGAATGTTGAAAGCTCTCAATTCTTTCCTAGTTCTGTAATTGCTTCTTATGTTATTCTGGAAGATTTTGTTTTCAATAATACTTAGAATCAATTTGTCCAAGCTTTGCAACATAAATAACCAGTCCTCCTAACAATCCATAGGGAAACGAGTATCACCCACTTTTTACAGCTGTGAGGAATGAGTCAGAAAAGTTAAGTGACTTATTCAAAGCTAAATTTGCACCGAGGCAGGGAGTCAGAACAAAGCAATTCTTGCCCCCCCCCCCCCCATGCTTAGATCAGTAGGTCACTCCCTCTCTATTATTTTACACTGTATCGAGAAGGGTTATTTCCATTTGGCAGAGCAGCAAAACAGCATATTATTGTTTCACTCCTCTAGCACTTTTGGCCTTTATGTAGCGATTTTCCATCTCAAACTTTCCAAGTGCTTTTGAAAGCGGAGGCATCAGCTGTTAAAGACATCAAAGCGAGCGCTCTCCTGCCCCGGCCCTCGCTGTGCACGTTCAGCTGATGGAATTCGCTGCCGCGTTGATCCCGGGGTTCCAAAATGGCTCTTTATTTTTAAGGGGAGTTTTTCGGGCGGTGGGAGAGCTCAGCATGCGGGTCGTGGTGCAGCTCGGCGGGACCACACGCCGCATGAACATCCTGGGTTTTCAGCATCATGAAACGGCTTCGAGAAGCGAGGGTACTGAGGGAGGTTTGAAGGCAGAACGCAGCATGGCAGCTCGCTGGACCATCCAGCGCGGGCTGCGGCTGGAAGCGAGAGCCTGGCCCGGCAGCCGGGTTCAGCACGGCTCTTTAAAGCGATGGTGGATGAAGCTGCGAGAAGAACCTGCCCACGGACACCTATTAAAAGAAAGGCAGAAACGACACGCCCTGGTGTAAAAATACCAGCATTCTCATTCCGATGCTAATCCGGGTTCCTGGGCTTGTCTGCAGGCTGGGATGCTGCAAAGTCCTTCCCTGGAGACTTGGAGCAGAAGAACAGTGACCGCAGGCCCCAAGACAACGTGTCCCAGGTGCTCTGCTGGGACAGTGCCCCTTTAGCAGAGCAACTCCATAAGCTCCAATTTCCTTTAGCCTCCCATCCAGACACCAAGCGAGGTTTTGGGCTCCATCCATCACCTGCCACCTCGGACGGGCTGTTTTGTTATTGCCCGTTCACATTTTATTGCCCCCGTGTTGAGCTGAGTTTGTTTCTGAAGCTGATCGGAGGGTGTCAGCCCGCCAGATTTACAGGGAGTGCGGGGGAAAATCAAACTTCTGCTTGTGTCAGACTGTTTGCAGTTTGCTGTAACTCCCAACCAGCTGTCCCTAGATAGCTCATTTTCATCCGGGGCGGATGCCAAATTTTAGCATTCACTGCAGAGCTGGTCCCACAAGGCGCTGAAGTGAGCAGCTGAGGACACGCAGCGCTGCGCGGAACCGGACCCGGAGTTAACATCTGACAGTGGTGAAAAAGACAGTGGAAAACAGCTCTGTGCTGTGGGTTGAGGCAGAATTACAGGAGCAGAGGACACATCCCGTATCATTATGTGGGAAGTTGACTTCATCCCACAATTTCTGGGGCGCTCCTCTATTGTACGGTCCAAGTGAACGCTGCTCCAAGCACAGAGGTTGGAGAACTAAATGTTTCTAGGAAATGTTAATCAAGAACTTTTAGTGGCAATAATTGCAGCTTGGAGTCATTTAACAATTGATGTACTTTCCATGCAATAGCGTGCTATTTTTTTTTTTCCTGGTTACTGGCATATGGTCCTTACCCCGGGGAGCTGGACGGTAATTAATGCATTTTGTGGTTAAATGTTTGGACTCAGCATCTCACGGCGCCCGAGGAGAAGGGAGGTAGACAAAGCAGGCATTGTCTGCAGGTTTCCCTGGGCTGCCTTAGGTCCCCTACATTGAGGCACGGTGGGGGCAGGTTTACAGGAACGCTGACACAGGCAGAGTTTTCACCTCGCTTCCTTTAGTGTAGCTGAAACACTGGCAAAGTTCAACAGCTTGGCATCTCCCCGCCTTTGGAGGTGATATCCAAGGAGGGGAAAAGGAAAGTTGGCTCTCAGGACCACACATGCGACACGAGTAATTGAATTCCTGACTCTCCTCTTTCAGCAGGAGGCTGTTGCCATGCCTCTTGTCGCCTCTCCGGGTATTTCTCACTGCCCTACTTTCAAAATTCAGATATTGGCCTTTTCTCTACCGTAAGCATCAGGAAACAAAGATTTCAGCTTCACCCTTTGGTAGAAAGGGACCTGGAAAGGACCCAGAGGCAGAGTTCAAGCCTCAGCTAAGCGTGAAGGAGCTGGAAGCCGAGCCTGAGCGTTGGGAAACCTCCTGGGACACAGCCCTACGGCGGCACTGCACAGACACACATGCACCGGGCACCTGGAGGTCCTTCAAGAAAAACCCAACATCTATTGTTTAAAAAGTTATTTGGGAAACAAAAGACACTGTTTCCTGTGCCTGCCTAAGTAAAATCTGTATTTCCCACCCTTATGTATAGAAGTTGCCTAAAAGTAAATAAATCACAGTCATTGGCTGTTTTCTTTTAAGGTTAGTCTCTGGGTGATTCAAAGAGCTGGACTGATAACGTGATTTGGTTAGAGACAAAAAAAACCCACAACACTATGCAACTTGCTTCTCTCAAAAGAAAAATACCAAGTTTGCTTGGCTTCGGTTGAGTAAGTGGTTAAATCAGCCACACTCCCCTGAAGCACAGCAATCAAATGCCACCACCTGAGTTTTCTTCTGCTTTTCTATCATCTGAAAAGCTTGAAAGTTGCCAGTAGCTGGGGACTTCCCTAATGAACTCTTTCCATTATATCCCAGCAGCTCCCAGCTGGGTTTCAACACTGTGGACTGGCTTCTGTCATGAAGCTCAAATGGAAGAAACGCTGTTTGATGTGGCTTTTTTAATGGTCTGCAAGTTCTGTAAAAGACCCTGGGGGAAGATATGGTGTCGAAAGCCAGCGCGGCCTCTCGTGTCCTGCGTGCTCCATTGTGTGTGAGCAGAGAGTGGAAGCACCAGCCCCTTCCCCACCTTTCATCAGCCCACAAATGGCATCTGCAGAGGATCAGTCCAATTAAAATAATGACACCGAGCCAGCGTATTTTCTCTGTGGGGTGCAGGCTAACACCAGAGGAAAAAAAAACCCACAACAAATCCAGCACCAAAACCTCTTTACCCCCAGGCTTGCTTGATCCAAAACCGTGCTATCAGTGTAGGTACCTGATAATCCATCCCAATTTACTGCAAGACTGTCACCTTTAAAAATACAAACCCTCTATGTGTTTTCTTCTCAACAAAGAAGATCCTGCTGATATTCTTTGTTCCACAGCAAAGCTTCAAGCATGGGAGAAGCCCTTGAAGGAGCGAAGGGGGCTGCCTTCTGCTCATGAGCGGCTGCCAAGCACGCGCAGCTGAGGGTGTGTGGTGGTACCCCCACGCCGGGGCGAGGAGCCAGCAAGGGGAGGGAGAGGACAAAGCCAACAGCTCATTCAAGGCCGCAGCAAGGACCCCAGCTCATTTCGCTGTGATACATGCTAATACTCAACTTGTACCAAGGGTCTGAAATCTCTTTATTTCCATGTTCGCACACTTGGAATGACATGTGCCCTGCCCCGACCTGGCAGAATCTTCTACTGACCTGGCAGTTGCCGGTGTGTCACCAGCAATCACGGCCAACTCACTTCAGAGGGGCCATCAAAACACAATAATTCAATTAATTCCTTCTCCTAGGGGAATGGCTGAGTGAGGTTAAGTGGTTTGCCCCAGGAGCGCCTGCCGAGCAGCAGATCATTCAGCAGCGCAGGTGTAAACCTGCAGCATCCGAAGTTTTACATCTCTGCTAGCTGCCAGGGCCGCTTCCACTTTTAGCCATAAGGATGAGCATCGTCCCTCCAGGCTCAGTCCCTCTTTTCTTCCTGGGTTCCAAAGCCCAGCCCCGTTTTGCTCCCCGTAACCACCAACCCAAGCCCATTCTCAGCACATCCCCGCTGACCTCAGCAGTGCATTTACACATCTAAGATGGTCCAAATGGAGCTACACCAAGGAGTCAGTGCTGGGCTTGGTGTAGCCCTGGGGTGGGTGGCCAGGACACAGCGTGGGAGATATGGTCAGTACCAGACCTTCACGCAGCGGGGAGGATTTTCCACCTCCCCCTCACTGCCCTGAGCACTTACCTGTCCCCAGTCCCATCGTGTGCAAGAGGGAGGCAGGTCCCTGCTCCAGCCTGGGTGGAGATGTGTCTTGTCACTCGGTGTCATGCCCCAGGTGAGGAAAACAACAGCGCCCTCCTCTTCCCCCTGCTGTGAGCCTCAAAACGGACCGTGGCACCGAGGTAAACACCCTCACGCCATAGGCACAGAAGCCCTTTATGGTGCAACGCCGTTTCGGCAGCCGCCTCTCCCCATCCTCTCCCCAGGCAGCAGTCGCTGGCTGTTCCCGCAGCGCTAAGCCTTGAACGTCAGACAAGCACCGTCTAAATCCCTCTGCAGATTAGGCAGCTCCCAGGAGCAGTGAGGGACACAAATTATCTCCCTGGGTGCAGTTGCCCCTCAAGGCCTGGTAGGCAGCAAGATACTGATGTGACTAATTGTGTTTTTATCACGTCAGGACAGCAGGATTACTGGAGCCCTGCAAAGGGCCGCTTCGGGGCCGTAAATCACAGCCAAAGCCCGCGGTAACCGGGGCAGCACCGTGCGTGGGACGAGGACTGGCAGGGAGCACCAGACGTGGTCGCTGAGCGGTTACGTGACGTTACTCCCGCAGAAGCGCGAGTCCTTCGCAGGTCGCTGCTCTCCCAGCTCAGCCCCACACCTCCACAGAGGGACCTCCTGTCGATGGGGTGAAGATCTGCACCACGAAGGAGGCATCCAAATTCTCCCCAACTTTCCAGGCGGTTCTTTGGGCAAAGTCCACGTCTAAGATTAAGGACATTCATCACAAGGAACAAAGCAAACGCCCATCACGGAGCCAACCTGCTCCGGACTAATGGCGTAAATGCCCATCTGACTCAAGCGGTGACATGATGAATGTGGATTTTATTTCCTCCTATCTGAGTCATGGTGGAAGGAGCCAGATTTTTTTTTTTTTTTTTCAAAGGACTTGAGAAAGAAAAGGAAACGTGGTCGGGACGAGAAGCCAAGATCTCGCCGTTCTACCAGGACTCAGAAATAATCTTTTTTATAAAATTATTTGTATTGCAGCAGCACGTATAGCGCTGGCAGCTCTCTAACACAGTAATAGAAACTCCTCCACCTTCTTTAAACCTTGCAGCCTGAGGCAGCCCAGCGGTGCCAAGGAAGTCACGTCCCAAAGCCCAGATATGCCCACAGCAGGACAGAGACCTGATCGTAAACCTCCTGAGTCATGGCTTAAAAACTCGCAGAAGCAGCTGCGGTCCTCGTCAAAGCCACTTTTGCCCTGCAGACGGGGAGAACAACAATCCTGCGGGGCAGAACCAGAGCAAAGATTTCCCAAATCTTCCCATCACGAGAGCCGGTTGTCTGCAGCACACGCTCTACCTGCTCAGGCTGAAAGTCTGGTATTTCTGAACGCTGGGTGTTTGATTTTGCAATTTTAATAATCACCTCTTTAGCCCAGTGGTTTTTCTGTGTAACGATCACTATATGACACTCTTCAGGCTCCTACTAAGTTATTATAAGAGCCGATTAGAGCCAAAAGTTCAGCCTCAAAGCTGGGGCAGATATTTGAGGGCTGGAGCCATCCCTCTGTCCCACAGCCCAGCCCAAGGGCTGCCCAAGCCCACCCAAACTCTGCACGACACCTCGCTGAGCACCAATGCCACCGAGATTTTCCCCTTTTAAATCCTTTGCATCTGTCCTGGCCACGAATCGCAGCATTTCTAGGTGATCCACATCGCTTCTCCGGCTGCTTGCCACGGCGAGGTGAGCAACGGGACCGAACCGGAGCTGCGCAGGGCAGTGGACAAGCATCGCCACCAAGGCGCTTAAAACGCCGGCTGCTTCTCCACAGCCGTCCTGATGAGGTGCACAAGAGGTTTCCATGATTCGGGTTTCTTTTCCTGATTTAACACTTACTCCGGGTAAGCAAATGAGCAATTAGCAGGGCTGCATCTGTGATGTCATTTAAATTCAAATGACACCCTGGCTGCTCGTTAACAGCGGGGAAGTGCAGTTCGAGACAATAAACCCAAATCCTCTGTTGGCAGTGGGCAGAAATCGCACTCCCCACACATCCCAGGAGGGTGGAGCCACACATCCAGCCACACCAGGCTGGCTTCAGGGGACTCCCCCCAGGGGCAGATGGATTTAGGGCTCCCTGAACATCTTGGCAACCTCCCCCTTCAACGTCCCCCGCTGCACCTGCCCTGTGCCACACCGCCTGCCTTGGCATTGTGCTGGTAATCCACTCGTCACGTCGGAAGACGCCTTTTATGCATCAATGGGCATGATCTGCGGGGGGAATTCAACATGCACAACTGCTCGGGCTTCAGCCCAGCAGGGCAAGTCCCTGCTTCTGGCACAGCAAACCTGTGTGAGGTTTGGTTACAGCCAGCCCCACTGATTTCCACCTAACCCCCCGCTCTCAGCTCTCCCGAAGAGGTCCCATCCCACCGAGGACAAGGCTCCAAGGGGTTGCTTCCTCGTGCAGCTCCATCCCAGCTCCGACACGCCCCAGAAAGCCGCAGCAACAAGCCCACCCCACGGCAGGACAGTGGCAGCTCACCCATCCTTGGTCCCAGCACCCAGGGTCCAACAGATGGCACGTCACCACGGGGGCCACCACAGCTGGTGCTGGGGAACTCTGCTCCTTGCTTTTTGCATCCTCGACGTCTCCATCTCCGGGGAGCATTCCAGCAGAGAGCAGAGGGTGGCTGCCACGGGGACACTGACAGGCCACAGTGGCAACACACAGCCCAGAGGCCACCACGGGAGGAGCTGGAGAAGGGGCTGGTGCCACCTGGCCTCCACAGGCAAATCTCCAGCTGCAGTCAGCCAAGATAAACCCGCGCTGCTGGATGCATCCAGACACCACCTTGGTTCCTCCCTGATATCGAGGAGACCCACACGGCACCATGCCAGGAGCCAGCCACCTGCTCACCCAGCTGGCAAACTGGTGTCCAGCACAGGCAGAAGTGGGATCCCAAAGCTCCAAGCCCCCCCAGCTCTGCACCATAGCATCACTGGAAAATCTCCCAGCCACGATAGCAAAGCACAGGGGAAAAATTACTGCAGACAAATCGGGCTGATGTGAACAAGGACTTCAGAGCATTTTTTTCTTCCTTTGGGGGCCTCACTTCCAGCAATAGATGCTGATGTTTTTTTTTTTACAAAAATCAAAAGGTTTCTGTTTGATGGCAGTTGGCTGTAACACCCCCACAGCAAAGCAGAGCCGTGGGGTTGCAGTGGGTGCAGGAAGGCGCAGGGGGAACTGGACCTTCTATTCATGCCCGATAACCCAGAATCTGAAGCACAGACATTTACCTTTTGGGGCAGGGCGCGTGGTGGGAGCGCCGGGGCTCGCAGGATGCAGGGCTCGGCACTGCTGGCTCATCCCGGGAATTTTGACCTGCAGCATCGTTAAAGCTCACCCAAAAAGCCAAGGAGCCAGGCCCCTTCCCCGGCAGAGCCAGGCGGCCGTGGGGCTCACAATAGTGGCATTCAGAGCCACCGTCCTGCCGCAGCAGCGTGGGGAAGGTCCCAGCGGAGCCGGCACAGCGCCGGTGCCAAAGCAAGGCCCAGCTGGGCACAGGGAGCTGCGAAGGACCGCGGCGATGGCTGGGAGCCGCAGCGAGCCTGTCCCGCACGCACGGGGCACGCCATTGCCAGATGCTTTTTTTGGGGGTGAACGGCACAGCCAGGAGGGTATTTCTTTGGCTGCTTGTTCTTAGCCCTGCAACTGCAAAGCTTCATTCCTCTCCTCTGTTTTTCCCCCTCAAGTCTGAACTTTATCCAGGTTTGGGATCTGGCCATGGGGGACCCCAGCACCAGGCACCTCAGGCGGGCTTTAGGAAAAGCATTACATGAGTAAATGTGTCCCCAAAGCCCTGGGGTATGGCTGCCATGGTACTCGTGGGTACTGCTCCTCGGCCTCACTGCAGCAAAGTCACCTCTTTAGCTGCCAAAAGAGTCTCAGTCATCAGAAAATTACATTAATTGCATGAGCATCGCCGAGCATTTTATCAATATGCATCTTCATTACACCGCCAGGGCATGATAAAACCACTGTACTGATGGGGAAACTGAGGCAGAAGGGAGGGATCCCGTGTGTTGCCTGGCTGTCCGCAGTGAGTCAGCATCCCCAGCTCAGCACCAACCTCATCTCCCTCCTCCTCCCCCAGCAAAAAACACTCATAAAAGGAGCCAAGCAGTAAATTCGATTAACGTTTGCTGCAGTTCCTCCTGCTGCGCAGGCGGTGGAAGGCGCTGGAGGCCGTGATGAGGGCCGGGAGGAAGGAAGCAGCAGCTGGAGAAGGGCCAAGTCCCCGCCGGCAACGCGGCCGACCTTGAGGCGAGGTGCTCTGTGCACGCAGCGGCATTGGGCCGAGCGATGTGGCAAAGCCTCGCAGCTGGAGAGCAGAACCTTCAGCCGGGGCCGGCGGCTGGAGCAGTCCCATCAGCTGATCCAGAGCCCTAAGGACACCCTGGGGTGACTTAGCTCACAGCTGAAATAGTCCCATCACCCTGGGGAGGGTGAAAGGGTTTGTTTTTTTTTTTCAGCGGAGAGATTTACCCCACGGTGGCCCCACAGACCACTGACACGAGCCCTGTGCCCGTGGAGATGGTCTCCTCCTGGGTAATGCCCTGTTCTCCCACAAAACATGCAAGTTACTCCCTTTTCACACAACCACCATCACTTATCTCTGTCCTGGGTAACAGCGAGGTGTCCACTTTCCTTGCCTGGAAAGGAGAGTTGAAGCTGAAAGAGGAATCTGCCTCCTCCCGAAGCTGTGAGAACAGCTCCCTTTACCCTCCCGCATAAATAATAGAAGGGTTCGTTCACATACTTGTAATGGATTAAAAATAAATAAATAAGAAAGAGCTCAATTTTGTTTTGCCAATCATGCACTTAATGTAATTTTCCCTTCTCATCCCCTTGTGCCGGTGCATGTGGACTCGCAAAGATTTTAATAAGCTGGAAAGGTGCCAAACCATTTCTGTCTCATTAAAAAAATATCATCGCAGTGACAAAGGCAATTTCTTTCACATCAGTAGTCAAATCCACTCGCTGAATTAAAATCCAGCTGACAGGGAGACTATCAATTTTTAATGGGAGCTTCCCCCCTCCTGGAGCAGGGAAGCATGTGGGGCTTATTCACAAAAGAAAGCGAAATTTTTCGCAACGGCTCCGCTGGCTTCAGTTTCATTTGAAGCACGTAGCCAATTATTTTTAAAACCTGAATGAGGAATTACAAAAAGCCGCTGTCCCCCCAGGCAAACACCCTTCCTGGAGCCCAGGCACAGCCTGTCCCACCAGAGACGTTCCCTTCTTCCACCGCACGTGCCGGGTCAGGGCATGGGCACCACGGAGGCAGACGAGGTTTGTGCTCCTGAGGGCGGCCCAGAGCAGGACACGGCACCAGCACAAGGGTGGGGAGAAAACTCAGAGGAAGATCTGGCCGAGCAGATAAGTGATAGATGTGAGTCCGGCCGCAGGAGCTGAAACTTCTCTCCAGGGGCCATCCCCGAGCTGACAAAACCCCATTTATTTCAGTGTAGCCACAACAATTTACTCAAGCTGCAGCTCTGCCCCTGGATTTAACACAAAGCTTTTGTGGAGGAATTGAACAATCCCCCCCCCCCCCCGACCCCCAGAGCTGCATTCCCAAGGTTGCTGGTTTCCGTGTTTTCTTTTAAGAAAAAACAAGGACTCGGAGCTTCCCAGGCTGGGGACTCAGGGCATCGCCCACCCCTGCCCGGGGCTGATGTGGAATGAGCAGAGGTGGCTCATGTGCACGGACCAGCCCCACGCCTCTCCCGCAGCTGGAAGGAGCAACCGGAGCAGTCGAGTATCTGTTCGACAACATCCTTCTCCATTTCCCCGTAAGCACCTCCTACGCCCCGGATTTATTACCTTCACACAACAGCAAGACCTGTCTCCAAATGGGTCGCGTCACGCGCCCGTATCGCCGTCGGGTGCCGGTGCTGCAGCTCTCGTGGCCGCGCCGCCAGCTCCTGCTCGCTCCCGTCTCATCTCCCTTCTCCGGCGCGGTGGCTGTGGCACAGCTGCGGGCTGGGAGCCGCGCACAAAGGCGGCATTGATTTCGGGAGCGATGGCTACCTACGGCGCTCTGCCCGAGGGGCGACGGCATCCTGCCTTGGTGCGGGAGGAAGGGCGCAGCCGGACCCCACGGCCCTTCTGCTCTTTAACTCGCTACATCATGCACCGCAGCGTGCCCCGGCTCGGGAAACAGATGGGGGAGTTCGGAATTATTCCCGACCCCCTCCCTGGGCTGTGCAGCCTCCCTGGGTCCCTGCTCGTGGCCAGGAGGTCAAGTCCCACGCCGCAGCGTTCACCGTGTGACCCCCAAGGGATTGATCCCAGATAAGAAAAAAACCCCTGTCCTTGAGGAACCTGCCACAGTACCAACTCCAAAGAGAGTTACTTCGTGATTCAAACACCTTACGCTAACGGCTCAGTCATTCCTCCCCGCAGCAAAACCTCTCCCCGAGCGGCAGGGGAGCTGCGCTCCCACCACTGACACCGGTCCCAGTTTGGGAGCCCGCGTGCTCTTTGCTGCAGCGCTGATTTCTGGGGTTCTCCAGAACAACCTCAGCAGAAAACAAAAGCAAAACATCGCTGAACAAATGGGCGTGGATGGCACAAGGCGGCTGCTGTCACCGTGAGTCACCGTGCCCTCTAATCCCAGTTTCACCCAGCCAGAGTAGGGCGCCAAACGCTGACTCCCCTGCCCCGGGAGTTGGCCACGTCCCATTATAAAATGCAACACTTCCAGCTAAGGAAGAATTTTCGCAGCATTTCCCCTCCCCGGGACACTCGCCTGGCTCTGCGCTACACCTGCGTGCTGCTCGGGCACAGCCGCCTCTCAGCTGCACAAGGCACCAGCAGCCCTCACAGGAAGCACGTCGCAGCTCCTGGTTTTAAATGCAAGACTGAAGAAGGAAAAACAAACCCAAAAATAAACAAAACCCCAGAAAAACCTCCTTTCCAGCAGTACTTCCAGCTCCGTGACAAGCTGGTTGTGATCCTTCCCCCTTAAGCAACAGCTTTCGGTTCATCCCCAGACTGGTGAAATACGGGCAATCCCACTGGCAGACAAGAGGCGCAGACGCAAAATCTAATTACCTGGCCCCACTGCACACCGGGCCAGAGCTGGCTTTGCTAGTCCAGACGCAGAAATTACCCTAATGGACTGGGCTGTCTCCATCTCATCTGCTATCTCGCCTCCAGCAACAGCCAGCACCAAATTTCCTACAGCATCAGCCAGGAAGATATCGAGGCTCCTTTCTAGCAGGAGGCTGAGAGCTCCTGGCTTTATCTTGCTCCAGAAGTGCAAGGGTGTTCCTTGTTAGCCTGCTTGAATTAATTTAAATCACTAATTTTAATCCTGGTTTAAAGTAGCGGACAGGGAACATCTTTTCAACTAATCCGTTTTATCCTGTTTTGCATTTGTAGTTTCGTTTTTCTTAAGGAAGGTAATGGATACAGCCTTGAAGGGCGTGATTTACACTTCGGCAGTCTCCTGGCTCTAAATTTGAGCCTATTTTTTATAAATTCAATACACCATCCCTGCGCACTTTGAGGCTGTTACCACACATGGTTAACATGCTATGCTTAAATACATCCTTTTACATTTTTTTTCTGACAACAACCATTTTTACTCGTTATTTTCCCAAGCTGGATTTAGGTGAAAGTTACTTACAACAAAACATGAGAACATTTTTCTTCAGTTGTTTTGCAATGACTGATGGTTTTAAGAGCCATTTTCCTCTTCAAAAGCTGAACAACTGAACAGTTCCCGTGCTACTGTGGTAGGTTTGTGGATAAGCTCAGTCCAGCCACTTCTTCACTCCCTGGAATTGAACCTGTTGGCGGAATGTTGCTTTTCTGTACTTTCTTGCTGTTCTTTCCAAGTTCAGGACAGCCAGAGCACACCTCTTCTCTCAACACGTGCAGAGCTTAAACCAATTTTGGTAAAATTTGGTCTATTTTCTATATTTTTTCTTCAAAAATCATGAACTGCTTTGCCACGCTATGCAGCTGTTCTTTGTTAGGGCTCAGCAGCAGCTGATGCTCCAGTGAACAGGGCAAGGCAGTTCAGCGCTATTGCCTTGCCTCGTTGTGAAGAAATGAAACTTTCTCTCAGTGAAGAACCTCCCCTACTCACGGACCGTTTTACCATTTTAACAAGACTTTCTCCCACCAAAACGCTCAAGTGTTTGGGCCACGGACTCAAGTTCTGCACCGATGTTCTTAAAAACGAGGCTTCGGGCCCATCCTCTAGCGTCCTTTTGTGAAAGGTTCTACGCTGAGTAACTTTTCAATCACTAACGATAAATTAGACTTCAACAGATATAATTTTAAACAGCGATTCTTCTTGAAACATGTTTAAATCTAATTTTGATTTAAATGGCAGAATCCGGTTACAGAGGTTCTTTCCCCCGGCGCCCGCTGCCCTCCTGCACTTGCGAGCACGTCCCGCAAAACGGAGTGTGGCCAGGGGGGGAGCAGCTCCCGTCTCTGCTTCTTCAGGGATCTCCAAAAGGCACAGCCCCGCCATAACCACAACTTGCATTTATGGCGAAAGCCCAAAATACTTCCCTTTAAAGGTAGAAGCACACAGACCCCCTGAGCTGAACCCCTCTTCCCGTCAGCATCTTCTGCTGCTAAATCTACACGGCACACGCGGCCCCGACTCCCCACGGAACGCGCCGCCCGCGTTGGCTCCCTTCCCCCACCCCTGCAGAGCAGCCGGTTGTGTTAACGGCAAATCCACCATGAGTAACTAACTGAGGACCACAACTCTGAACCAAGACCACCTCCAGCTGCGTACGGGTGGTTCTCCTACTTTAAGGTCCATTAAATTAAATCCCACTCTCCCCAGCCATCTTCCCAAGGCTTCCTCCACGCACGGGACTGGGCACATAAAGAACTTGCCCGCTGATTGCCTCCAGGCAACCCAGGAAGCAAACACAAATTATCACAAGTGGACTGTAAGATTTTTAAGCGTGATGGATGGTAGCTGAGCTTCCTTCTTACTGAGTCAAGTCAGAACTAAACCTGAACAAGAGAAAGCATAAATCAAACTGCTTCTTTCAACCACAACTTAGCTTGAAACAAAGACGGGGTTACACTGTCAACAGTTGGCGTATGTCAGGCATTCAGGAGCGTAGCACAGCAGGGAAGGGGCAGTGCTGTGGCTGTACTTGAAGCAGCTGACTGGATTCCGAGACAGAGAGCTCAGTAAGAGTCACTGTCAGAGGCCATCCTCTGCCTCCAGCCAGCGGGGTGGGGAACCACCTCGATCTTCTTGCTTCGTGCCATAGCTGAACGGGCTCGAGTGGTTACAACCTCTTTGAGCTCATTCTAGGAGAGCTCAAGGTAAGTTCCGAAGTCAAACTGCTGATTCAAGTGCCCACATCGCTGTTCTCAGATTTAAAAACCTTTTTGCTATCCTTAGATATACTGCTCTCACGGTAATTTATTAGTGACCAAGACCCGATCCAGAGAAGCAAGCAATTCCACTGGGAAGTTCTGTGAATATGATGGGAGAAAAAAAAACCAAACAGTTGTGCAAGAGGGAAACCAAGTTGCTGTTCAGCAACGCGAAAGAAGCTGGAAAGCCACGGGGGAGGGCAACACCCTAAGGAGGGGCAGCGCTCCCTCGCCTGCCAACGCCCCTGCTACGGTTTTGGGCTCCGGCCGAGGAGTGCATCCAGCGCCGTCCGTGCTGCGACTGGATCCTTACGTGACATGGAACAAGGGACTCGAAGCAGACGATTCGAGGCTTTGAGCAGATGATCCTGTGCTAAAACATAAGTTATCACACACGACAGCTGGAAAGGGATTCAATCAAAATTCGGCTCGACGCCCTGCTGAACGCTACTCTCCCAATAGCGCTGCTTTTTACACCAAAACACACAGCACAGTAGGTTTGGTGCTTGAGGAATGAAGTCCAGAGTGCAAAACTGCACGTGACGTTTAAGCTGCTCCTCCAAGTTAACGCCCCTCCCATCACAGCCCCCACCAGCCAGTCCTCCAGCTCTGGGCCTCTGCTTAATGTGTGTCAGACGACGTGGAGCTGGGCAGGAGCTTTACCGTGCAAAGCGTGAGTTGCGACTCTGAGCGCAGAACTCTGCCCCAGTGCCGCTACTTATCGTTCAGGTTACATCAGCTTTCAGGGAGAACCTGACATTTTCAAAGCAGCAGTAGAACAGTCTTTGTCCCGGACATTAAGGCAACTCAGAAATCGGGTTTCAGCGTAAAACCGCAGTGGTGAAGCTCAGGAAGCCGGTCCTCACAGAACTCCCCAGGCAAATTTCCAAAGTCACACAAGTGGAAAAATTTAATAATCCAACACTGGGTTTCTATAAACTCCAATCTCTTGCACACACACCTGCTATTGTCCCATCTGTTGACACAACAAATACATCTTTATTATGAACTACTGATATCGACCTGCCAGTGACTCACATCCAACTCCTGTGGACTCATTTTCATCTACATTATACAGTCCAAGTAAATGTGAATTTATCACAACTCTTTCGCATAGTTAGACGTGGTTATTCCAGGAAGTCACTTACCGAAACCCCCGTGGCTGCCGTTTCAGGCAGGTGGTCCTGACCAACAAGCGCACACCCAGCGCTCGCAGATGGAGAACAAAGAGCGAGATCCACGCACCGGAGGTTCTGCCCTGTTGCACAAGGCATCCCACGCGGCCGCTCGCTGAACTACAGCAGCACGACTGCAACTGAAAGGATTGAGAAACAGAGACAAGAGGTTAACCGAGAAGGTCCGAGTGGTGAGCAGAGCAGACGAGGTTGGGTTTGGATGACGGATCTCAACGGCAGACGGTCGGGGGAGAAGTTCAAGTCAACAGCTCACCAGGACGAAGTTTCACAGCACGGACGCCAACGCCAAAGGCTGTCACCCCAGCCCCGTGATTTTGTGCCGAGAAGCATCTGAGCAACAGCGTCTAGAGCAGCACGGAAGGGAGCGGCTCGTGAGAAGAGCAGAGGCAGCTCGCTGTCACTCAGCTGGTAGTTAAATGCAATGTTACTATTTGCATGAATGGCAAAGTCAGAAGGAATTAAAATATTAAACTAAACACACTTTAGCAGTTACGTGCTTCCTAAAGAGCGTATTTAATTGCTCTTTTTTAAACTTAAACCATCCTTTATGGATAGGTGTTTTTAAAGAAAGAGAGGAGGAGGGAGTCCCTAACGAGAGAAACTCCAAAGGAGAGAAAAAGGTGGGGGACACCTGACAGTCCCAGGAAGGTCTGGCCTTCCCTCAGGACCTGACCAAAATCAGCGGGCAGCCCTTCATCAAAGTGCAGCAGACCTGGAGGCAGGAGATGAAAAACAGGTATGAGGGACGATCAGCAGTGACTCAGATATTTAAAGAACTTCTATTAGTCTTGAGATTAAAAGGCACAGAGAGGTCACCAAACCCAGCCGAAAGCAAGATTCAGATTATACAGCACAAGGCATTAACTCCTTGTGGAGGCAGCACAGGTTCCCTCTTTTAAGACTGAATTTCAGGATCATTTGTGCTGCCACAGAACATCCCAGGCAAAAAAAAAAATAAAGTGAAGGAGGCGAGAGATCAGCACAATATGGTGTTTGGTTCTGCGGTTTCGTGAGCCCCAAATTCACTCAGATGTACTTTTAAAAATGTGTTTGTCCAGAAAGTTCTTGGAATTTATTATACACATTTAATAACAGATGATACTCAACATTCAAGTGTTGTTGAACTAAGTTTACAAGCACTTTAGCATACAACGTATACTTAGGCGAAGAAACAAAGGATTCAGCGTATCAGGAAGCTACTCTGAAGATATCCCCTTCCAGCCCGCCTCTACGTAACCCCTGCTTCACTCAAAACCCTACGCGATGTCAAGTAAAAAGACTAATCAAGTGTCTACACGTAACGGTGCACATCACATCTACTGCAGATGCAGGACAAAAATTTCCAAAAGCATGTTCCACTCCTCCTTCCAGAGGAACCTCAGACTTCAGAATTGACTTGATTTCAGAAACAGAGCTTGAATTTTTAAGAAAATTCACCAGTAGCAATCCAGCGAGTTCCAAATGTGATTATGAACAAGGCCGCGAGCTACCAGGGCTCTGCCGGTGAGCGTCCAAACCAGCGCTGGTTTTACACGACTCAAGTCAATGCCAACCTGCCATCAATTTCTTGCAGGACCTTGAAACATTTCACTTGCTATGAACGAGCCGTTTTCACCAGCAAATGCCTCGTTTGCTCGTTTGGCTGAAGCTCATCCATCCCAACAGAGGGCTGACCGGGCAGACGGTTTCACTCTTGCTTTGCAAGAGCCGATCCAGAGACAGCGGGAGCGTCACGGAATTACCAACGGGCCACTTCTGCTGCCCCAGGACAGTTAAAACCAAAAGCCCCAATTTCTCAGAAGCCAGCGTATTGGAGCACATGCTCTTTCATGTCTGTGTACTCATTAACCCTGTACAAAAGAAAGCTGATTAGCAAATGTAAGTGTTCATACAAAAATAGCCAACATCTGTTTAAATTTAGAAATTTATTTTGTTTAATCCACAAGCTTTATATAGCTTTAGTTAAAAAAACAAAAACAAAAAACAGTGAAAACATGACAATATCCAAAGTTCAGGTTCCTCCAACTTTCAAAGACCACATCTCTGAAAGTTGCTTATACCATTCAGAAGAACCATAACGAGACAAGATTTATGAATGGGGCAACGACATCTCACAAACAAAATTGATGGAACCGAAGGAATTTTTTTTTTTTTTCTGGGACTGCTGATCATGGAAACTGCCCTTTAAAAAAAGAACATAAAAATACAAATGAAATTCCAGTGTTCCAAATCAACATGTTACATCCATATAAACCCACAGTGTCCTGGTAAACAACATGCTTTCATTTATGTACCATTCTAAACTGCTATTCTTGGTTCGCTTTAATGGAGACTATACAGGCAACAGTAGAAAGCATTAAAATAGATGTTCTTCCTTGGGAATTCTGCAGTGGTTTTACTTTGGGCAAGCTTACAAACCACAAGGGTTAGTAGCGTAACGTCAGTGGAGACAAAAGAAGTCCAATGAGACCCTCACGGATTATGCTAAAGGCTTTGCTGAGTTTCAAAGAAACGAGGGAACCGACGGTCATGTTTAAAACCTTCAAAACAAATTCCTACCGCTTCTAAAAAGTCTCACTCTAAATGAAATTATGTTGACTGTCAATGAAAGAATGTCACTAGTACACTGTGGACACCTTTTGTAATGAAAATCCATGCCCTTTGTACATGGTGAACCTCAACCTAGCAATTATTACAACAAATGTTATATTCTAAAGCTCAAACACATTTAGCAATTTGAAATTGAATTCTGAGTACAAACCAAATAAAATGTACATTATATCAAAGGATTCAGCCTAGGATGGTGGTGACACTTGCGCCTTCCTCATCGACCTCAGGGCCTTCTCTCGCAGGTGCTTCTCTAGATCATCGAGGTTGTCTTCTGGTTCGCTTTCTGTCTCCTTCAAAGAAAGACAAAGCGTTTCCTCAGACACTGGAAGCCAAGCCAGGCTGCAGCCCGCCCGGTATCGCAAACCATCAAGGAAAACCACCAGACACTAAGCTGCATTTCTGAACTAAACTGCTGTTAGACCACCACGAGCACAGGGTACCTTCACCTCCATCCATTTTCTGACACTGGACTCTTCAAAAGCAGAGCCCAGGTACCAAATCCCTACCTTTTTGGGTTCTGTCTCTGCTTCCTGGTCTTCCTGTGCCGAGGTGGTATCCGCTGCAGCCACAGCAGCAGCTGCTGCAGCCGCTGCAGCCTTCTCCTTCTTATGCTTTTTGTGTTTCTTGTGCTTTTTATCCTTTTTATGCTTCTTATCCTTCTTTTTCTTCTTCTTCTTTCCGCCCCCTTCTTGATCTGAATTCTGTAACAAACAATCCGACAGGTATTACAACTCATTCCTAAGGCTTCCAAACGTTGTTATAAGCAGCCCACGACCATCCTGGGAAATCTGAACGGACTGAGCAACCCCTGAAACTCGGGGAAAGTCACATTCCCAACCACCTGACAGAAGGAAGCCTTGCAGGCAGGCAGTGTAACGCACGGCTGCGCGGCGTCTGTTTAAAACAGAGCAGCACCACGTCACCTCGACATGCTGCTCGCAGCAGTGATGGGGAAGCTCCTGCATAAAAATTAATACTGCAGGTGGAGTCAAACTCCTCCAAAGGCTCCTCCTGCAAAGAATGGAAATGTCTCCAGGAAATACCTCAGGGGAGGCCGAACAACCTGTCCCCTTCCTATTGCGAACAGCCTGAGGTTGCACGTGAGACTAGCGAGCATATAGACGACCTCCTCACTTCGTAGGCATTCAAACTCATGAAATGGGGAGGTCTTTTCTTCCAGAGGGTAAAATTTATACCTCATGGCACCTTTTTTTCCTGACTCAGAGGTGTCAAGTTTGAAAAATCTATGTTCCAGATCATTTTTAAGACCTTTTTAATTACAAAAAAATCACTCCATAGATTTTCATTTTTTTTCCCCCACGTGAATAAGCCTAGAGCTGTTCAGCAGCCAAGTCACTAAGAAAATAACTTGCCATACAACCCCAAACAGTATCGCTCTTATCAGCCAACAAATACCCTTGCAGGTGATGGGCTCTGAGTTGGGCTTTTAGCCTTTTTTGCAGGTGACCAGTTTGCAGAAGGGGAACGAGAGCGAGTCGGAGATGGAGGCCCTTGATGTTTTTTCGGTGCTGGCTCGGGTGATCCTGACGCAGACCGTGAAGACGACACCCGTCTCGCAGACCGTGGACTTGGCGTGGAAGGCCTTAAAAAGAGAAGGGCTGCACTTAGACTCTAGTTTAGAGACAGAAAAGCCAAAACAAGACACTAAAAATTAAAATCATCAGAAGAACATATGCTCCTAAGTTGGTTAAGCTGCCACTTAAAAAAGGATGAGTTTCTTTGCTGGCATACGTTACAAAAGGCAAAACAACCTAATGCTGCTCTGGATCCGTAATGCAAAAGGATATTGCAACTTGAGAGCTTGTTAAACAACACCACTACGGCGGTTCAGAAATGATTGCTCCCTTTCTTCTGATATGACTAATTTATAACCACATTAGAAGTCAAGAGAATAGCAATGCTATTTTATCGTCCAATGAAGAAAGAGAGCAGGACGTTACATTCAACTACATTTTCTTTCGGAAAGAATTAACAAGCCAGCACCACACTTTTGAATGTCTGCTCGTAAGAGCAGTTTATCTTGGATGACCACTTATGAAATGATTTATGAGCCAAGGAAAAGAGCTGGCTCCCTTCCACAGTTACCTTCAAAATAAAAAAGTTCATTTTTCTCTAAACAAAGCTAGTAACAAAGCATCCCTCAAACGTCTTTTCACCTGCTCACTCCCAGTGCTTTGTTGTGCTATTAAGACCCCCCCAAACTCTACCTAAAGCCTCTTTAATGCTTCTCCCCATGTTCCACTTGATTTTAACACATCTAATCTAATAAATTTCCGAAAACCAACATTATGATGGTGGAAGCTGAAAAGAGCCACCAATGCTTGAGCAAGCTCGAGGAATGAGAACCATTTTACGTGATTCCCTAGCTATTACCACCGCCTTGGAACAAAATTAAGGATAAAAAAAACAACCCCTCACAAAACCACCACCACCAAAGACGGATTTTTTTACTTTGTCTTCTTAGGTTCTGGTGTTCTTGACACCCTCCTGATGGGTCTAGTGCTTGGAGATGGAGACTGTCTTCTCTGGGGTGAAGCTGAAGCTCCCCTTCGTGGCGGCGGTGGGCTTGCAGAGGTATGAGAAGCTCTAGGCCGTGGTGAAGGTGAATGCCTTTTGTTTTGTGGTGGAGAACGTGTTTCCCGATTGGACCTACTGGGAGGAGATCCCTTCCTGTGCTTGGAAGATATCGAAGGTGAACGCCTTTTAGCAGTTGGTGAGCTCCTCTGTTTCGGCGGTGGCGAATGGGAGACTCTGCGTTTCGACTGTGGAGAAGGTGATGCCCTTCGTTTAGGCGGGGGAGGAGGAGAAGCTGTTCTTCTCTTCGGTGGTGGTGAAGGAGAATATCGTCTCTGTATCGGCGGAGAGTATCTCCGTGGAGAAGGCGAGCGTCTGCGTGGGGGTGGTGATGGAGACCTACACAGAAAACGAACGTTCAGGGTCCACACAGGCATGTGAATAAGTTACAAGTGTCTCACAACTTGCCCAAAGAGGGGAAAAATTCCTCTAAAAAGTCTTTCCAACTTGACTTAATATCAAACTTTTTCAAAATCAGCTTAATGGGTGCTACTCAGTATTCGATACAGGAATCCCACGACATCCAGGCCACACACCTACGCACAAAATCTCACTAGCGAAACTACACTCCCCTCAGTAAGCTGTGAATCAAGGAACTGGTATCACGGCTTTTCTTTTTACATGTCCCAGTTGGAAGTCACCAAACCAAAAGCACCCACTTCATGCCAAAAATGCGATACACTACCTGCGACGAGGTAATGAAGGTGACCGCCGGCGCCTAGGAGGAGGGGCAGGTGAAGGAGAGCGTCGCCGCCTGGCTGGTGGGGGCGATGGACTTCTCCTCCTCCTACTAAAGAGAGAAAGGGATTTCTCAGAACAAGTTGCAGTTGAGCCACGAGATTCTTTTTTGTTCTGCTGCCTTCACGATACAAAAATCGCCCTGTTCATGCGCTTTCAAAATGAAATTCTCTTAGAACGACTGACAGACGAAACACACTCTAAAGAGCGTGAGACAACACGTATCTGACTGTAACTCTCCGAGCCCACGCCAGCACACGACCCGATGTCATATTCCGCTTAACCTGGTCTATTCGCACCTTGTAGCCAAAGGGGAAGCCAAACCCTCTCCCATTTTCTTCTCCTGAAAGCTCATTTCTGCCATTTCCCTTGCACTGAACCTAGTGACCATCTGATGAGTCAGACCAGGTCACTGATCCACCAGGAGACTAATGCAACAAAACCACCTCCTTGTCGTCATGCAGTGACACGATGGCTAGATCCTACACACGGGAGGAACAGGGAATGCTCAGCTGTGTCAGGCAGAACAAAACCGTGTTCAGCAGGAGCCTGCAGTTGGATCAGATTAAACAGCGTGAAACTGTGCCCTTGAAAACAGCTTTTATCCGTGGATCTCAAATCCAAAACAACTTACTTCTTGACATGCAGAGAAAAATCAGAGTTGTGGCTGAACTGCGGCTATCTGGATTAAAATTATTCATCAAATGAGCCGTTTTCTGCTCTGCAAGGTTTACAACACACTTCTGGGAGGGGAAATTTTAATCAAACACATACTTTCCTAGCATTTTAAAGGAGAGGAATATTGGTATTTTGTGAAGTAAAACAGTCCTTTTTTTAAAAAGCAATGAAGATAAAATGACTGGATAAAGTTAAAAATCAGAGTAATGAAAAAGCAAAGCAGCTCATCTACATGAAACTTTGATTTCAAATGTGCTGGCTGTTGTTCTCCAAGGCGATGAGTTGCACTTTTTATAGACAAGAGTTTGCTCCAAAAGACACCGCTCTATGATTTGAAAAAACACCAGCCTTCAAATGTCACAGCTATCCTAATTAAACGTGTATTTAACAACCTAGGCAGCAGGTGAACTCAGTATGTTGCAAAACAGATTAAGATCTTTGAATTCCCTTACATAGAATGGTTTGACAAGATCCATAATTAGGATGGTTGACATTTGTAGAAGTAATCCTACGTAATCTCATACATCATTATGTATGCTGTGTCTATGTTCTAGCTAGGTCTTAATTACAGATTGCTCACACGGGTCATTATATCAGACTAATAAACCCATCAAGCACCCAGCTTCCTGCACCTTCCTAAATCCTCAGATCAACACAGAGCAATTTCTCAAATAAAAGTGTTAATCATACTGCCTGCATAAGAAAAGAGAAAATACGGTGGGTGCTCACTACTAGGCTACTACTCGTTGTTCCAAATATCTAACGAATTGAGGAACAAGACTTTTACAAGTTCCAATTATCCGTGACCCAGAACATCAAGATCTCAATCACTTGTTGCAAGTGTACGGAGGGTTTTAGCCAGAACATCAACGGCAGCAAAACCACAAAGTAATCCTCGCCCATCGTCCCAATCTGAACATATGGAGTAGGAAAACCCCCAAAGAATACAAGCACTCAGGTGTTTTCAGGCACCAGCAAGATGCCAATAACATTAACGTTATCAGCTGTTACAGGCTTAGTTAACACATAGGGAGCAATGAAGGAGACACAGTGGGCGTCCCTCTTTTTTCCCTTGCCAGTGAAACAGTCCCAGACCCACCATATTAAGGAACACTCGGCCTGAATTTCCTCACCTCACTACTTTGAGCGTGCAAGTCCAAAGGACAAAGGATGGGAAGTACTTACCTACGACAAAATAAATGAGAGCCTGTCTGAATGATTTTCTATATGTAAATCCTATTTAACAGATTAATTTCTAACCAACCTTTTCATCACTGGCGATTGCCACCTCTTTTCCATCTGCATCCTGACAGCAGTGGAGGAAAAACAAAACAAATCTATCTGCCATGTATTTGAAACAAAACCGAACATGTTCAAATAAAGTTCAGCGTAATTCTTACCAAATGAGCACAACAAGAATGCAATCTTGAAACAAGACTGGACATGACTTAATTCTGTTGTGTATTTCCCAACAGTTGCACAGCAGATAAACAATATTAACTAAATAGTTCGGAAGAGAGACACCAGTCACATGCCACTTAAGAAGAAATTACCGAGGGGAGGATTCCTTCTGTTGTTTTCGTGGAGACGGTGATGGACTGCGTGAATGTGAATGGCGTCGGCGTCTACCAACTTCTCCATTCTTCACGTTGGATCTTTTAGGTCTTTCCTCTTCAGATGAAGATGAAGAACCAGAATCTATAAACGTAGAAGAATCACTCTCTGGAAAACGATTCTCACGACGCTGTTAACACAGTTACTGATAGGGTTATCCCGCAGTTTAAACCACTAACCTCCCCTCCCGCACAATAAGAAGCCTCTCTTTAAAAGCAGTTCACCTAAAAACGTTAGTTAAGTCAAGTGATCAATAAATCCACCAGAGCTGGGCAGAAATATTTGCAGCAACCTAACTGTCCACATAAAATTTGACAAGCCAGGTAATTTAAAAGGTGAACTGCAGTAACTTAGAACATTAAGTGAACAAACACCTATGCTGCTCCCGAGTTAATTAAATAATTAAATAAAAACTGATCTCAAGCACACAAGAGTCCACAATACTAGGAAACAACCTATTGCAACAACAGGTTAAGTAATTCATAGCAAAACCATATTTGTGTGTGAGATGTTAAGAGTTTAAAGGTGCAACTTTTAAAGATGCCAACCCATTAGCAAGAAATATAACCTTGAAAAGTTATCCTTTATTCTTCACGAGCAATAACTAAAGTGACTTTATTAGGAGTGGTAAATCTGTAATTGAGTTTACAACAGCACTGCAGTGCACATAGCAAATAATTCTAATCAGTATTTGAACTTAACATTAATTTCTTCCTGCAAAAGTAAACTACAATCCGGTTTCAGTTTTAGAAAACCCATGTCACCCATACCAGATGAAGACTGTTGATTTTGCCTTCTGTACTGACGCCTCTGTTGAACAGAGTCTGCTGCAGCCATTTTACCTCCTTTATCTTCTTCTGAAAAGGTACATATATGGACAGAGTATTTAAATCAAAGATACAAATTCACCTTATTCAGGCAGAAGCAACAGTCATATTACAGCAGATCATCACACATGCTTCCCCCCCGCCCCAAATCGTAAGGTAACATTGAAGCTGGAATACACTTTGGCTGAGCTTTTTTTTTTTCCCCAAGAGCTTAGACAGAAATGTTTGAGGTAGTACGAGTGCTCATCTTTATACTTCTGAAAACTTTTGTTTTCAATGCCAGTCTATCAAGAGGGTTCAGCACTTTACAACCACCTTTTCTTGTCGTGCATCTTTGATTAAAAACCCCACCCAAAAGCAGTGTTGAAAAGCGAGCGCCATACCTGATTCAGACAGTTCTGCTTTCCTTGGTTTTGGTGCTGGCAAAGGAGATTCTCTTTTTTCAGTACTCTTATGTTTGGGTGCTGAAAGACAAAGTTAAATAACTCAGTTGCAATTCGTTACATTCTTGCATGCTGTTCTGCTCGTAGAAACTGCCCCCACCATCTCTGAGAAAACAAAAGCACAAAGTGATAACGCTGCTGGGACAGAAATTTGATTTCATTACCTGATGCTCTGCTAGGTGATGCAGAGCCACGGCTTTTTCTTGCACGATTCGACTGCTGGGGTGTTGGCGACCTGCGTGGTTTTGGAGGTGGACTTGCTGGTGGGGATGGTCTGTGCCTCCGCCGAGGAGGGCTTGCAGAAGGGGAGAGCCTACGTGTTTTACGAGGAGGACTGGATACAGTTCTTTTAGGTGGTTTCTTTGGTGGTGACCGGGAGCGTGAGGAGGAGGAGGAAGAGCTGCTGCCAGATAAGGATGCTGATGACCGTCTTCTCCTGTGAATCAAATGTAACGTTAGATTCTGACTAGCCAGCTTAAAAAACGTTGAGCATGAACACAGAATCGCATTTGTTTGCAAGCACGTATATAGAGCCACATACAACAGCACTTCCAAAACATGGTGGACAGCCTTCAACACTTGGTTTGTAGAAGAGGAGAATAACAACCAATCTTTCACAGTTATTTTTAAACTACATAGTGAGCAAAAAATGGTTAGTGTTACCTTTGCTTGCTTTCTGTCAATCTACAGACTACAACTAAGCTCTTCTCCTCGGAGCAATTAGTTTTGTTTGGGCTCTCTGACTTTTGGATGGTTAAGAGAATTCTCCGTGTTAGCACATGTGATTTAATGATCTCCAGAACAGATCTGTTTAAGAGTTTTAGTGTGCGAGTACACTAAAAAGTCTTTATACCAGGAGGTAAAAATTTCAGACAACTTAACAATTCAGAATCAATCTATCCATCCTTATGTTTTAGTCTTTCATCTTTACTTTGTAGTTTTAAAAAGGTAGGGCCTCTAGAATTCTGCGGCAAAATTTGTGGCAAGTTCTGTTGCAATTGTGTACCTGCAGAATCCACCTTTGGCTGCAGAATTCCTGAGAACCTGGAAAAAAGAAACCCTACCTTGAGCGAGATAAACACTTGCTGAAAGGGAGCTCTTGTACATCTTGCAACATACATGTTTGATACTTTTCACAGTTTTCCCAGTAACTGGGTGAAATGAACATCTTTACAAACTCCGGGAGGGGGGGAAAAAAAAAGATCAGTCATCACCTTGTCATAAAAAGGAAGAACTGTTCCTTCCTAAAAAAGAACAACTGCTGTACACAGGGAGCATCACTTTAATTCTCTTCCTATGAAGACAAACGTCTATTTTGACATTGCTGTAAGTACATAATTTTCTTTCCAAGGTAACTTGGAGCTTTGCCACTAGAACAACTGCTTAGCTGTCAAAAATGTTACCTCCAACACCACAGAGCAGACCTTAAAGGGGTTTTTTTTTAAGTAAAAGAACACAAAGAAGAAACAAGAAGTAGCAAAAATTTAATTTTGATTTTCTGTGATGGAAATGTAAGTCATAATTAAAAACCTCCCAACAAATAAAATCCAGTTACTTGTTCCAATTTTTTCCCCAGGCAGGAAAATAAAAAAGGTATTAAGACATAAGCAAAAAATTCATAAAAGATGTCATGTCAATCTACGCTGGGAGCTATCTAGAGCCGTTTGAAGAAGTTACAGTTCTGAAATTGCCACTTTTCAAAAAGGTGGAATTCTCACTGCTATTTCAACTCAAAAGAACTCGTTTCACCGCTGCTATTACGTTCCCCCACGCCACACGTAGGAAGTACGACACTGCGGTTCTCACATCACTCCAATCATATACCTGACAGTACTAGGGTAAGATGAACAAGGCCACTTCGATACACTCACTCCCCACAGCTTATGTTCCCTTCAAAGTTTAACGCTCAGTTGTCTCGAAAAAGGGAATCTTACCGCCTCACAGGGGACCTGCTTCTTCTGTGTCTGGGTGGGGGAGGCATTCGCCTTGGAGGGCTCCTTCTCCTTGGAGACGGCCGTCGTCTTGGGCTTGGTCGCCTTCTAGGGGAGTAAGACCTGTCATGATCAAAAATTCAAATGAAAAGCAACTATCTAATTTTCAAATTTGAGGAAATTATCCTCAGGGCACTGAGCGTGAAGTTGCTTTTCTCCAAGTGCATCACTTTAAAGCAGCATTTAGATGACAATGCAAAGCGTACACTCAGATGCCACCAGCGCTTTCACATTTACCAACACCTCTCTATTAACTAGTAGAATAATCCAAAAAAGAAGGGGAAAAAAAAAAGTCATTTACAACATCTTCAGCATCAAACCTAACTCCTAAAAAAAGGCTACACAATTCTCATTATCTAACGTCAAAGTGCCATCCTCAGCATTAAGTACCGCTTTCCTTCTCCAGTGTTAGTCACCATGAACATCTTCTCATGAACTGATAGGAAGAAAACAACTCCTGAACACATTTATCCACGGACTGCATCTTTCTCATTTGGCCTAAAATATCCATAGCTTGACACCTCTAAAAACATCACTACTTTAGCTGAGATCACTACATTAAATTTCACAAGAAAATGTTCAGTTCTCAATCTTCACAAGCAAGATAAACTCAAGTCCTACCTTGATCGTGATCTATGGCGCCTTCTTGGTCGAGAATGAGATGGAGAACGTGATCGAGATCTTGACCTTGACTTGGACCGAGTTGGGGATCTTTGACGAGTTTTCTCCTTTTCCTTCTCTCTCTCCTTCTTTGAATTACGTTCTGGTGAAGTTTCCTTAGTCTCTGGTACAGGAGGTTCAGGTTTTGGAGCTTTTGGGATATCACTGTTTAAAGTAAAGAGTTGATAAGCACATACAAAACTTAGCCCCTGGAGTAACATTTTAGAAGCTGCCAAGACATTCCCCTACAATGAACATTCTCCTGGCCATCCTCCGACAAGATGTTAGACGACCTGCTCCAAAACTGTGAGAAGAATGAGAACATGGTACAATGATTCAAAGAAAAGCAAAGCTAATATACAGGCTATGGGTAAA